>NW_011888882.1:2940520-3007157 GCF_000151845.1 Pteropus vampyrus
TTTCTCTCAAACTGTACAGACAATATATATTTTTTTCAGATAATTGTCTTATTTTGCCATGGCAGTTTGTCTACATAGAACAATTAACTTTAGCAAACCTAAAGAAAGCCATGAATGGAAATACTATCCCTCCCCATGTTATGTTCACAATGACATTTAAAGGTTTTAAATTTTAAGATATATTTGCATACTGTGTATACCTCTAAAAACAACTTCACTGACCCTGTTTTTGAAGGACCCTGAAATTTCTGCCTGCCCAAAATACCTCTGCTAGACCTCACATCACCTTGGTTGGAAATTCCTTTTAATAGCAACCAGTCTGATCCCCAGTTATTAATTTGGTGAGTGAACTTCCGCATCTTCTAAAGTACCTTAGACTCAATTTCCTCATTTGTAAATTGAGGGGGTTGGATGAACTCTACTTTCTCTGGTCTGTGTTTCCATGTTCCTGCCTTTCTCACACCAAATTAGGTTTGTGTTTAGTGTTTTCCTGTATTCAACTTGCAAAGTAATGTAGATAACTTTAATTATACTGCAATCAAAATGTCACTTGTAATCTTAGGAAAACAGATTCTAATCGACTAGGATTGCCCTTAAGCACTTTCTTATCAAAAGATTGTTCCTTATGCAAATCTCTGATAACTTTTCCCTATAGGGCTCAAAGAAGTTTTTAACTTCCACTTGGACTTTTTTTTCAGCCCTTTACATATTCATTACCCTCTATGCTTCCAACAGTTGATACAGAGATAGCCTCCATTTTAACAGGTCTTATTTTTCTTTTTTAAGTTCAGATAGTATAAATACAGTCATTTTTTCCACTTTCTCATATCATCTTGAACTGAGAGGCACACATCTGTATCCTAAGAAAGGGTTAACTTAATTTTCGGGGAAGCAAGGACAAGCTCGAATTCTCTGCTTCTCACTGTAGGCCTTGTGGCCTTAATCCCAGAAATTCTCAGCTGGCTCTGTCTCCCTCAGTTTGCTTCTAGCAACAGCAGTTGTGCAGTGAAAGAAATACACACCTAAACACACACACATGCACATGTACGCAGATTTCATGCGGTTTCTCCTAATACGAGTAAAATACCACCTAATGGGTGCATTTGGAAGAGGAGGAGGTAATGAGGAGACTGTCAACTAACTCAGAGTGTGGATGAAAAAGGGATTTTATGGAAAATAACCTCACAGGGCCATTTGACTTAAATTCCTAACTGGGCGGGTCATGGTGGGTAGTCACGTCCCAGGCATATATTTTCTTTAGTAAAAGGCTTATCTTTGCCCTAAGCAAGCCCTGTTTACTGTTTCTGTGCTTCTAGACTAACATACTTTTGAAAAGCCTCTTTTCAGACCCCTCCTTCTAAAGCTGACTACCCTCAAGATAGCACAGAATCTTAACTACACTGTCATCAGATCCCGCCTTGCTTTCTTCATGTAATCTTCCTTATGCCCCCTTCTTAATTTCAAATGGGTAAAAGAAACTGCAACACTGTTATTCTCTGGAGCATTTGGGAGATTACACCCCAACATATGTGGTCAATTTGACTCAAATAAATTTATAAAAATTTTCTACTGGTTTGGAAACTTTTTACATTAACAGAAGCCTGAAAGTAGGTCCTATCTTATAGTTAGTTACATTTCCACATAGCACACAGACATTTCTTGAGTATCCACTATGTGTTATTCAGGAGCTAGGTTCCAGGTAAGGGGTATACAAAGCTAAATTCTGTGCTTCTTGAATTCAGCTTTTAGCAATGGGGCTCCCCCAACTCCTGAAATGCCTCTTAATTCAAGTACCATTAAATGTACAATCCAGGAAAAATTTGCCAAGTTTGGTCTTGAACAGCACATGATTCTCACCTGGAACTGTAAATAGCCTCAGGTTTGTTCAGACATCTTGGCTTTTATACAGACACCTCAAGTTCCAGCTCAATGAAAGGTGAGCAAGCCTTGAACATGCTCTCATCAGTTCAAGCATGAGCTTAGAAAAAAAAATATGGACACCTAGACAAGGACTGTGGATTGAGAAACCTTCGTTTAGCTCCCTAAAGATCATTGCAAAGAAAAAGACACGTCCACCCTCCCTCTCTCCTTTTGCTCTTTCTTTCTTTCCTCCCTTCCTGCCTCCCTCTCTCTCTCCCTTTCTTTCTTCCTTCCTTCCTTCCTAAACTTTAAGTATTAGTATAATCTGTTAGTCTTTCCAGAATAAGTGCTCCTCTCCCAATTGTGCATTCTTTATTAATCAGAATGAGACTGTAAAGTATGAAATACATCTTAGCGACAGCCCAAGAAATCACTCAGAATTTCTCCACTCTGTGATCCACTTTTACAAGTGACAGTTTAGAAGCAGACAATTCTGGGCAACTCTAAAGTAAGGTACCATCTCATTTCAGCAGTTATTTCCAACGAGACCTTAGTGCTCTCTTTACAGCTGTCAGATGAGCACTTGTACAAACTGATGCTGTCATTGCTTTCCAAATGTTTCTGCCAAGTTTATTGTGCCAGGAGCTCTTGAAGGTTTTACTAAACTTACTTTAAGACATTGTGTATTTTCCCTCTGATGAGTGATTTAATCTGATTTATTAGGGGAAATCATTGTTTTTTTGAGAACGATTTAGCATCTTAACAGTAATCCTTTACTTGTCATTTTAACTTGCTTTTTAAATGAAAAGATTTTACCTTTATTTCTCTTTTATCATTTCAACTTAATATTTGTTTTGATCTTAATTTAGGGACAGAAGTCTAATCTCTTCCATTTATTTGAATATTGGGGGGTGGGTGAGTATAGTTAAAGGGGATGAGTTTCACAAAATATGACCATAGACTACAAAACAGTCCTAATGAGAGTAAAAAGGACTCATTTCAAAGCCCTTATTTAAAACTCTGTAAATTTTACTCTTTTTAGGAAACCTTCCCTAATATATGAAGCAGTGAGTTGGAGGAAAAGATTAAAACAATCTTTCTAAAAAATATTTTTGAGTTTTCTTATTTTGTGACTTTTGTATGTTTTCACTCATAACATATAGGTATATATAGTTTAAGATCAATGAATTATTCATGTTTTTTCATCATAGTGTTTAAGCTTTTGGACTTCAAACATTTTAGTTTTGATCATGAATACAGAACTCTACTCAATTTTGTTGGCCTTTGATACCTTTGAAATAATCAAAGGTCCTAACTGTTCTTATAAGACCTCCGTGTTTACACTGATTCTGATGACTCAGGCTAATAATCAGTCATTTCCATAAATAAATAAGCAAGAAGGTAGAGCTAACCCACCTTGAGAACAGAAGCAATAGAAGGGGTAATCATATTAACTATTAGCCCATGTGAAGTCTATGAAAGTTTACAAGGGAAATACATTTCCTTGTTCATCTATTCATTCATTCATTTAAACAATCTTTTTTTTTTTTTTTTTTTTTTTTTTGCAAGCCTCCTATGCATAGCAATAGCCATTCTGGATCAGAGATTGGCCAACTATGACCTATACGCTAAATCTGGCCAACTGCTTATTTTCGTATAGCTCGTGACCTAAAAATGTCTTTTACGTTTTTAAATGGTTGAAAAAAAAATCAAAAGAATAGTATTTTGTGAAACATTAAAATTATATATCATGTTTATAAATAAAATGTTTATAAATAAAGTTTTAATGAAACACAGACACTTCAATTACCTATTGTCTATGGCTGGTTCGTGCAACCAAACCAGGGATCAGTAGTTGCAACAAAGACTATATGGTCTGCAAAGTCTAAAACATTTACTATCTGGCCCTTTACAGAAAAAAATTAGCTGATCTCTGTTCTAGAAACTGGGATTCAACAGTGAAAAAAATAGGAAAAGTTTCTGTACTTATGAAATTACATTCTAACTGGAAAACAAGAAAACAAATAAATAAACAAGATAATTTCAGACCTTTGAATATATTATAAAGAAAATGAAACAGGCCGATGTGAGGGAAAGTGAAGTCAGTTCATTTAGACTGGATGGTAGAGGAGGTCTCTGTGGCGGTGGGGCGGAGAGGTGAATGACAAGGAGTTAGCCATGAAGGATCTAGAAAGAAAAGGCTCCTATCAGAGGAAACAGCAAGTGGTAGATTTGAGGAACAAAGAAGTGTGGTTGGATGACAGAGGGAGTGGGGGAGTAGTAGGAGGAGAGATCAGGGAGGGAGCTAGGATTAAGCAGAAGCCAGATCACAGGCCTCTTAGGATGAGACAACCTTTTATTTTTCTTTATGGGCAAAGAAAAATTCTCTGAAAGGTTTTATGCACAGCAATAGCATGATCTGAATTATATTTTAGAAAGATCAATTTGACTACAGCGTGGAAAAGAGATTTTAGTGGAGGTCAAAGTGGAAGCAAGCAGTTAGCGGCTGTTGCAATTGATTCAGTGAGAGATAATGGTGGCCTGAATTAGGGGTGTAGATAGGGTGATAGAAGAAATTAGATAACTTTAGAATTTAGCTTGGAGGTGAGATGTCAAAGCTTGCTGTGGAGAAAAGCGAAAGAAAGAGAAAAATTGAAGATTACACTGAGTATTGGCTAAACCACTACCATTTCCTAATGTAAATTATACTCAAAATATATAAACTTAAGTTATGTCTCAAATAGCACTTTCTATCCATCTAATGGTGTTTCTCACTTTTTTTTTCTATTAGAAGTATAGTTGTGCATTTATCCCTTGGAGTTTTATTAATCTTATTTTTCTTTACTGTTTCCCATGAATGTAGAAAATAAATGACAACATCCACAAAGCATACTGACCAAAAGGACAGACAGGGAGCTTTACACTGGAGGTTCATGTATGGACATCTTTCAACAGAGAAAGAGAAGAGGTGCAAGTGGCCTTATGACCAGCTTAAAACCACTTGTGATTTTTATCTTACATACGTGATCTGTGTTGATTTGTAGCTAATAAGACGATAAACAATTAAATATATTTGTAACATTTTCATATTGATCTTAATTCCAACAGATAATTTATAACATTGATTGAGTTGTTTCAGTCCAGACTGTTAAGATATATAGTTGATATTTCCAGCCAAACAGCAGTAACCTATATTTTCCCAGGCTGTGGAAATGTTATGGTTTTCAGAAAGAAAAAACATTCCTCCCAGTTTTGTCAGCATGAACAAACATTGACGATGTGTACCTGCAGAAAATTATTGTGATAAAATTGGGGACATCATCTTACCAACACCGTCATTAAAAAGATAAGAGGAAGAAACAGAAAAACCTTTCCCAGAATTTTTTTCAATGTTCTATAAAAAGAAAAACAGAACTTTAAACCTTCCCACAGATGAGCATTTTAGCTACACTAATAACTTATGAAGATTACACAACTTTAAACAGTTTCTTCACAGAAATGGTTGAAAAGATAAATGAACTTAGTGATAGGAAGGTTACAGTGATTGACATCAGACTCAGCAGGACTTGTGTGTGTAAGTGTGTGTAAGTGTGTGCGTGTGTATGTGTGTGTGTGTGTGAGAGAGAGAGAGAGAGAGAGAGAGAAATGACCCTTGAATTTAGACTTGAGCAATTAGCTGGTTAATGATATCTTTTACTGAGGCAGGAAACCTCAGCAAGAAGCCACTTGGGACATGAGGGGGGTGACTTCAGTTTGGGGACTATGTTTAGTTTGGAGTGCTTGTGAATATCCATTGGAGACATCCAGGAAGCAGTTGGAGATATGGGTCTGAAGTTCATAGAAAAGACTGCGATTAAAGACTTAGGGGATTTTGAAATCTTGAGAATAAATAAGAAAGTCCAGAGAAAGTGTACAAAGCGAGAAAGGCTGAGATTTACTCTCTAAGAGTCAGGGATAAGAAGATAAACTTGTAAAGGAGGAATCAGAAAGGTAAGTGGTAAACCAGCAGTGTGAGGAACCATAGAAACCACAAAAAGAATATGAGTGATCTGCAGTGTCAAATGCTGAAGAAAAACAAGTGAAAAAAGGACTAAAAATAGCCACTGAATTTATTCATACATAGACTTTGGTAATTTTGGTGAAAGCAATTCTGGTAGAATCATGGCAGAAAACTAGATTACAGTGTATTAAAGAGTATGAGTGAGAAGAGAGGAAACAAAGTGAGTATAGCCAAGTTTTTAAAGAAGTTTAATGAAGAGTAGAAGTGTAGTAATGCATTGGATAAAGGGGATGTTGAAAGAGGGTGGTCATGTTTCCTGCCATAAGATTTGAGCTTGTTTATATACTGATGAGAAGGAGTACAAAAGAAAAGAATAAGGAAGAAGGTTGAATATGTGAGGAGGGATTAATTACAGAGCAGTGTCCTTGAGAACATTAGGATAAAATTCATAGTATACAACATAGTTGAAGGATTGACTTTATATAAAATGATGGATTCTGTTATTTTTCCAATATAAGAAGAGAGAGAGAGAGAGAGAAAAAAAGGTTGCAACCAAAAGTAGATCTGATTGATTTAATAGTCAAAAGTTGAGAAGTTCCATTATAATGACTTGTATTTTCTCAGTGGAATAGGAGAATAAGTTATCGGATGGAAGCGCCAGGTACAGTGTCAGATAAAGAGACTTCAGGAGAGGGGAGAGAGCTTAAAGCAGAGTGGAAAATGGAAGCAGGGCTAAAGAATTCTGATAGGTTCTTTGACAGCTAGGTTGGACGGCTCAGCTGAGAGTGGTGATTACAGATTTATGATAGCAAGTTGCCTATGTTCCTTCTTACTTATACCAGGCAGCACTAAACCAAACCTAATAAGTCACATGCAAAAAGTAAACAGTTGAGTTCACCTAGAGTTGAGGCTTTGCCAAGTGAATGCCATGGAAAGACAATAGGGCTGGGGAATTTAGAGAATTCGTAAGAGAGGCATTAGAATGTTCAACCATGGATTCTAGGCAGGATAATTATGGAAGTGAAGATAGGAGGGGACTTTTGGGCAAGGAAAGAGTAGAAGAGGACCAGCAGTCGTAATGAGATCCAGTTCTCTTTTGAGATTTAATATGCATTTGATAGATACTCAATAGTGTGAATATACAGATGCCTGGCTCCAGTTCCAAACACTAAAAGTCACTGGATTCTCACCCATATACCCTGTTCCTCCATTATCAGCACTATTCCAACTGAAGGGGTTAGTTTACTAAATCAGAATATGTCATCCTGCCTCTGAACCTTTTGTCATAATATCCTGTATTAATGCCTATTCCACTCCTTTTTGCCTATTCAAATCTTACCCACCTTTTAAGGCTTAGCTCTCATTTTATTCACAAAAATTCCAGCTGAGGAAAAGCAAGAGGGATAAAAAAAAAAACCTCTAACATTTATTGAGTGCTATTATGTCCTAGGAAATTTACTTTTCACATAAAGTTCTAATTCATTTGGGCATTGGAGCTCCCATCTTCCTTTTGAATGTGGGTTATCTTTATTGTCTTTAGTACTATATAGCATTCCTTATGTTTATTTGTATTTAGAGATTTTTGTGTCTATCTCTTAACCTCATATTTGATAGTAAGTTTTTCAATGGCTTAATTCTGTTGTATTCTCCATAGCACCTTTTAGAATATATTGAACATAGCAGGCACAGATTCTTGCTTAATTAAAAATATGAAAATACAGATAATAGACTAAAGAGTGTGGAAAAAAAGGAAAGAAATGTGAATGCCGACTATTAACCCTTGTAAATTCATGACTTATTCTGGAGATTGGGAAAATTTGTGAAATATTGCCCTAGTGTTCCAAAATAATTAATATATCTTCTCAAAGTGAATAATCTGTTGCTCTCGCAGTAGACTCAGATCTTATATATTTATTATGGAATGTCATAGCCAATTATACATGACTATTTCATTTGAAAAACAGTCAAATGTGATACAATTACAATAAGTAGAGACGGATTTCTTTTTAGCAGTTGGATTTACATATGTTTATGAGTTGATAATTTAATAAAATATAATTCAGTACTTGACTTTATTTTGAAAAATTAATATTGTATAATTTAGGAGTTTCACATTAAAAGTTCATATATTGTTTAGTAAAAATAGCACTTAAATTACAGTCAGCTAAATAATTTCCTTAAAGACTTGACCCAAATAAAAAAAAGTGATATTAATGCCCATAGTTCATATTTCAGCAGTAGCAGAGTAACTTTTTGGAATTAAAACACTGGAAAAGTCTCATTAAAAATTTTTGTAGTATCTCATCAAGAAATGGCTATAAAATTTTCTTTAATAAACCATCAAAACTTCTTTCCTTTTCCAAATTCTCCACCTACTTCATATTTAGGAGGTTTATAATATTTTTATATTTAAAAGCTAAACTTCATTTAAAGGCTTTGCCAATATAATGTTCATTTCATAGACAAATTAATTCAAGCATAGACAAGTTATACAGTCTGAGTTTCTGCAGAAAGTTTTTCTGGAACCAGCAATAGAACTGGAGTTTCCTATTTGCAAATGAGGTAACTATTTTAGAACGCATATGCCATGTGTGTTGTGGGTAAACACAGTCAAACTTTGTTTTACAAAGATGAATGGATTGGTTTTTCTTCCTTTTTACAATGTTACCATCACATTCTGCATAGAGCTCATCATTTTCTTTGTTAACCTCAATTAAGTTTCCTGAAGGAGTGTTCGTTTTAGTGAAACCTTACAAACCTTTTGGTATTTTAAATGCTTAGCAGTCTCTTGCCACAAAAGAAGAGGCTTTTTAAAATCTAAAAAGTGACATAGCACTGAGATGACAAAGCCTAGGCCATGTTATAATTCATATGTATAGTGCTCTGATCCCTGGATATGCTGTAAGAATAGAGTCTGGTAGAAGCTACCAGAACATAATGATACCTTGTATTTGTAAAACAAGCGTTATGTCATGTTTTCATATACTTTATTTTACTTTTTAAAGTTACTTTCCATAATAGAATAGAAACATATGCACATTATAGAAAAATTAGAAAATACACATAAATAGATGAAAAGAAAAGAAAAATAAAATGGCCTTAATCTGAGTTAAACTCTTTGAATGCTTTGATGAGTATAGCTTCGTACCTCCATGTCTGTCTGTCTGTCTAGCTCTCTGTATGTGTGTGCAGTATAGTTCCATGTAATCTATCTATCTATCTATCTATCCATCTATTATCATCTATCTATTTAGATATATCACATCATATATACAATGTTTTACTTGCTTGTACATATAATAATTACATTTTATGCACCATTATGTACCAATAGCTACGTTTTTTTTTATTTTGACATTATTTTAAACAGCTATATAGTACTCTATTATATAGGTATATTCTAATTCATTTAACTAGTTTTTATGTTTGAACATTTGATTGTTCCTAACATTTTGTTATTACAGTCAGCACACCGATAAACATCTTTTTACATCCATCTTTCTGCACCTTCTTACTTATTTCTTTAGGCGAAATTTCCAGAAAAGGACTAACTAGGCCAAAGGTCTGGGCATTTTTAAGTTTGATAGTTACTGCCAAATTGTCCTCCAGAAAGTCTTATGATTTACACTCTGACCAAATACATATGAGAGTGGCTCTTTCCCTCACTAACAGAAATTAAGCTATTAATTTTCATTGCCTCATTCTCATCCTTATAATACTGTCAGGTAGAGAGAACAGATTAGGAGAAATGCTAATGGTCACACATCTAGAAAGAAATAAGACAGGGAGTCAAGTTTTCTGACTTGCCAAGCCATGTATTTCTTTCACATCCCATACTTGTTGCCATCACACTGTTGAAAATAACAATTCCAAGTGAACTGTCAGGAAAGAACCTCAAGCAAGAATTCTTGCATGCTGCAGCCTGACTCATGTTTGTGCTGCTGGCAGTGCCCTGGCCTCCAGCCATCGGACTGTGGGTGGCACAACTCTAGTATTTTGAGAAAAAGGCAATGTTGTCACACTACTTGTCCAGGCCAGCACTAAAGCCAATGGGAGAGAGAGAAGAAAAAAGAAAGTTAGAGGCAAAGAGGCAGCTGAGAATGACCAAATTATAGACCTTGTAACAACATGTCCCTAAAACCTTTTGATTTTTGCCCTACACTATAAGTGAAATAATCCAACCCAGCCATCTGATCTGAATATTTTTAAGTAATAAGTTTATTTTTATTATTTTTTTATTGTAAGATTTATATAAATAGGATTCTGTTTTTTGGTTTTCATTTATACAAAACATTCAAGGATCCAAGTTCTCATAAGTGAAACAAAAGAGGTGGTGAAAAGAAAATTTCCTTTTGGATAGAAAAGCGTAAGCGTAAGAGTTTTTTTTTTTTTTTTCTTTATCATATGATTTAGTAAATTTAACTCAAGTAAGAAAAGATTGCAGAAAAATAGCAATAAGTGCAATTTTGTAGGTGTTTGTAAAGGTCTAAAAACTATTTGGCTAAGAATTGTGTAAGAAAACTGTTATGCAGAAGGGATATTTGTTAAGGGCTCTTAAGTCAGGTATGGTACTAGTAGCTATGAGGTTAGTGAGATGAAATAGTTATAGGCTCTGTTCTCAGGAGCATCCCATCTTGTAGTGGCAAGAAGACCACTCTAGGAAGATTTCCTGACTACTAGTCTTGGTTCATTCACTCTTGTGCTTCAACATTGCCATTATTTTCCCATCATTAAACTTACTTCATAAATTGAAGTCATCTATTTACATGTCTGCTGTACCCATGAGACTGTGAGCCCATTGAGGGCAGGAATTGTTCCCTGCTGCTTACTGTGTTCACCATGAGAGACTATGTAGAAGAGAGGTCATGGGAACTTAAAAGACAGAAGGAAATTATACCATAGGAAACATATTTTACCATTTTGGGGCAGGAATTATTTTTTGATCATTACATTCACTTCCTTTTAAAAATATCAGACTATAATTTTCAAATTGATCAAAGTCAATTTATATAACATTAAAAATATCCATTTTTACTAATTTAGCAAACTTGAGTAAATCATTTAATTTATGACCTCAATTATTCTCATCTACAAAGTAAGGGTGTTAGACCAGACCAATACTTCTCTACAGATGTTAGAGAGATCTATTCCTATATTCAGAGATGGGGTAGGATACATCAGAATCTTCATTAGGATATTTGTGGTTTGAAAAAACATACTATCATTATATAATTTTCTGTAATATTAAAATAAAACAGAAAAAAATAATTCTGAAAAATGTTGGTTTTCAGGTTTCTCAGAGGTTGGGGGATAACTTTTCCCATGTTGTTATGTAAGAATCTCTGGGGTATGTGTGGGAGAGGCCATGATTTACATTTTTTTGTGTTTTTCAATGAGTTAAATAAAGGCAAGAGACACTTCATTAATCCCAAGAAAATCACCTAGGACTCCATCATGGTTGACACAAACTTTATTTTTCTTTGGATATATTGGAAAAGTTCAGCCACCTTTTTTAAAAAATTATTTTGAAGAGAGGCAAAAACTAGAGAACATTTTAATACTAAGTTCAGAAAGATAAAGAAGGTAAGAAAAAGGGCCAGGCTGAGTTATTAAAGTGTTCATACTTAATATAGGAATATTAAACTGTTATTACTTCCTAGACTCATCCATGTGGTCAAAGAAGGGCTGATAGGCCCACCTGGGCTACTTTTGTTCTCCATTTCACCTGTGTGACCTCAGATCTGCAGAAGCAGAACCCATTTGTCCTGTTTTGTGTTTTTTTAAACTCTAATTCTAAACTAATATATAGCTTTAGACTAAGTTAGAGCATTGTTAAATTTGGGGCATAGTCTACAGATTTAGAGTCGCAGTTTTTTTATTTGACATTTAGGCCTAAATCCTAAAGTCACTCTGTCAATTCAGGTCCTTGGAAAAGCAGATGTCAAGATGGAATTAGATGGGCAGGGGATTTATTGGGGAAAAGACTTAGGAAGGAAAAGAGGGATCGAGCATGAGTTGGCAAGGAGCGCCTTTAGACCTTAAAGCAGGCTGTAAGAGGAGAGAGAGAAGGGAGAATTGAGCTAGAAGGAGCCTCAGATCACAGCGCAGTTCTGAGAAAGTCTCAGCCAGGCCAATGGGGATCCCTGTGCTTCCTGAGCTCAAATTTCCCATTAGGAATACTCTACCTCAGGCAGAAGTGGCCTGGGCCTACTACCCTCTATTGTGCTCTGTCATTGTCTAGGAGCAGCCAGTGGGAAGCATGACCTGACTTGAATGCTGCAGTGGATACAAAAGTATGACAGTTTAAGGCTGTCAGTCAGCTATGCTCCTGCAGCAGGTCCTCTGGAAGGGAGAGATGAAAGGCCATGGTCAACAAAGTACTCAAATCCCAGGAGACTCAGCAGAACTTTTCAGAGGTTATTGGCATTATTCTCTCTGCTCTTCAGTCTCATTGCCAGCCCAGTTCATGGCTATTTATTTCATTCCTAGACTCTCAATGCTCACAGAGCAAGTTTAGATAGGGAAGCTATGACTCTTGAGGCGCACTTTTGTGTATTTTTATTTTCTACCCAATAAAACATCTCTTTTTCAAAATCCTGATTTCACAAACATCTTAGTACTGAAAATACAGAGGACCCAAGATGAATAAGGCACCTCAATGGGCTAGGGATAGTGTGCACACATTAGCAGAAATTTTAAAAAGGTGACAAATAGAGGAACAGACTGGACACAGAAGGGGTCTATCATGACCAGCCTGGGCAAAGCCTGAGCAGTAACTTTAAGAACAAATACATTTTACTCTGACAGAAAAGGCAGACAGAGGCAAGTCCAGGCAGAAGTATAAAGAATGGACTATAAGAAATGAGGTGTTTCTGGAGGATAAAGGGAAAGACTAATGAGGTAGACAGAATCCAGATTTATACTTGGGAACTTGTCCTTGATTGTGTTAACCATAGTCACATGTGAATTTAACACGTGTGGCAGGGATTGGGATGGGCAAGATTAGAGAACAGCAAGAAGCCACTGCCTATTGAATATTTATTTTCATCCATTTACTGATGTGTTTGCCAGAGGACAGGAATCCTGGGGAAAGACTGCCTGATTTATACTCAAAAAACTTGTGTTCCATCTCAACATCAGGGTTTACCATAGTTTAGGTTAGTCACATAACTCTAGAAGTACAAGTTTCTGTTATTTATAAACTAGAAATAAAGATACTTGCCCTCACCCCTATTGAGCTGTTGCAAGGATCAAATGAGTTGAGACAGGACTTTCTGAAGGCACTTTGCAAACTTTCAGCACTGTAAAAATTAAGGGGCTGTTATTACGTGCTGCTCAGGAAATAACAGGCATCAGGGAAAACCCACAGCCTACGGTTTTGTAAGAAGTTGCACAGCCTTCAAAGGAGAAAATGTCTGGCTCAACATTGGCCAAGAGGAAACGTCTGGGAAATTACAACATGAGGTAGAGCAAATGGGGCTTTCTGTTTTGTTTTTGGAGATCACAATTTTTTAATTGTCATTCTCACTGCTTACTCTTCCTCATCATGGGTGTTTCTAAGATGAGAAGAAGTTGAGTTGGGGAGTATTAATAAGGCAAAAGAGATGGTTTAAACTTACTTGATATAGCAAATAGAAATTGAACCACTTTATTGTGGGGAAGATAGTGTAAGCCAGACACTGGTTATGTGAACGAGCATATGTGTAGGAATGGGAAACAAATTTGGTCTTATCAGAAAACTTTCTGACTTTTCAGAAACACTGTGGGATCCTCATTCTCCTACAATCCCAGGGAGAAATAGCAGCATGTTATCAGATAAATAAAACTGGCCCTAACACTTCTCTTTAGGAAAATTAAAAGAAAAAATCCCTTCTCTTATTAACTTTTATTGATAGTTTGTTTGATTCTCAGTAAAAAAACCACCAAGAATATCATCAATATACTTGATGTCAGTGAGACCCAGAAGCTAGGCCTTATACATATATATTATGGATATATGTATAGAAATACGAAAAAATTTCTCCATGTAAACAATCTCATTATGGAGACCATTCCTGGAATAATGTTGATCTCCTAGAAAAGTTGTCTATTTTATAAAGAAACTTTTTTTTGGATAGAGGAATCAGCAAGAGTATTGGCATGTAAGTTGAGATGATTGTTGATTCATATAAGAGACTTGCTGGCAAAAATGCGAATTATTTTTTCTTAAACACTCATAAGATAGGTTGACCTTTGCCATCTTTAAAAAAAAAAGAAAAACACTTAGGGACCTTTAAAATATCATCTGACCTATAAGACACATTTTATAAAAGAATTCCCCAAAGAAGGGGGTGGCTGATATTAGAGATTGATTCCCGCACCACCAACACCAGCCACTTCTGGCTTCTCTTAACGAAGTTTAGAGGATGGAAAAATAAAAGTGACATTCCCCGAAAGCCCTTGGAGTTTAACTTTGAGGAGCAACCCAGGCTTCATTATGAAAATGAAAGTATTAATTTTCTATCACTTTGTAACAAATTACATAGATTTAGTGACTTAAAATAACATCATTTCTTGGCTTCCAGTTTCTGTAGATCAGAAATATGGGCATGGATTAGCTGGATTCTCTGCTGAGGCTGAAATCACAAAACTGAAATCAAGATGTTGGCCAAGGCTATGCTTTGATCAGGGTTCTCTCCCAAGATTACTGTTGGCAGAATTCAGTTGCCTGCAGTTGTGGAACTGAAGTCCCGCTTTCTTGATGACTGTCAATCAGGGGCCATTCACAGCTTCTAGAAGCTTCTTGCCATTCTCTGACATGTGACACTCTCCACAACATAGCAGTTTGCACCTTCAAGTCAACCAGGAATGCGTTTCTGGCTTTGAATTTCTGGGTTTTGTTTTTTGTTTTTTGCTTGTTTGTTTGTTTGTTTCCTTTTCACTGAATTTGGTCAGGCCCACTCAGGATAATCTGCGTTTTGATTAATTTAGAGTCAACCAACTGGAGACTTTAATTATATTTGCAAAAACTCCTTTTTGTCATGCCCTAGAATGTGAAAATGATATCCCATCACACTCACAAGTCCTGCTCACACTCAAGGAGAGGGTATTGTACAAGGTGTATATAGCATGGAACAGGAATCTTGGGGACCATCTCAGAGTTTTGCCTATCATGGTATGCCATTTAGAGGTAAGAGCAACCAAGATGAGTAGAGTGTTCACATGCAGGGAAATCGTACATTTCAGCAAGCACAGTGGCATTGATGGTGCTTCCAGGACAGCGGTAGTAGAATTTTCACTTCTGTTTTCTAATGCCTTGTGTGTCAAGCAGTGAGCAGCAGTAGCAGAGGTGTTTTTGCTATGAACAACTGATATGGTTAAGCATCTGGCCAACTTTTTCCTGTGTTTTTCTTAGTAGCCTTCAAGATTGGTTCTTTGGTCTTCTTACAGATGATATAAGCTAATGATTACTTTATAATAAATCCCTTTCTGCTTAAATGAGGTATAGTGAAACTTTTATCTATAACATGTTGATTGACACAACAAGATCATAAATGACCTCTTTTTATGTCTCCATTAAATGTGTGTAATTCTACATAGCCTTCATAGATTCATAGAACTTTAGAACAGGAAAGATACTTCCACTTCCAGAAATTTTTTAAACTCTATTCTATAGAACCTTTGTAATAGAGTCCAGGATAGGAAAATAGGTATTTTTTTCAGGAGAAAAATTGTTCAATAGTCCTGCCAGTCTGAGATTCACTACACACCCTTGGAGGTTATAATACCAATTAGCATGCCAAAGACTGAGAGATCCTATAGGAGAAAATAAAAAACAAAAACTCAAACTACTAGACTTTTCTTAATCCAATCAAGGGTTTCTAAACTAAGGCACAGAAAGGTTAAATAACTGACCCAAGTCTATGAGTGGGTTAGTGATAGAATGTAGGCTTAAAACTAAGCTAATGAGGCTTTCTGACTCCCAGAAATGTTAAACTTATTCCTCGCTCCCTACATCCACCTGAAAAGTAAGATTCAATGAATATAAATATAGCTTTATGAGGAAGTAGAATATATTTATATAAATATGAGGAAGTAGAATATATTTATATAGACCATTCTCACGAATGTATATTAATGATTTCTCCATGAGACATGTCATTTCTCTTTGATTTCTCCACGAGACATGTCATTTCTCACCACTCAGCAGTAGGTGACTGCCCAGGGAATTGACCCAAAGTGGATGTTTCCCTGCCTCTCTGTTATTAACACAATAGCTGGAGGCCAAGGCCAAGGGCTCCCAGACTGCAGCAAAAAGGAGCTTGTGAAATTAGGCTCCAGGATATTTTGGTAACTGTAGCACAGTTATCTTCCATGCAGTCATTTTGGGTTTAGGACTTGATAGAAAATGAATCCTTTTAAAATAAGTCCAAAATTAAAATTGTAAAAAATGTATTAAGGTCACCACAAAAGTCAGTAGGGATCATGTACACAATAGAAACCCGATTAGTGGATCAAAATGCTTGCAAGCACATGCCTCTCCTGCATTCCATAATGCAAATCACACCACACATCTGACCAAGAGAGAAGAGGTTCCAGGAGGTGCATATTTTCAGCATGAAAACAAGAAGCCATTAGTGTTACAAGCACAGCTTATGGTCAGCTGGCTGGCCTCAAAACACCTTGGCATTTATTGTTCCCCAAGGCCACATGGTTTAATCTTGCAGAGGCCAGGAGTAGATGTGGACGTGCTGAAGCAGCTTCAGAACCTGAATTCCACCTCCGCTGTTCTTGGAAGGAACTAAGACTAAATAAAGAATCTAGTCTCCACCACAGGTTTATTATTGGGAAATGATTTCCCCTGCAGGGCAGAGAGGTAGAATTACAAGTTAGACTTGCCTTCTCTCCCAGTGCTTCCCCCACCTCAATATTTTCCTGGTACACTGGTTAAAAACAAAAACCAAAACCCAGTAAACTACCCTCACAGTAATGTTTTGTAGCCACTTGGACCCTTAAAAGAAAAGAAATGGTAAACAAACCAGCCATTACATTTAGTCATAAAGGGACTCAAACCGCAACATAAATCCACCACAATTCTATGGGCAGAGTTTCCACATTCGGGCATAATCTCCAGGGTTTGTGGTATTCCCCAGAGCTGCAACTGAGGCATGACTGTGGCAGTACACTGTGAAAGGCTCCTGGCTTTTAGGGCTGCATGTATCATGCTTGAAGAGTCAGGAAAGGGAAAGAGGAGTTTGAGTAATGGCATAGACAGTTCCATTTGTTCTTACTTTGCCTTGTGTCCAGTAGACATTCTCTGTCCTTTTTGGTTCAGCAGTTGAGCCTCCAACCAGATGCTTTCAAACTAAAGCTATTAGGCCAGTGGAAGTTGGTTGAGTGGATATTCTTGAGGACTATAAAAGAGATCTTGTTTCTTTTAAAAACCGGCAAAGCAAGTATCCAAAGAATGAGATGTACTTCAGCTTTTAACTATGATTCTGGGACATGCTTATGGAAGAGCAAAATAATTGGTAGTTTTCAAGCCCGAAATGTTGGTACATTTGTTAATCAAGAAGTCTAATCAGGTTTTAAATAATATTTTCCTCTATTATTAGTCTTCAAAACTGGGTTCAAACTATATTTAGTCTATAATTGATGAGATATTATACACATTTTAAGCAGAAAGACTTTAAATATGATCAACTCCATGCTTTATTAGATCTTACACTACCAGGATAGAGTTATTCTGTGAGAGAACACACACAGTAAATACAGATTGTAGTATAGACACGTATTTCTGTTCTAGCAATAGGACAAAATATTTACATCAGGAATACCAAGAAAACTTTGAAAGTACAAGTTGCTTGGTGTCTATATAATGCTTCTGTCTTTCAGTATTACAAAAAAAGTTCTCCAGTAAGTCTCCCATACCTACTTCTCATTCCAGCATGATATGAGACCTCACTGTGTTTTAGAGTTCATTAATTAGAATATTCTCTATTATAAAAATATGATTCACTTCTCCCTGGGAACTATTCATTCTAGATTTACATTAAAAACTGATTCTTTGAGAAAATAAGGGTTTAAGGCTTGAGGTGGTGCAGAATAATCATATTTTCATCCCTTCTTTCTTTTATTTAATAGCCTGAATTCATTTTGATCTACCAAAACCAAACAAAATTCCTTCCTTTAAAAGCCTTGATTTATAATGATCCGAGGAACAAAAGAGAGATGTGTTGGGAGTTCCCAGTGGAATGGACCGGTGTTTCCTCTGTCACTGCTGCACCGTAGAGACTTTAGTGTAAACTCTGGGAAAGAGACAAGAGATGTTAAGGGTATAGATAAAGTTCTCCAATTATTTTTCTTCTTTTATTGGGCTGTAACTTTAAATGACTATATTCTAGGTTTAAAGCAGGAATGTCTGCTCCTTTCATATGAGTACTCGAACAATTTTATCTGGCCCAGAAATGGACATATTTCTGATAAGTGAATGTGGAGAGCTGATATCCCCATTTCAAAGAAAACTACGGCAAACCAGAGAGAGCTAGTTCTCAGTAACTTTCAAGAAGACACATTGACACAGGCCGGTAGCCTTCCGTGGGTGCCTTGGGCCTGTACTTTGGACTCTTCACTGCTGTTCTAACAGGTGAGGCCCCAGATGCAAATATTTGGTTTAACCCGTTATTACTGTAAACACTGCAGACCTTGGTATGATGTGAAGTATAGAATTTATAGATGTTTGCACAGCCATTGTTAAAATAATTGTGAATTCAACCTTCTTCTTTCTTTCTTTCTTTCTTTCTTTCTTTCTTTCTTTCTTTCTTTCTTTCTTTCTTTCTTTCTTTCTTTCTTTCTTTCTTTCTTTCTTTCTTTCTTTCTTTCTTTCTTTCTTTCTTTCTTTCTTTCTTTTTTTTTTCGCCTATAGCACCTAGTCTTCCTAGGTGGTCTCCCATCCAAGTATTAACCAGGCCCAACCCTGCTTAGCTTCTGAGATCAGCCTGGATCTGGCATGTTCAGGGTGGCATGGCCGTAGACTACAACTTTCTTATTTCTGAAGGCTTTCCAGTCTGGCTGGCATTTGGGAAGAGTTTGGTAAAAGTAGGTGAGCACAAGGTTAGGGAATGAAAAAATGGAGACAGCTTGAATGGGACATTCAGGCAGAAGTCAGAGCATGGAGCAGTTGTCCAAAGGAATCCAAATTTCAAATCAGCACAAGAAAGGCAATAATTAATAGCTCAATATGGTGTACATCAAAGCTAACCTCCATTCCACACAGATTGCTCCTCTTTACCTTTTGCCCATGACCGTGCAGTGCAATTCTTGATGAACTTCCTTGTTGCATTTTATTGAATCCCATCTTGTATTAGTATTTTTTTTTTCCTATCGGTGAAAATCTTGCCTCTCCCTGTGGATTTTAAGCATCATCAGGGTAGGCCTATTTGATATGAGGGCACAGTTCAGTGAGCAAAAGAGCATGGACTGTGGGATCAGCTTAACTGCTTTCAAATACTGGTTCTTTCACCTAGTAATTGTGAAAATGTTGGAAAGTTAACTTCTCTGAGTCTCATTTCTTCATCTCTCAAAGGGGATATCTACTTTTCAGTTTTGTTTGGATATTTAAATGAGGCAGTGAGGATAAAGCCCACAGCCCAGATAGAGTTCCTCAATACCTTTCTTTCCTTCTCTTGCATTTCTTTGATATCCCCTCATCTCAACATCCTTTGTTTTCTCTTAATATATAATAGGTATGTAAACATGTTAGTAAATATAGTAAAAATATACATACCTTTAGAGACTGGAATGTTTTAGTTTGTATCAGTTTAGATAGACTTAGTTCTTAAAAGGCCCCACTTGCCTTCCCTTTGGTCAAAATGTTCTTATTTCTTGCTGAATATTTCTCAGTACTTCTGCCTTAGTTCCCCTCTTTGCCCGTGTAGATACGATCTTAATATTCCATCCACATGACCATGATGAAATCTGGAAATAGGTTTGTCCAGAGGCAAAGGCCAGGTGGAAAGTGGAGAAAAAAATAATGGGGTGAAAACTTGGCAAAATTTCAATTAGAGGGACGATGAAGGGCAGAGCTCTATAAAACAAACTGAATGAAATACATTAAAACCAACAAAATTTCGTTTAAGCAATGTGATTCTTGTAGCATAGGAATGGTATGGTCAAAGATTTGGGTATGACACGATCAAGCTTAGTTCATGTCCAGGTGCTGAAGAACATCTGCAAATGTAGATTCTCCAGTGAATTAGAAAGCTGAGGGCTAGGACGGAAAGTGTAATAAATAAAATTAATCAATCCTGCAGTCTAAAAATATGTATGCGTGTGGCTGTGTCAAAAGTAAAAAAGACTTGCTGAAACGTAGAAGCTAATCAGCAGCAGTATGGAGAAACGGTAACATTCGAACTATTGATTCAGGTCTTCGGATAAAGTCTCATTTAGGAGATTTTTGCATGATCGGTGTATATTATATATAATATCTTAATATTGCTATGTGTAGGTATTGGAATATTCTTTTTATCAGCTGTGTATGTCTTGTTCCCTTTGAGGACATTTTTAGCCATTAAAATATCATAAACATCTTTTAAGAAAAATTTCAACAGTTAAATTTCCACAGAGCCTCCTTTTCCCAACTCCTGTAACATCTGATTCTTACTTACCAACCCAATTAACTTTAAAGTGTTGAGAATATAGGGAGTATAGAGTCCAATATAGATGGAAGGAGTATTAAGATCCTTTCTTTTCTTTCTTTCTTTCTTTTTTTTTTTTAAAGCCATGAGCCCATCAAACATGGTGACATGGTAACGCCCCAATGTCTGCTATCATGAGCTGCATTTCCAGGGAACACCCAGGTTGAATATTCCCTTCCTAACTCTTCCCACAGTCTGATACTTCTGTGGTGCTTATGTACTTCCCAAGCAATTTGTCCATTTATCCATTACAACACTTGCCCTTTGCAATAATTACCTGTATAATGTCAGCTTCCCACAACATGATATCTGGCATGTATTAGGGAGTTGATTTGGAAAAACATTTCTAAGCATTCAGCTTTGGTTGTCTTAGGATCTAGGAGATCTCCTAGTTAGCCTAAGCTATTAATAGCAAGGAACACCTATTGTTTATTCAATAGAACAAATATGTTGGGTTATCCCAGTGCTAAGTGCTTTTGTTTTTTATGTATGCCATTTTTTCCAAGACTCACCCTCATGGCCTTTGATTTTTCAAAAATAAAATATATTCCTGTGAGAAGAAATGAGATCATTGCCTATGAGGTCCCAAATTCTTAAGATAAATTTATAAAATCTAAAGCCTATATAATATAGTAGAGATAAGATTTTTATATCTATATTCTCACTGGTAGTTGAAAAGGTATTTTTAATAGTCATTGAATGCTACTCAGATACTGGTTGGGTACAAAGAGAAGGAAATGCTATGCTAAAAACATCATCATTTGAGTGGACATTCTACTTGGGAGCTATCTTGTGCTGTAGAATAAAACACAGAAATATTTTGTATATCTTTTGAATTTGGTATATATAACATTTTGACATACTGTGTTCTAGAAATTATAAAATGGGGTGAGCCCCTTTAGAAAAGAATGTATCAAAATTAATATTTGATTAATGGTTTGGGTGGGGGCAGACAGGAGCTTCTCATATTTCCATCTCTATTCCTGTGAAGTTGAATTTGATTAAAAAGTTTATTCAAAATTTATAAATTCAAAAAAAATAATTTAAACTGCAGGAAAGTGGGTGTAAAGGGCAGATCTAGAGATCCTCATTGAAGGATAGCTATGGGCTTTGCTTTCTATATGAGAATTGGAAGCATTTAAAAATAGTACTTGTAGGTACCTGGATTAGCCTGAAATACCTAATTCAGCCTGGTTCTGCAGGGAGGTAGTGGTCAACGTGCATAGAAGTCTCAAACCACATAAGCATTTATTTTTCTCCAGGAAATGGAATTTGATTATGTTATGAAAATGAGTGCCAACATTTGTCTTTCGTGTTTCTCAGTGGCTCTGCATGGGCAAACTCCAAATTGCAAGTGAATATTTAATTATAGACTTAAAAACTTGTTTTGAATGTTTAAAGGCCAGGCACTAAGAATGATTAGCTGCCTCTCTGAGATATACAGTGTGCTAAAAGGGAAAAGAAAAAAATAGCTCTAAGATTTTTTTTAAGTAATTTGGGAAATAAAATTAGAAGTCAATGTCCAAAGTTCTTGTTTGTTTTTTCTTCCTGCCTTTTAACTTTTATCTTAAATCTAATAAATGACTAAATAGACCAGAGGCAATGACAAAGTGGGGGGTGAGAAGGAAGCATAGAAAAGCTGGCAAGGATCAGCAAAAGTGAAAACAAAAAGGAATTTGTAATGAACAAGCTGAACTATACACATTTAAAGTAAAAAAACTGCATCTAAGTGGATGTGAATATTGAAGACTATGAAATCAAAGTTGTAGGTGTAACTTGTTCGTTTAAGTATGGAAATTAATTAAGATGCAAATGATCTGACATGCTCTCTGAACTCTACTAAAATTCTTAATTTCATTTCAGTTTTAGTTCTAGTTTAGTTGAATAAATATTAATTGAGCACCTGCTGTGTTCCAGACACAACAGTCAGAAACTGGCGACTTCATGTAAGCAATGAAAGAATTCCAGCGTAGTTGGACAAATAACAAGTAAGTAGATACTTTCACCATAATAAAATAGAATGCTTTATTATACAAAAGATATAGCAGAAATGATTGCTAATTAAAAAAAAAAATTCTTGTTTAAATCTAGTCTAAAATGTATAAATGGCCAGATGTAAGATAATCTAAGGTCCTGAAAACAGGTAAGCATAGTAATTACTCATAAAGGACTCTGCCCTTCTGTGACTGAGCAAATAATTTTATTTGTAAAAGACTTATTATGTATATTAAAATAGGCACTGAAAATACATACATCATATAGCAATTTTGAGCTCTACCATTATTATGTATTAATTATCATTATTACATTTAGTTATTAGATAATGAATTAATACTATTTTGCTATGTTTACACAAAACCATGGAAAATAATTAGATCCAAACAAAATCACAGAAAGCTTAAATTTTATATACTGTGGTTTTGTGAAATATACACTTATTCTTCCAAAATATCCAGATGTTTGGCTTTTGCAAGAAAACTTTTTGCTTCTGTTTTTCTCTCCTCATTCAGATGCTTTGACATCATATAGACTCTAATGTTTTTGTTATCAAGATGTGATTAGAATCTTCTTAATTACAATCTATGGTGTTCAACGTTATTTATGCCCATATTAGATCTGACATCACGCATTTAATAGTCACTTCAGAGTTTATATGATTTTTGTATCATACAAAATTTGATGCCAGAGCCCTCATAGCAGATGTGCTCAATGAGAAAAAAGCTTTACAAGAAATTCTCATCCATACACTAGTCATCACCCATCAATGTGTTTCTTCCTGGTACAGTTAAATCTTTGTCTCCTCCAGCCTCTAGAGTCAAAGGAACTTTGGCAAGGTCATTACCACACATTAAGAATTAGGCATTACTGAGTCTGGCCCTGTCCATAGGCTCAACTGTCACCTCGTTTCACAAACTTTGGACTTGCCTTTGCCTCTCCCCAAGCACCTCCAGGTATGGTTGGGTCTCTGCAGGTCCTAAAAGACTCAATCTCAAGATCCTCCCCCAACACTCCCACCAAACCTCAAGGCCACCACTTTAGCTTTTCTCTCTTCTAACTAAGCATTCTTCTTTCATTGATCTTAATTTCCAAGGGTTTATCACTTAGTATTATAACTCATGTTCTGTGGGAAATACACCCACGTCTCCCAAATTTGTTAACTTGATTTCATTCTTTTAAATTGCTTAAAGACTTGCTATGTCTGAGGAAGCCTTTTGTAGTTTCCCTTGTCCCTTTGGTATGACTCATCAATGGAATCTCCCTGCTTTTCCTTGCCTAAGTGTTAGAGTCTAGTGTAAGCCCACCAGGAATTTTCATAACTTCTTGTCAACTCTAAAGCTTACAAAGTGTTGGGCTCAGTTCCTCATTTCAGTGATTATGGAACTAACCCAATCAAAAAAACAAAATTTAGGGTGTTTGTCATTAGAATGATTTCTAAACAAAAGTAGGAAAGATGCTGTTTGTCCTTCAGAAATCTTATTCACCACTTCCCCCCCAATGTTTCCCCCTTTTAGATCAATAAGCCTTCCAAACAGTTTTTCCCATTTCATCCTTCCTTCTCTACCACATCCCCTATCGCTAACACTTCAGATCCTCTTAGCACTTCTTATAGTCCATGGGGCCTCTTCATGAAGGTCAACTCTAAGATATTAATAATGGTTTAGTGGGTTTCACTGCCAAGGAGTCTTTACAAAAACAAGCACAGACACTTTTAAATAAAGAGTGAAGTAAACACACTTTTAAATAAGAAGTGAAGTGAATAACCAATGTTCTCCTAAGTCGGGGGAATTTTGTGCCCAGGGATGTCTAGGTGGAGAGTAAGTATAAGGAGCTCAGTACTTTCCCATACTCATCCAATACCCTACACCCAGTCCCATATATATATATAGTATGAGAAAGTATATATATATATATATATATATATATATATATATATATATATATATTTTTTTTTTTACTTATTGTTTCACATAATTTATTTGTGCTTCCAACAGCACTCTTAATCTGAAAACACAAGTAATCACCATGCCCAAATGGGAGAATCATCATCTCCATTCAGCCCATCTCTTCCCCCAGCACTTCTTAAAGATCTCATTTTGAGTTTTGTAGACAGAGCCCTTGACCCTGCATTGCATAACTACCCCGGAGGGAGAGACGTTCTCTTCCCTCCACATAATCTTGTTCTCTTCCAGAGAAACCACTTTGTAAGATTAAATACACTTGAGGGAGAATGACATTACTGAGGAGACAATATTTAGTTGTTCCCTCAAAATCCAAAAGGCAGTGATCCAAAAATATTTGGGGAAATAGAAGTAACTTGTTACAAGCCAGTCAATCAGAGGCTAAAATCTTTCACTTGGTGATTTCTTATAAGTGCTCAGTTCAGTTACTGTAGGATAAATCATGATATTAACACACCATTTAGGATTTTAACGAGATTATTTAGGGCCTCAAAACCTTTCTGAGCTCATTTAATAGATGAATTCTATCTTGATGGGTGAACTGTAAGGTCAGTGGTTCTAAAGTGAGGTGCACATAACTCTTGATTTATAGAGGTACAGGAAAAAGTAAAAATAAGTAAATATATCTTTAAATATCATAGTTTTAAAATGCTATTTTTGTGAATGCTTTATATTATAATATATTAGTTGAAAGCACAGCTATATAATTCACAAATAAAACATAGGGTTTTGGGATACATGCTTAATTTTTTTAACTGGGAAAGAGGAGCAGAGGAGCCTATGGATTAGTTAATACCTTGTCTATAATACCCATCCCCCAAATCTATGTACTGTAATGAAGGTAGGTTCTCTAACACATGTGACACTGTCTCTCACATAAGTAGTATACCCAAGAAAATGAAAAGATAGTCCTGCCTTACTCAGAATCCATTTTTCCATCCATTCATCCATCCATCCATCCATCCATCCATCCATCCATCCATCCATCCATCCATCCATCCATCATCTATCCCTCCAGAATTGGAAATGAGTTTAGCCACCTTGAGAGTCTAGTATTAGTTTAGATAAAGTTGATGGCAGCTCTTGAAGGAAAACATTGATTTTTCAGCGAGAATACTTACTTTTTTCATAATCCTTCAGTACCATGACAGTCAGATGTCCTTATTAGATGGACAGCTACAAGCGCTTCACAAAGTGCAGATTTGACGAAACCACATGGATCAAAATCAGAGTGAGGAGTATGGGGTGTTCATGAAGATTACCTGTGATCTGTTCTCTCTGAAGGAGGAAAATTGGAGCCTGCATTATTCTGGACATCAAAAGAGAAGACCTCTGCCCCATGCAAGAGAAGTTTGCCTGCTTTGACTTGTCACTGAAGGTGTTACAGGCATAATTCATGCCTGTGTGTTTCTTCAGAAGTTTGATAACCAAGGGACTCAATATGAAAAAAAAGAAGGAAATAGATTTTTTTTTCCCTCCTGCTGCATCAACCTGCTTCGGCTTACAGAGGAAAGAGCACACTCTGGCTTTGAAAGCTTAAATATGTTTTCGAATCCCAGGAAGGCTGTGTCACAGCACAGCTCTGAGTGTGCCATTCCCATCATAGTCTAGGTGGTCAGCCACCCCTGGAGCTGTGCTCTGCATGACTGTCTGGCTATACGTGCCTGCCTGGTGCTTTTATTACTTGGTACATAGTCTTGGATGAGTTGCTTATTCTCCCTACTATTTAACGGTTAATAATTCCTTCTCCACAAAGTTGGGTATATTGTAAGCCATAGCATTTAGGCGTTTTATGTGCTAACTCTCTTTTCCAGTCTTTCTTCCTCCCCCTGGTCAGTTCAGCCTGTCACCTGCATCATGTCTCCTGACTATTTTCTTTCCTATTAGCATGTGACCTTTTGGGCATCCGTGATCAGGAGCTTTCTGTGGATCCCCCTTCATGTAAGTTCTCCCCCTTAGAGTTCTTTTTTTTCATCACCAGTGTTTTACCAAGAATTGATCATGAAACACTAATTGTACTGTATTAATAACTGCCACATAAAAAATAAAAAGAAGATGGGGGCATGTTTCTGAGGTCTTCAGTAAATTTGGAATATGGTAGAGCTGACAAAGGGCTCAGGTTTCTCCCAAAAGGTGGATGTGGTACAGAGGACATCATTTTGCAGGGCTTTTCAGACTCCTAACTTTGGGACATAAAACATTCTTTATGCAGAGTAGCTCATGGGTCTGGAGTTCTGTGGAACATACTTGAAGAAACATTATTCTATACTTATCTGAACAGCATCAGAAAGAAGTTTCCATTATTGCACCTGCTATTTTCTCACATCAGCTGAAGACTGAGTAAACTCTGGTTTCGTTTAATTATTCCAAGTCACCTCATTCTAGTTCCTTAATCAAAAACCACCACTCTAAGACCATATCCAGTATCCATGCCCAGGACTGAGAGAATTTTAAATATCTTCCCTTTTACATCATCATAACAATGTACTTCTACTTTCACTACCTTTAAAACATTAACAAAAGTAGAGAAGAGATCAATTTTCCTATTGCCTTCCATACCTTGCTAGGATTTTATATATGCAGTGTGTAATTTTAACTTTTGATGCCTTTGATCAAAAAATAGCTCCTTGTTCAAACCAAACATTTTCTTAAGACATCAAAGCCATGTAGAAAAATATAATATGAAAAGTATTTGCAGTAGATATACCACAGCAACAAAGAAGAAATTACAGCACAATATTTGCTGAAACCACAAGGGAAAGTATGTTTGTGGTATCTATTTGTCATATATTTCTATTTTAGAATATGCATGCTGATGTTGAGTAATTTAACCCTTTTTGGAAAGGTTGCCGGGAATTCCCAAAAGAAAAAGAAGAAAAAAATGGGTGCCCGGCAAGAAAAACCCAAGGGGTGGCATTATTTGCATTTGCTGATCAGTAACTCTTTGGGGCTGTAAAGACTCAAATCCAAGGAGTGACTCAGAAAGCCTGGGACTCAAGTCATTCTGCTCTGAACTTGGCAGCATAGCAGTGTCATGACTCGACTTAGTCCTGCAGCTCTCTTGGCTTTTGGTGTTCATCCCTGATGGTGTCATGAGCAAAGCTGTTGGCAATTCAGAGTTCACAACCCTACTTCTCAGTCTTTCCCCCTTCATTCTTGCTCCATCAGAGGCTGAGGACACCAGTAAAATGATTCATAGGCCCTGCTTCCTGGAAAGTAATCATTTCCCTACAGTGACGACTTGTGCTGGGATAGGGGTAAAGAATATCGATTTGCTTTTTTCCTATTCAGCCTTTCTGCTTAACAGACAATTGGCAGCAATACTTTGTCTCCATTTGCAAGGCTATCTAACAAATGTTTTAAAGCACTTTCATTTTTTGAGCAGGGGACCTTTAAATACATATTATCCATAAAGAACTGAAATATGATCATCTTATCACATACTTTGTTAAAAAACAAACAAAAGCAACTTTGACATTTCCTTTTTTATTTTGACATGTGAGGACTGTGTATGTCTCATAGAAGTTGAGAGCTGGAAAGACACCCCTTCCACAGCCCTATTTTATAGATGAGGAAACTGAGACCCAGAGAAGTTACAAGAGTTGTTCATTCCCCAGAGCTGACAGAGAGAGACTGAGGTTAAATCAACTAATTTTAGGTTATTTTACCTGACATTAGGCTTACTTGTACCATGTCGTTAAGAAGAAATCTAGGTATAAAGGAGTCTGTGACTTGCTCAGTGAGTCACATGAATTAGTGGCAGTAGGGCCTAGGGTAAAAGTATAATAATTATGTCAAATGGGTCTCGGTTTGAATCTTGGCTCTGGAACTGGGTGATGTTGGCTAATTTCCTACTTAATTTGTCTGAGTGTGTTTTCTCATCTTTACAGATAAGAGTGGGACTAATAATTTCTATTTCATACTATCTGCTGTAAGGATAAGAGATAATATATACAAGGCTCCTGGCACATAGTAGACTCTCAATAAACAGAAGCTAGAATTATTATTTAAGACTTAATGACATTTGCCCTTCCTCTCTGCTGTTCCCCTTCAAAGCAGCACGTGGTGTACTTTGCACTGTTTTAGAGTTCTGCCTTGTCAGACTCAGCATGGTTCAGTTAGTTTTCTCAAGCCACTGCTGATTTTTTTTTTTTTCCTCTGTGATTTGCATCTGAGTTGTCTCATTTCCCTGAAACCCTGTCACAAGCCAGGAGATTGTAGCAGAACATGATCTGAAACCTTACTGGCCAGGGAAAGTCCCCTCCAAAAGAGGCAATTTTTTCCCCTTCTTGAGTCTTACACTTCTCCTTCTAATTGTCAAGGAAACCCCTCAGCCCAGTGGCTGACTGGGTACAGATGAAGGACCTGCCCGGAATGTCCTGTGGACAGTGTGAGTGCAGTGGGGGAGTAAAGGGCTGTCCACCTTTGCTCCAGGTGTCTTCACCATCACCGATCCTGCCACTGTGCCTCCAAGTTATTTCAGCTTTCCCTGAAAGGCCTTGTTGTTGTTTCTCTTCCCTTTGTTCCCCTCTTGGCAGGGCCAACTCTCAAAACCTCCAAGGGAAATTTAGAGGCTTCTGTGGGAATTAGGGGGTTATTGGGGCTTTGCATTTTCTGTGTCCTCACTTCCTGTATAGCTCACAGGGACTTCCTGAGAAGCCTCTTCTGTGCCTAGGAGTCTAGGCTGGCTCCTCTACCTTGTGATGAGGAATCATCACTTAGGTGCCTATGTCTTCTTCCTTTTTTAAACATAGCTTCATAAATATACAACTTATATTTGGGTCTTATAATGAAAAAAAATTTCTACAGTCATTTTTGTGACGTTTTTCTTTAATTCAAATACTATGTACTTATTATAATAAAATGTAGTCCATTTAATCAAATGAATTCATTCTTTTAACCCAAATATCTCTGTGTGAGTGTGTGTGTGTTTTAATCTCTCTCTCTTTCTTTCTCTCTGTGTGTTTTAGTGCCCTATTTCTAGATATTTTGTCACCAGGGTATTTTCTCACTTACGGATATGTTGCAACACAAGTGAACCATGTAATACTTAAAAAAAATAGACGTGGGCTCAGGCTTTGAAAATACTTTAGAAAATACATTAAACATCATAAAAGAATTTTTAAAAAGAGAAAATACAGCTCCAATCTCACCTCCTTTGTGTAATGACTGATATAATTTTCATGTTAACTTTCATTTTCCATTCATTTATTAGTCATGTGTTATGCTTTCATTAAGATAGGCTTTAAAAATTTGTGTCACTAAAGTGAAACTAGTATTGCTTCAAATTTATTGCAGTGGGCCTTCCTACTTCTCTGACTTTATGTGCACTGTCGTCTCTGACCTGTAATGCACCAAGTAACTATGAAGCCAACATTCTCTTGCCCTGAGGATTGGTCCCTGTAAGGCCCCTGGATCATGCTCCATTTTTGATAGCTTCTTTTCCTTTTAAGAATGACAGAGAAAGCTTCCAGCATTCTTTTTTTGTTGTTGTTATTTATTTCACAAATGTCTATTGAATGTCCAGTAAGCATTGAGTGTTACCATGTCAACTGAGACAAAGGCTATGTGATCACTTTGGCATGTCGAAGATGGGAGTGGAAAGCATGGAGGAAACTTATGTGTTGATTTTGTGATTCTGCAAGTGGTTCAGGGTCAATGAGAGTGGAAAAGTAATCTCTGCTATTATGTTCTGCAACATGGGAAGAAGTGGATGCAGAGGTTCTGAAATAAAATGAGAGGGCATTATAAATCATAGGTTGATAACGGGTTTCAGTTTGGATTTGAAGACGGATAAATTAAAGTAATCGGCCCCAAGAATAATAGAGTTAAGTTGAATCAATAACCGTGGATTGGAGAGATTGTTATCTGGGAGCAATAAACTTGTGACTTTGTTTGGTTGTTCGTGGGAAGTATTTAAATGAAATTAGCAAGATTAGTTATCATTGAAAAGGAGAGAAAAACTATTCTAACAGGTTTATACAAAAACTGAAATTTATTCTTTATGTAACTAAAAAGTTCCAAGCAAGGTTTGTCTTCAGCTTTGAATGAAATTATGTCTTTGATTGAATGTTATAATTTTGTCTTTCTCTAGATTTCTATTTAGCTTTCTTCCTTGTTGGCTTCCATCTTAGGCAGGCTGCTCCACATGGTGTCAACAACGACCATCAGTAGCTTGTAGCTTATATTCTATAAGTTCTGCTGCCCTAATGGAAAGTGTATGTTTTTTAAAATTTTAATTGGCTCAGCTTCTGTCACAGGTTCACCTCTGGTGCCAGGTGGTGAGATGAACCCCATCTAAACCATGTGAACTGAGACTGACAAAGTGGTGTTCTGTTACCCATATGAAAAGGATGCTGGGCAAATACTGACCACTACACAGATCCCACTGAATATCCGATGAAAGGACAAACTTTCTATTCCTAGAAAATCGCTCATAAGAACTGAACACAATATGATTCTATTTCTAATTTCAGTTCACTGAACTTCTAAATTTATGTATCTACATCCTAGATTTTCATAGACCCTAGCTTTAAAAAAAAAAAAATACCTATAGTATGAAATAATTGAGGGCAAGCTCTATGACTTTTTGGACATGAGGTCTCCCACACTTAGTAGAGAGTCTTGTACAAATTAAGCCCTGATTACATTGAACAAATCGATCAATCAGTCAACAAATTAATTAATAGCAATTTTGGTGATCCCTATACTGGTAGTATGCTAGATTTTTTATATATGTTATCTTAATTCATTCTTCTAACATTATACTATGGATGAAGAAACTGAAACTGAGTTAGGAATAAAGTGAGCTGAACAACTAGAATTGACAAGAGTGGAAAGGAGATGAGAGCAGATCTGAAATTCAAGGGAACAAAGTCTACATGAGCAGGGTGTTAGTCTAAGCTAAAGGAATGTTGTCAGATTCACCATTGTCCCCAGCCCCAACCATGGGGGCCATTACCTCTGAGGCCTTCTCAGGCCACTATGTGGTTGCTGATCCCTGGGTAGCACTTGTCATCAGTGGCAAAAAAGTATTTAAAGGAGCTATTATAGAGAGGAAAAGTACTTGGGTCTTTTTCATTTTTAGCTTCCACCTCAGAACCTACCCCAAACTAAAACTTTTTTGTAGTTATGGTTGATATTTGCCATCCAATTATTGCATTCACTCATTGGAGGTTGATATTTATTTGCCATCCAATTATTGCATTCACTCATTGGATAGTTAGGATGAGTATAAACTCATTGGAACAATTATCAATGAGTTTGTACTCATCTTTAGAAGATCCCAGAACTGCCAATGTTACCCTTCTGGGAGAATGATGAAAACTATAGGCCAGCTGCTAGAGTGCCAGCAAATTGGACAGCCCATAAAAAAAAAAAAATGTCCTCAATCTGTGGCATAGTGAGTGCTACGTCAGCAGAAAAAAATGCTTGAATAAATTACTGTGAAGTTCTGGCGTTTGGTAGATTTAAGAGATCACACATTTACACGAGACTTTTTGCTTTGTTTTCTTATCTCAAGGACCATGTGAATTGGTGAATATGAAGGCACCAAGAGGACAGAAATAAGAGTTTTCCTGCTCAGACCCCGAACTAAGACTAATGAGATAACTGACTCTACCTTTCAGAAAATTATCTCATGTTGCAGGAATGGAAGACAACTAATAAATAACTTTCAGCAAAAAGATATATGGCTTATGTTCCAATTAGTTACTAGTGGTTTGAACCTATACATATGTATCAAGTGCTAATATATGTATGTATAATACATGTGTTTATATAAATAGTCAGAAACTTGAAGCATTTTTTTCATATTTCTTAAGAACTTAGTACTGACAGCCAGTATGAGAAGATATTTTACTTCCTTTGTCTGCTAATTCCGATCGGCCTGAATCAAGCTACTTTCTTTTCTCCTATTCTTGCTTTGTGAGGGACATTACCTTTTTCTCTATGTGTGTGTTTGTGTGTATATAGCTTTATTAACCATGTTTGGGCTCTTGATAAAGGAAATATTATGCAAGATACATCTGAAATAAAAATTTATTATAGCAAGGATTTGTTTAAGACATTTGCTTGAAAATGGTGAGAAGAAGTATGGAATGCTGAGAAGCAAGATTAGGCCAGCTGATTAAGAAACACTCACTGTTACCTCATATGGCAAAAGGGACTTCGTAGATGTGTTTAAATCAAGGATCTTGAGATGGGGGAGGTTATCCTGGATTATTCTTATAAATTCAATGTAATCACAAGGGTCCTTATCAGAGGGAGGCAGGAGGTCAGAGTGAATAGTAGGAAATGTGATGATGAAAAAAAGAGTTGGAGTAATGCTCTTTGAAGATGGGGTCATGAGCCAAGAAATGCAGGCAGGTCCTAGAAGCTAAAAAAGACAAGGAAACAGATTCTCCAGAAGGAACCTCCAGAAGAAAGCCTCCAGAAGGAACACAGCCCTGCTAACACTTTCATGTAGATTTATGCTCTTCAGAACTGTAAAAGAATAAATTTGCGTTGTTTTAATTCACTGTGTCTGTTACAGCAGCGATAGGAAACTAACACACCCCTTAGGCTCAAGGAGAGAAAATTCCAGTAGATAATTAATCAAGTATATTAATGTATTTTTCTGTCTAGGTCATATACATATAGTCAATCTAATCAGTTTCTCCAGGTGCTAGCTCTCAATATTTTCTTATTACTTCTCCTAAAAAATCTGTATGACTCCACGTTTAGTCGTAAGTTAGAGGAGAGAAGGTACAGTACTTAGGGAATCAAGGGAATTTGTTATGGTAGGACCTGGTAATCTCTGTATTGGTTAGGAATGCTACACCATGCTGTGGTAACAAACTATCCTAAATCTTTTTATTTTTTTTCCTCAATTATTTTACTTTCTTTAAGAGAGTTTTATTTATTTATTTAATTTTTTATTTTTCAATTACAATTGACATTCAATATTATTTTATATTAGTTTCAGGTGTATAGCACAGTGGTTAGACACATATAATTTATAAAGTGATCTCCCCAATTAGTCTAGTACCCATCTGGCACCATACATAGTTATTACCATGTTATTGACTATATTCCCTATATTTCACTTTACATACCCGTTGACAACCCCAAATCTTAAAGTGACAGCAGTTTCTTTCTTTCTCATGTTAAGTCTGCTGCACAACTGGGTGACTCCCCAGGGCAGCCCCCTTCCACATGATGGCTCAGTGTCATGTCTCCACATCAATATGTGCTTCTGTGGTAACCAAGGCAGGACCGGAAAATGCTGGAGAGTCTCACACCAACAAGTAAATGCTTCTGTCTGGAAGTAACCCTCATATCTCATTGGCCAAAGGAAGTCACGTGGCTACACCTAATTTCAAGGAAGTGAGGAAGTGCAATACTCCCTTGTGACAAAAGAGGAAAACTAGGAGTACAGGTAAGCAGCATACATCTATACTCCATGACCCTGGCTTTATAAGGTAGAGAAGTATTTTAAATAATTTTGGTATTTACACATTTTCTTCAAATATATAGTGATAACTCCATGCTCAAATTCAAGGTGCTCATCTTCTTCTTTAAAAATGTTTATAGGTCTTGAATTTTCAGTATTGTTGCAGACCCAGATTTCTGTTTAATAGTTAATGCTGAATAAATATTATGATTAACAGAATAAATTGATTTTTAATACTATATTCTTTGACTTTAAAGGGCTTTAGAAAACCACTTATAGAGAGCTAGACAATATGAATACAAGTAAGCTAATAATAAAGTTAGAACCCAAGTGTTGCTGAATTAAGTATTTAGCAACATTTGTAAAGAAATGGAAAATCATATCTAATTATTTCATTGTGCTTACTTTTTCTCAGTCAGAAAGCCTTTGTCATGCAATGCATTTCTATAGGCATTCCATGGTGATTTAATATCAATTAATATCTACTTGCAGCAAAGTGTTGACAGTAAGTTTCTAAATTCACAGGCTTTGACATTTTGCAGCGTAATTGGGCATAAATGAAAGAGCTTTCCAGATTGCTGCTAAAAGCAGGTCAGAAAGCTGTGAACTGGATTTTAACTCTTTACCAAGGAGGCCAGCTGAATCTTGCTACTTCCACAGCAGGTTGTTTCCAGAAGAAACTGACCAACCCAGTTCTCTAATCAACATGTTGTAGTTGAGGTTTCCAAAACTCTGGGAAGGAATTTACTTGCAGCTTTCTATGGAGGAAGCAGGAGCTTGAGCGTGAGTCCAGCAGGGCTCTCTTTGCAATTTCTTCTGATAGTGATCACTGTCCATCTCACTTTTCAGCTAGGCTCAGAAACATATCAAGACCAACATCCCAAAGGTGCCGGTGTTAGGATTAATTAAGCAGACCTGGGGGAACTCCAGTATCATTGCTAGATTTTTTAAAGAGTTATCACAATTTTTAAAATGTATCTATCCAACTGATTATGAATCTGAGGTTAAAAAGTTACTTAACTAAGTAATATATATTTGTTTTATAAAAGATGAAATTTACGGAAGTGTATATTAATAAGAGATGCTATATTTTATAGAATGCTTCTAATGTGTTAGGAACATTCTATGGTCTTTCCATACATTATTTTATTTAAACCTCATAAGTTCGTGTAGTTGGTATTTTTATTTCCTCTTGACAGATGATGAAACTGAAATCTAGAAGAATGGGCAAGTTGGCTAAAGAGACACAGTTTATCTCTTACTGTATTTTCTGTGCACACACTGTGTATAGGGGCCTTTAATAGGCTCTTTTAAATACATTATCTTGTTTAAGTACCATGATAGCCTAGTGTTCTAGATATTGCTATATTACAGTAGAAAAAGAAGATTCTCTAGTTCTGAGTTGTTCAGTGACATGTCCAAGTCTACACAACTAGTATGTGTAAGACCTTGGATTTAAATTCTGGTCTCCTGACTTGAGTTTTATATTTGTTTGACCGCACCATGTCTATACCTAGATGTTGATGGAATCAGAACTCACAAGCCCTAGGTAGTTCTAAATAGGTCCCTGTCTGAGCTCAGCAGCTAATGATTCAGGGTTAGGTTTGTAAACTCAGTGCTTAAAAGGCTGGCTTTCCTTGTGCTCTTCCGGGATCCATTTGCTGCAATTTAAGATCTGTTGGAACCAGGAATTGTGTTTGTTCATTTCTTTTGTTTTTCCTTCTTTCAAGTTAACTAATGTCTTCAGCACACAGTAAGTAATTAGGCCCCCTTTTACTGAAAAGAGTGTTCTGCTTAAAGTGCCTTTTAAAATGCCTCTTGGTAGAGTTACTATTTAATTTAGGCAGTTTATTTTCTCAGAAAGGAGTCAGCAGGTTCTATAGGCTTTGCCAGATGAAACCTGTAGTTTTAATCACCTCCCTACAAGCATTCTTCCTAATCCACTCTAGGCAAGATGTGGGTTTCCTTGCACCTTGGTCTTTAACTCTGACATGTCATTACTAATCACCGAATCATTGCATATACTATTCCTTTTCTCATCTTGCTCAGAGTTTATATGAAGAGGCATCAAACTCAGAATCCCTCCGAATTTAGTGGGAGTGCCAGGTGGTCTGAGTCATCAAATTAGAAACAGGTTTCTTTTAATGTAAAATCTGCCAAGTATGAGGTCTGGATGATCATTATTTTTATGTATTTAATGTTCATAGAAAAAGTGATCTGCAAACTTTCAGAATGTGCCAGAAGTTTGGAATGTACTTATAATTGGCCTCATCTCAAACCAGTCAATAAGCAAGGAAAATAGCAATCCCAGGGGAATTAACTTAGAGGTTGTGGACCCCCATTCCGTGTGGACCTTGTGATGAAGGGGAATCTGCTCTTTCTGGACTTAGAACCATTCATATCAAGCTCCTCTATAGACTCCGTGCCTCTACTCCACTTCATAAGAAAGTTATCTCTTCTTGATAATTAAAACAACCAATAAGGTTGAGAAAAGGGAAAACCCACTTCTAGCTTTATATATAGGTAAGAAGTATTTTTCTCTTTGGTGGATCTCACCCATGTTGGGAACTTGATTTCAAGTGATCATTTAAGACACTCATTTAGAAATATTATCTGAGTGCTGCTTATGTGCCAGGCATTCAGTCAGGTGCTTAAGCTTGAAACAAAATAGATAGAATGGGAAAATTGATTCTTCTACATTCCTTAATGTCTTAAAGGTAGTGAAAGTAGATAGAATCTCTGTCCTTGTGGGGTTGGCTAGTGATAGATCGAGAACCAAAAAGGCCAAGGATAACACAGTGTGATAAATGCAATCAAAAGGAAAGTACACATGCTCTGAGAATACCAAGGAGGAGCACCTAACTTGTACTTGGTGGGGAGTGGCGGGGGGCGAGGCAGGGGGGCGATATAGGAAAGGTTTCTTGGAAGAGGTGGAGCCAAACTGAAAGATAAGCAGGAATTGGGGACAGAGCTGGGGCTGGCCTGGGAGGACAGTGTGATAGGCTAAGGAAAGAGCATGAGCCAAGACTCAGAAATGAGAGGAAGCATGGCTAGAAAGAAGGGTAGTAGTGGGGCTAGGGTGTCAGGAATGAGGTTGTGCAGGAGCTTATAAGCCAACTTTAGGAATTTGGCTTTATCTCTAGGAACAATGGTATTTATTGAAAAATTTTTAGGCACAGAGCGACATGATCAAATTTGTATTTTAGAAAGGTCACTCTGGCTTTAGCATATATAGTGGTGGGCATCTAGTTCTCTGTACTGACTAGAATTTTGCAGGTTTAGGATTGTTAGAAAACCACCTGCAAGGATAGAATCTTAGTCATCTTCTCCAATATGCCCTTTTTCTGAACTCACCAGGGTTAATGCTCCATCTTCTCAGAAGTGCCTCTGGCTTCTCAAAGCAACATTCATCATGGGGGAACAATTATTCTTTGTCTTTCATTAGTAACAGAATCCACAGCTCAGAAAGGAAAATCCAGCAGTGAATTTTCAATCACCCCTTCAACCCCCCAGGTTCTTCTGAGAAATCCCCAAATTTCTTGTAGGAAGAATATGCAATATATTTAGCAACAAGTTCCTCCTTGTCCTGAAGTATGCCAGAAAAATATATTTTGAAGGCTCATGGAAAATACAGAGAACTTGTGGGTTTTGTTACTTGGCAATTAAGATCTGAGCTGTTAAAACAGGAAATTTGCATTATTTTATAATTCTAAAAATGCAATACATGTTATTTTCTTTTGTAGGAGGGGAAAAATGCTATAGTTTTAGTACTGCATTGTTTCAAAAGCCCACACTTGTTAGACTGGCTTTTTTGCTTTTACATCATTGTTATCCAAAGTAGATATTTCATGGGCTGGTGATCTCCTGGTAAAGCAGCAAATCTAGCTGGAATTCCCAAGAAATATTCAGATAATGAGAAGAATTTTATCAAGGAACTAGGAAAGCTCCCTTGCATGTGGTGGTAGTGGGAGAGAACAAGAAACAGAGATCAGAGCAGTGATATCATCTTGAGATTATAAGGGAGACATCGCATCTGCCTGACTTCTGGGAAATGTGCCTTACCTCTTACTGCCCAGCCCTACCTCCCTTGCTGCTACCCTACACCCCTGAGGATGCCCCTGACTTCATGCTCAATGTAGGAGAAAGTATATTTCTCAAACTGTACCTTGGGACCACTACTCTGACAAGAGCAAATGAATAATGAGGAAAATAAAATACCCGACATAACATCTTGGAGAAATGGGATAGAGGAAGCCTTTCTGTATGAATCAGACTTGGTTGAAAGAGCAACTTTGGGTCAATTGAAGCTCAAGGTTATATTAGGTATGTTGGGAATTTCTGGATTCAAGGATATATTTTACTCTATCTCTGCCCCCCTTCCAGTGTTTTTATAAAAGGCTTAGGGTTATTGAAGATGAGGTCTTGCATTCCCATTGCACATTGGTGGGTCAGTAGGAGCGGAGTTTATAGGATAAAATGTTCTTTTTAATTCTGGAGTTCCAGGTAATAACAACCTGGTGCTCTTGAAGGGGAAATTCTTCCTATTTTGAAAAATGAAGAAGGTAAATAATGACTTTGGAATTTTGGTATTATATGCTTTACAATAAAACTTTATTTTGCCTTTATCAAAAATATAATAGAAAGTATTTCCTTCTATATAACTTTACGATGAGCTTATAGTAAATTCAGGAGGATGTACTATTAAAATATTGACACATGAGCTAGAATATAAACTGTGTTGTTATGTTCATTGATATATCCCTAACTACCTAGAAGAGTTTCTGGTACAGTTTATGGGTGTAAAATAAAAATTTGTTGAATAAATGTCTTAACTGAGTATACTATGTATAAATAGTATAAAATTGATTAATTTTTATGATTTTCATGAGATGAAATTTTCATTCAAATTAATGGATTATATTTTCAGACATAGGTCTCAGATTATGGCCATCTATAATTTTGCAACATTAGATACAGGCTATGACATTTTCTTACTTGTTAACATGTTTTTTATTTTAATCACGTTCAACAAAATGTTATCTGAGGATTCTTTTCATTTTAAAAGCCAACAAATCTATAAGTGTAGATTATTTCTGAGGCCACTTCCACTTATAACATTCCATGGTTCTTATAAAAACATACAAAAGAATAAACATACCCATTGGTTCTACTGGACACATACTTTTACGGGAAGGCTTTGGGAAATTCTGAAAAAGGCGAAGCCAAGTCATCTTTGGTGGTTTGCAGAACATCACCACATATAGAAGAAATGTTAATTATTGATCTCTGAAAGTTGTAGCTGATTATCTGGTCAGACAATTCATTAACAGTGAGGACCTGCTATTTATTAAACACCTTCCAGGTATTGTGCCAGGGACACTTTAAGTATAATTGAGAAGACAAACAAAAACCAGTAACTAATGATCAAAAATTGTGAAAAATTGCTGAGACAAAAAGTAGTGAGGCAAAGGTGGAAGATGAGCTATTTTGATAGGGAGGTCAGGAAAGGTCTTTCTGAAAAGGTCTCATCTGAGAGATGAGAAGGAATCAGTTATATTCAGGGCAAAAGAGTAAGTGTTTCAGGCAGAGAACACTGCATGAGCAAATGAACTATAATTTTAGAGCTTTTCGTATTTACAGATGAAATGATATTCAGGATTTGTTTTAAAATAATTCATTGGGAGGCTGGGAAAGGGGAGTCTAGGGATATAGACAAACAAGATTGGCCATATAAGAATGACTACTGAAGCTAGGTGATGGATACCTCGAGCTTTATTATGCAGTATTCTCTTCTTATGTATGTCCATAATTTTCCATAACAAAATGCTTTTTAAAAAGTTCTGGAACTTCTTTTGTTTTTAGGTCTAGTTATCGTCTAATTTTCTTGGTAGTTTTTGAAATACAACCCTTTTTCATCATGCATCATTTTAAGCATATAGAAACTGTTGGTCTGAAGAGAGTAGTGTTTGCAACATCTGAGAGAAGAGCTCAGTAAAGTCAGCAGCCCTGGTTTTAGACTAATCTGTTCTTGAAAAGAAGTATTTTTATACTTTTTTTTTTATAAAATGAGAGAAAAAGAATATGTAAGGAAGCTCAACCAAGTGTAGCTTTTAAAATATCAACTTTTTTTAAGGTATAATTTATATGCAATAAAGTTCACATATTTTAAATATACAGGTAGATGACATCGTGGAACTACATCCCAATCAAGATATAAAATTTCTCCACGTCTCCAGAAAGTTCCCTTGTGCCACTTGTTGTCAATTTCCTCCTCCCCCACTTTAGGAAACCACTAATCTGATTTCTATCACTACAGATTAATTTTATGTGTTCTATAATTTTATATAATGGAATTGTACACTATGTACTTCTTTGTCTTGTCTTTTTTCACTCAGCATATTGTCTGTGTGATTCATCCTTGTGGTGAGGTGGATCTGTAATTCATTCTTTTTAAAATTACTGAATAGGGTATTCAATTGTATGACTATCCCACAGTTTGTTTATCTATTGTTGATGGACATTGGGTTGGCTCCAGGTTTTGGACTACTTTGAATAAAACTGCTTTGAACATAGAACATCTGTGTACAAGTCTTTTGTGTACACATATGTTTTTATTTCCCTTGAGTAAATATCTAGGAGTGGAATGGCTGGGTCATATGGTAAGTATATTTTTAACTTTGCAAGAGACTTCCAAACTGCTTTTCAAACAGCTTTGCACCATTTTACACTCTCACCAGCAATGTGTGAGAATTTCAGTTGTTCCTCATCTTTGGCAATGTTTGATATTGCCAGTCTTTTAAATTTTAGCCTTTCTAGTGGGCATGAGGTAATATCACATTATGGTTTTAATTTACATTTCTCAAATGACTAATGTTAAACATTTTTTTCATATGCTTATTGGATAGAAATATATCTTTGTAAAGAGTCTACCCAAGTCTTTTTTCCTTTTTAAATAAATTACATTATTTATCTTCTTATTGGGTTGAAAAATTGCTTTATATATTCTGGGTATACTCTTTTATCAGTTATATGTGTTGCAAACATTTTTTTCCTCAGTCTGCCTTTTCATTTTCTTGATGTTTTCTTTTGAAGAGAACAGAAGGATTTAATTTTGATAAAGTCCAATTCAATCAATTTTATTTTATTTTTAGTGCTATTTCTGTCTTTGCTAAGAAATCTTTGCCTACTACAAAGTTACCATACATGTTTGGGTCTATTTCTGAACTCCTTATTCTATTCCACCATCTTGATTGCTGTAGCTTCATAGTAAGTAAATCAAGTAGTGTTTTCCATTCTGTTTGTCTTTTTCAAAATTATTTTTTCCCTTAGATCCTTTGCATTTCCATATACATTTTAGAATCAGTTTGTCAATTTCTTAAAAAAAAATACCTGCTGAAGTTTTGATTGAGATTACATCAAATCTATAGATTAATTTGGTACGAATAGAGGACAATACTAAGTCTTCCAATCCATAAACATGGCATATAGTTCCATTATTCAAGTTTTTAAATTTTTTTCCAGCAATATCTTATATTCTGTATAAATATTTTGCACAGCTTTTGTTAAATTTATTCCTAAGTATTTTATGTCTTTTGATCCCATTGTACATGATATTCTTTAAAAATTTTGTTTTCCATTTTTTGTTCCTTAATTTACTTTTTATAAGCTTACTTCCAGCTTAATTATTTTGAGAATACCTCTTAAAAGGAGCATAACTTGAGGATAATTGAGGAAAAATAAGCAGAGCCCTTTATCATCACTGTCCAGAGAATGTATACTAAATGTCCTTCATTGTATTTTTTAGAACAGTCACCTTACCCAGAGTCCAGTCTGGTGAGTCATTGTGCTTTCTCAGAAAGATCCTGATTGATTCTCTGGGTTAATTTTTTTCCTCTAAAATTGAGAATTGGTAATAATTCATGCTTTGACTCCTTTATGAAACTTTGTGCTTTCTCAGAAAGATCCTGATTCTCCGGGTTTATTTTTTCCTCTAAAATTGAGAATTGGTAATAATTCATGCTTTGATTCCTTTATGAAACTTTTTTCCTAAGGATCAAATGTTAAAGCTCATGAAAGCCCTTTATAAATAGCAAATCTTTAATAAAATTAAATAGTAATATGATTGAAGCCTTTTAAAAAATGGTTATATGTTCAAGCTTTCTCAGTTATTAAGAGTCTGATTTTAAAACTTTGCATCTTTTACAGAACAATTGTCTAATTGAGAAATTGGTGAGTTCTGGAAACGAGTGTGCAAGGAGAGAATACATGGGATACAAGACAATTCAGAACTCAGCCTAGCGCCACTGGATTTGCCTCCCACTTTTCCCTGGCGAAGCAGGCCAGACTCTTCACACAACTGAAATCTCACTTCCTAGATTATTATTCAGGTGTTTTAATAGATTTCAAGTTCATTTAGTGTCTATACTAAAATTTATTTTTGGAAGCTGCAGTTAAATAATGTTTCTTAAGTATATTTATGTGGTAGACTGGTAAAAGATGCTGGGAAGGAAGTCTATGACACAGTGCCAGCACTCAAGAAACTTTTTCTCTACATATGGACACAGGACATATCCCCAGGCAGATAATTCATATCCCAGGCAGATAATTAATAATTCCCAGTGTTAGGAAGACAACGCAGAACATTATGCTCTAGGATACAGAGAAAACTGAGAGCATCAGTGGGCTTCTATGGGCAGCTGAAATCTCACCTGGGCTTCGTATTAGTATATAAGATTCAGGGAGGAAGCAAGGGGAGTATTTTTCCTGAGAGAGAGTGATGGGAGTGAGAAGATATGTTCTCTGCTAGAAGAACCTCAGGGAGGCCATGTGGTTAGAGACATGCCTATCTAGCAGCAATTAAGCATGAGATCTGGAAGGAGACTACCTACATTTGACTGATTATCAATGATTATCTTTGAGGTTCTGGTCAAATTATTCAGCCCCTGTATGCATGCACGCACACATGCACAAGTACATACACATGCAGACTTCCCTATTGTAAAATAAGGGCAATAATAATGTTCATCTCCTAGTGTTATAGTGAGGATTCAGTGAGACAATGCATGAAAGCTCTTAGCATGCTACCTGACACATGACAAACAATAATTAAAATAACTGTTTCATTACTAGTGCTTTTAAATGCCTAGCTAAGGCAAAAAAAAAAAATTGCTCAAATTCCTATATATCACCTTTCAAATTTATTAGTGTTTGTAACTGTATTACTTTGATAGGGCTGCCATAACAAAATACCACGAACTACGTAGCTTAAACATCGGAAATTTATTGTTTTACAGTTTCAAAGGCTAGAAGCTCAAAATCAATGTGTTGGCATATTTGGCTTCTCTGAGGGTCCCTCTCCTTGGCTTGAAGATGGCTATGTTCTTATTATGTCCTCAGTGGCCTTTTCTCTGTGCATACAAATCTGGTGCCTGTCCCTCTTTTTTATAAGGACACTAGTTCTATTGGATTAGGGCCCACTCTTATGGTCTTATTTAACTTTAATTGCCTCTTTAAAGGCCCTATCACCAAACACAGTCATATCCTGAGCTACTGGGGTATAAGGGTGAGGACACAATTTAGTGCATAATAATAAACATTCTTGCTTTGTTACCTTCTGCTTTCAGAATGCTATTGTTCCTTTTCAAGCTTAACTCTTCCACATGGCCCCCTTTCATCAAGTATTGCTTTCCTCCTCTCTTTTCCTCTGGCTTAATATTTGGGGCTTTATATCTGTCATATCTCTTGCTATCTATCATCTGTCTGTCTGTCTGTCTCTGTCTATCATCTATCTATCTATCATCTATCTATCTATCTATCTATCTATCTATCTATCTATCTATCTATCATCTATCATCTATCTATCATCTATCATCTATCAATTTATACATTTTTTTTTTGAAGAAAGAGGTGCATAAATATAAATTTTCCTCACATACTATTTTAGGGAAAAAGGCTTTTTTTTCTCTTTAATTAATTTGAGAAAAGACCCTTTGTTTTAAGATTTTTGTACAGTGCAGATTAGGAAGCAGCAAGTGAGATACTAGGAGTGCGTGTATGTGTACATGCTTGCATGCACGCACATGTGTAAATTTGGCATTTAGCCTGAAAATTTGGAAATTCTCACTCATGTTGAATAAACAATTTAAAAAATATTTGCTCTTCAACTTATTGTATCAAAAATGAGAAAACCAACCATAGAAAAAAGGGATCATAAAAATATAAATGCTAAGGACAATTGCTTATCTATATTCAAAATGCAGATCACTTTTAAATAGAATAGGAAAAGATAATGAATATTGAAAAAGCAATGTCAAATAAATGGGCACAAATGTATAATTTACAGCTCTAACATGGTAGGATAATTTAGAGTTTTCCTAGTAACAGGGGTTCTGTTAAACAGTCAAGTGTGCTTAGATGCTCATCCCTCTGCTCTCTCAGCTCTCCTCCAATCTCATTGAATTCCTGCCATTTCAGACACACTGTAGACATGGTGTTAACTTAAATGGTACCCAGGGAAAAAAATGTGCATGCTGCGTGTAGAGAAAAGCCCACGTTCTTCCTCTTTTTATGAGCCGCCAAATCTTGCTGCTGGTGTTTACATTAACAGAGAAATGTGATATTAATATTTAGCTCACTCTGCAGAAATATGCATTTAAATTGGGCAATTTCAATATGCAGGTTCCAGAGCAAGATCTCTGTATCCCTGTGACTTTCTTACACACACACACACACACACACACACACATGCACAGACACACAAACACACACACAATGTTTTCCAGCTCACATGGCTAAGAACCCTCAATTAACGCGAGGAATAACACATGGCCAGCAGAAGGAGGGGATCCAGCAAAATGGCAATGTTTACAGCTACAAGGGATGCCCAGTGTGCATGAGAGCTTTGTGAACCCTGCTGGAGATGGAAGTCCCACATGAACAGCTGCAGCATCAAAGAATCCTGGTGACCTAGATTCAGCTATAGATTGGGAACTGCTCTGGCCTGCGTTGCTACCACTACGCCAGCAGCCTGCTTGCAGTTTCATGGGCTGCCTGGCAAACAGTGCTGACCCATTTCACCATGACAACCTAGGCTGCTCTACTAAAGGCAATGTGCAGGGAAACGCTCACTGTTGGCATTTTAAAGATTTCAAAATTAAGTTTACTCAGAGTTTTTGAAAAACACATTTAGGAGAATCGACTAAAGCTGACATCCGTTGACAGCAGTGGAAGAGTTGGAGAAGAGAAATGTGAAAAAGTTGCTGTTAGCTTTTTCCATGTCCTAAACTATCAGCAAAACTATCCATTTTATGTTTTACTCAGCCAACAGCATTATAATAAATATGTTTCTAACCAAAGTGAACTGATAAACAGAGAATAAGAAAGTGAAAAGGTTAAGGGATTAACTTCCACGGCTATATATATTCTGGTTTATTAAAACAGAATATATAAACTCAAATGATGTAAAATCTCTTGATAAATAAATGGAAGTGTTTAAAGGTGGATTTATTACAGCCTTGGCTCAACCTTGAACTGTACAGAATCGTGTTTCATTGGAGAACTAAAATAGTATGCCCCTTGGGGAGAAAATGGGTCTGTGCTTTGGTAAAGGAATTCCATTTAGTAAGTGCAATTTAGGAAAATCAGGGCCTGGTATGTGCATGTGATCACATTAAAATGCAATCTCTGCTTTTTTGACAAAAACCATAGCACAGAATTGAAAGCATTTGCAAGTCTTTATACTGAAATCTATGCGCCATTCTCAGCACTGCTTTTCTTGTTGTTAAATTAGCTCAGGAGTTTAAATCCTAGTACTTCCTGAGTGATTTTCTCTATTTCCTATGCAGGGAAAACAAAATCAAAACAGGCCATATGATGCAGAATCTGTTCCCAGTGACAGATCCTATTCTTGGGCCATGTAGATCTCTACTTGGGGACAATCACATAGTCTTTACTTTTTAAGTAGAGGAAGGAGAAAAGTAGCCATAGCCTGACATCATGGGAATCAGTCCAATGCAATTTATGGAAACCTGGAAATAAAACTATAGCACATCTTTGTAAAATAAATAAGCCATTCACTCCTTTTGTCTTGCTAGATTTAAAAAACAAACAAAAAAAACACCTCTTTTTCATTCTCTCTTACTCAGCATTTTCCTTCAGGGCCTAAAAAGATTTCCTCTCCTCCTGCAAGGGCTCAGCATCCTTTCTGACAGATCCTTCCTGTCTCCAAGTCTTCCAGGAACAAGCTTTATCCTGTGTGAAAGAAACTACTTCCTGTTGGAGAAGCAGCTAACTCTATTTGCATCTGTGTGTGCCTGCTACTCTTCACCCCAGTGTCAGCTGTTAGTGAAGGACTTAGGTTAACTAAGCATCTAGTACATCGCTACAAGTTAGATCAGGGATTAGAAAGCAAATACCATTTGTAAATGGTAGTACCTTTGGACTTTGACTCTCAAGGACAATACAGATGAAAATTAATTATCCAATACACTAGAAAAATAGCAATAGTTTTTCATGGCCGAAAATGAAATTATAAGGATACCACACATTCTAACCTACCTGTCTTCCTGCCATTCTGATATAATTATAAATGGTGGCCCCTTTTGTGTCCTCATTTAAATGACAAATTATATGATCTTCCTATAACAATAATAGTTTTAGTGCTTGAAACATCTTCCTTCAGCGTCTTTCTATAATTTAATTTGCTGTGTATGACTATGGTTTTATCAGCAAGAGGGATATCTTTAAGAATCTGAAGTCACCACCTTTGGCAGAAGTTCTACCACTTCACATTTACAGTTCATGACAGATTTAATTATCACAAGAATGCATCCGGGAGTGACCATCGCCAAAACTGGGAAGTAGGCAAGGTTCAAATTGGTGTCTGGTCCCTCTAGGAAAATCTTCTCTGCCCTATTCTTTTTAGTTACATGCTTTCTTCTACATTTGTCTTCCCTTGCCCCTGCTGCTTTCTCTAGTTCCGCCTATTCCCTTCCCAAGGCCTTAAGCTCTCGGATCCTTTACTAGCACCAATATAATTTTGGAGGGTTATTTGTGATTTTAAAAGGAGCAAAGACTTGAAATACAAAGGGAAACCTTCTCTGGTGGAGTTTCTGGCATCTACTCTTAAAATTACACCACTCAAACAGCCTCTTCATTTACCTTTATATCTATGTCATCAAAATCAATGAAGCTAACAGACACTAGGTGATCAACAGGATTCCCAAATGTAAATGATCTGAAATACAAGATAGAATGTGGCCTTTTGGTTTTAAATACTTTCCATTCCTTGAGCTATTAAGCTAAGTTACAATTATGAGAAATGACAATTATGAGAAAGCACACATAGCCATCCAGAGTGTGTCTGTTATTTCATACTTGGAAGATAGAAAATATAATGCCAGAATTACATGTATAAGACATATTTAAGTCACTTCCTTAATTAAATTAGCATACTACTGGCAATCTAATTATATAGTACTTACTTTTTATTGTGTGAGGAATAAAGTCTTATAATATCAATAGATTTTGATGAATGTTTCCTATAGAAAAAGTTTTAAAAATAGGGTAGAGTATTTCAATAGATCATTAAAAAACTTTCTAATGGTTGTGATATTATCTCCCTTCCACCCCTCCATCACTGATTTATGAACTTTTATTGTTTTTACCAGTGTATTTAAGGACTAGTGTAAACATTATTTTTGCAAATGCTTTCAGATATCCAGCTCTGAATTTCTGCACAGCTTTAATGGAATTCATGGAATTCATTATCCAGACATGCACTATTTTGTGGACTCAATCATCTTTGTGGATGCTTTAACTACAAGCATTTAATGATGCAAGTGACCAGCCCATTTCTGAAATACTGGAGCACCCATCAATGGAAAGATTCATTTGCCTTGACCTGCAAAGCATAGTTGAGAGTATTTAGTCTTGATGTAAGTAGGAAAAATGAGCATTCAGTTCTGGGGCAAAGTTATCATTTTCCACTTAAAATTTTCATTCGGTAATCATCTTACTGACAGGTAAAGCTGTGTTTCCGTTCTTTTTAAAAATCGTGATCTAGCCTCTGTTTTTTATTTCCCCCTATGGCTGTTTTTATTTTTATTAATTTTATTAATTCACTCACTAAGTGAATATTCAATCAAAACTATCTCCCTCCTCCAACAAAGCATTGTGTTAGGTACTGTGCCATGCAAGTTATGACCTCTGCCTTCCATTTGATTAGTCTGTTGGGAGGGCTAAGACTTGTACTCATACAAAAAATATTTCAGAAAGTGATGACATGCCATATCTGATGCAGACCATGTGCTCTAGAAATCTGAAATGAAGGGGATTCTGACTGTAGAGGGAATAATGTTTAGAGATAAAGGATGAACTTCTTTAAGATAAAGATCGAAGGGCAGTGCTAAGAAACTGCAGCAGAAACAACGACATGGAGGCCAGAATGGCACTCCACGATCAGAAACTAGTCCAAAATAAGTTGCATTTAGAATTCAACCTTGAGGAATAGTAGGGCTTAAGGCTAGTTGGGACCCAGACTTTAAGGTTAATTGGTTTGGTCTTAATTCCATAGGCAGTTAAAAGATGGTCAAAAACTTTAAGTACACACGTTGCAACTTTTCTGTGTATTAAGAAAATGATTAAAGGCCATCTGTAGGACAAATTGCGGGAAGGAGAAAGGTCAGTTGGGAAGTTACTGCAGCACTCAAGGTATGTTGTGATAAGAGTTGGAATGAAGGCGGTAGCAGTATGAATAAAACAGAGAGAAGATATGTAATGGGGGGGAGTGTTATTTTATTTCCCCTGAGAATAAAGTTTGGGTTGATTAGTGAAGCAACACTATCAGTTATGCTTCTGCTAAGCTTTCCAAAAATGTAGCAACTTATTTTGCAGAAAATGTGCCTGTGATTTACTTACAAATGTTATGAAATGGACTTAGTCACTGATTTATAAGACATATATCAAGTGATAATTATTATCATTACCTAAAGTCCAATATGTTTCCATTTTTATCCTTCCACGCCCCACCTTCTGCAAATGAAGAGGACCTTATGGACACTACTTATCCCTTGACCACTCAACACATTTCTGTTTTGAAGATGGAGAAATGACAGCACAGAAAGTTTAAGTGTACAAGGTGACACAAAAGCAATTCCTATTACACTAGTTTTCTTTAGCAAGAGACACGTCAGGATAGCTTAAGGTAATAGAAATTTAACAGTGAAACAATTTGACCAAGACAAACTTTTGATAAAACAGGCCGATGGGGCATAATTAAGGTTGAACATATGTGAAGGTCTGGGGTTTGTCATCTAACAAGGAACTATCTTTAACTGCTGAAGCTAGCATGGGTAATTTAGGAAATTTAGAACAATGACATTGGATTGTTTTCATGGATTATTTGCAATAATTTTTATCTTCTTATTAAAAAAAAAGACAGACTGGCTAATAATTTTTGATACTTTGCTCTGTGCTGAGTATATTGCAATCTACTTGCTGCCGGCATAGGACTATTTGTTTAAAGATAATCCCTGACTAATCAATGGAAAGAGAAACTCAAGAAATCAAGTAGAACATAAAGGGCAATTAATTGATCCAGGTTTTGATAACATCATGAATATACATCCTAGCAGATGACTAGTAAGCAATGATGAAATGATTACTGTGAATGTGCATTGGTTATGTGCTGTGTATTTGTGTATCCATTTGGGAATATGGACCTCTTGATTTCACATGTGTGTATGACACGGAAGAAAGAAGAAGAGAAAAAAATAAGAGATTTTCCATAAAACAAGAGTTTTCTGAGTATGCTTAAAACACTTTTTCCCCCCTTAAATTACTTAAAAACTTAAGATTCAAATGTTTGAAATGAAAATCATTCTTTTAGGATCCTATTCTATCACTCATTTTTGTTTGTACAGAGTTGCTCAAGAAGGCTGCATTCTAATGTGCTGTGATTTACTCTTCCTTCACAAATAACAGAATTACTGGACTTTAAAAGCTGACAAGAGGGGAGAAAGAAAAAAGAGGAAATGTTTATACTTCTCTTCATTATGACTTGGCTCCTTCAGAAATCTAATACTAAATATCTTCCTGCATCTGGAGGAGAGAAGAAAGGGACCATACAGGCATTCTGTAAATAATGTTGAAATAAAACCCTCTATTGTCCATCAGGACAATAGAACTAGTCTATAATAATGTAGTACAAGTAGAGCATAAACTACACAAGCCAGCAATGCAATCTTTGTTCCAGTGTAATCTTCCATATCAACCATCGACAATCCCCAGAGGTAAGAGAAAGGCCTTTCTCCTATTTCCCATAACATGCCACCACTTCTCTCGCTCTCCTTGCTGAGTAGGAAGCAGTGTATTAAAGTTCACCTTTGGGATGGCTAAACATGTTTGACAGCATAGGAACTGTCCTAAATATTGACCAGTCTCAAACTAAGCCCAAACTGTTTGTATGCATAACAAAACAAGTTAACTTCATTATCTGCTTCAAAGTCTGCAGGAGGTATTTATTTTGGTGGAGAGAGAAGTAGAAATACTGAGATGTGAGGTGCTCACAATCAAAGCACTACTAGAGAAGATATTTTAACTTCCGTCTAGAAAGATAGCATCCTTTTATGGAAGTAGAAGGTAAAGACATAATATATTACTAAAACTAAGTAAAATATTCAAGAACATCAGGACAAAGGCAACAGCACTGATCGAGCACACTCAAATTGACACAGAACCAATTGTTTACTAGCGGATTCACCACAACCCAACACTCTGTGACGTATTGGGAGGCTACTGCAGTGATGACATGCTGCCATCTGCATGGAGCTTACATTCATAGTTCACAGTGGGCATTCTGCCCAAATGCACAGATGAGTATCAGATAAATAGCTTCTGGTATTTATTCTGAGCTTAGCCAAATTTGAGCCTCTAAAATTGCTTGAGTTTGTCCATAATTAGTCTTACTGAAACCTATGACTTCAAGTTCTATACAAAAGTCAAAAATAATTACTTCATAAAACATGTCATGTCTTTTTGCAACCACGACATTAATTTTTTGAAGAGAAAATTCAATCTGTTAAAAAATATTTTGTGAATGAGGGAAAATAGTCTAAAGATAAAGAAAAGACCATTAAGAATTTCAAAAGGAATCAAAACAGGGCAATTGCATAATAAAAACATTGTAAGGGCTCTAGAAGAAAAAAATGTATGCTGTTATCTTTGCTTTGCTGAAGAACAGACAAGAAAGAAAGGCTTACAAAATTCATAGCTTCTTGACACTCTACCTTACTCACACTGGAAAAGTCTGGTCCCACATCTTTCTCATGCACCTTTGGTTTTGGTACATGTCTTAGCATCTGTCACATAATAATATTAAATAATACTTATAAGAGATCTATAATTGGTGTAGGAGATATACCAGTGAATAAAAACAAAGACCATGATCTCACAAATATTATAATCTACAGTGGAGACATACAATAGATACATAAATATTTGAGGGAAAATATGTTAAAAAGGAAATATAAAGGTAATGGAGAAATTTATGGAATTGTAAAATTGTAGAGTAGTTTTTCTCTGTAGAGACATCAGGGAAGGCCTCTTTTGACAGAAGACATTTAGCAGAAACTTGAATGATTTGAAGGACTGTTAGGTAGGTATCTGAGAACATTGGCTCTAGATAGATTAAACAGAAAGTGCAGAGGCCTTGGGGCAGGCATGTGTCTAGTGTTTTTATAGCTATGAGGTCAGTGTGCCTAAAACAGAGTAAGCTGGGGCAGAGTTAAAGGAGATGAGATCAGAGAAATGAAGAGTAGGGTGAGTAGGCAGATCATGGATGGGTCTTTAGGCAACATTTAGAAGCTTGAATTTTATTTTGAATGAAATAGGTAACTTTTTCAGAATGAGAAATGAAGCTGCAAGGACACCCATATTTTGAAAGTGATCTTGAACAAAGAGAAAATGGTTTACACCAAGAAAGCTTAGGTTAGATGTGTAAAATAATGTTTGGATTTTAAGGCATTTAATCATTGAACAAGGTTATTGAAGAACAATAATAAATCTCATTCCCTAGAGCTGCTTAGGAAGAACCATGTTTATTTATATAAATTACCACTTAGAAAAAATAATCAATATGCTTTCCCCCCTAGCCACTTAAACAAATCCATAGTTAATTTGATTAACCATGTAATCAAACTGATTTAATAATTAAGACCACCAGGAAAACTAGAATATATTCAGCTCTCCAGTCTACTATTTTTTATCGGTAGGTACTTGCCAGGGGAAATACCCATTTGTCTCTAGGACAGTGGTTCTGCTATATTTGGCTCATGAACAACTTCAGTAAATCTTCAGTTATTTATTTTCGGAAAAAATTTTTTGTGACTGTAGCACAGGGGTTGACTAGGACCTGCAGGCAACTTGGGACAATGCTTGATTTAATATTCTTTCAAACTAATATTTAAAAATAGTAGCCCAATATTTTTATCTTATCTTAGTGGAAATGCAGAGAAATGAATGATCTTTTTATTAAATATTATGTACAAACCAGGTTCTTATCAATTACCTTTCAGTGCCTAATAAGAACATTCTGTCGAAAAAATTTGGCAACTCTATTCCTATTTTCTGTGTGGTTTTTTTTTTTTTTTTTTTTTTTTTTTTTACTGCTTTCTTCTGTGCTTTTTCAAAGCCTCAATTTGTTGATAGCATAGTAAAGTGTTTAAAATTTAGGCAATAAAACAAAGCATTTCTATAACAAGGAATGTGTTGAACACTTTTTATTGTCAGAATTCAGCTATCTGTGATCATTACTTTCAGCTGATGACCATCATCCCATTTTCCAAAGATATTCAAGTGTGATAAGTTTGTCCTAGTAAGGAATGTTTTCTTTCTTCCTCTCAAGGGCACCGGAAATGAGATCGATGCACATTGATTCCTGTGATATTTTGGTGGCCTTTATAGATTAGTGACAATTAGTTGCCAAGGTGACTGGGTACCACCTTTAATATGGCTTTGTAGCCATATGAACATGTTGTAAACAATAATGCTACATAGGACTCACCCAAGGGTCATGGAAGGGACTTCCCCGGCCAGGGGAGACTTGGGGCTGGGTGGCCAGGATGAAGAAGTATAGGAGTTCTGCTTTGGACTCCGACTCTACTCTACTCCCAGGCATCACTGAGATGACTGTGTTGTTCTCTTCCTGTCCCTATGGATCATTGCTTGAGAGGCTTATTTTATCCCAAAGTCCACAGAAGTAAGGGTTAATACTTGTTTGCTTGTATTGGTTACTGTTTGTTTTAAATAGTCATGGTGAATGTTCTAGTTGCTTTTAGAAACTGGGTTAAGGAGTTAGATGGTGTTTGCACATGCCAACCAAGGCTTCAGAAAACCAATCTGTCTCCAGTATCTAGAGTAGTCATCCTATTCTTCGGACCCAAGAAGAAGAGCCACACAGTACTGCTCATTCTTCTCTTCCCCTCCCATCTCAGGATCCTCTGACAGCAAGCTTTGTAAACAATTTGTCAAGAGTAGGGCCCTTGACATATACTTTTGTCAATAACACATCAAATTTCCATGTGTGCAAAGTGAAGTCATTCCTGGGAAGGGAAAGTGGAGGTGCCTCTAGTCCACCTCTGGGAATTTCTGATACATCCCTAAATTAGATGACACAAAGAAAGAATAAAAATTTCCCATTGCTGTGAAAGATCTGGGATGCTTGTGCAATTCTAATCAACCCATTTCTAGGTCTGAGCAGTCTATTCTATCTGTCTAATGTCCTCATTATATATACTTCCTCGTCTCCCTCTCCATGGACCCGTCATTGTGCACTCAGTACACACTTTTAGCATTGAATACAATTTATACTACTCATGCATCTTATCTAAGTTCTGAACATGATCAGGCATCTTATCAGTTATTATAGCATTTAAACTTTTAAAAAACACTAGTGCATACATCACTGATAACTGGGACTAATGATAACAACAGACATTCTATGGCAGCAAAGATAAAGTATACGATATGCAGAAAAGAATTTGAAAGGGGGGTGAAGAGAGGAGAGCATGCCTCTCCAGCTGAGACACACTGCATAGAGGACAATCCACACATGTAATTAAAAGTAGTGATGCTGGGCTCACAGTTAGTGAGCGAAGTCTCAAGTAGTGAGACTTGGGTGTGGAAAGTGTCTCGTTCCTGGTCTGTCTTCAGGGCAGCTGGAAGCTGGTAAGAGTACTAGTCTCAGAGTACCCCTCTGAAACCATCTAGCTGTTCCAGCTCAAAGGGAAGTGAAGCAGCTCCTTAGGACCACCTTTAATATCTTTTCAAGGTTATGACTTTTGACTGCCTCTGCCCATCACTACTTCCCAGAACGGCCACATTCCCCATCCTTTCCCCAGACACTATTTCCCTAACTCAGTTTCTTATCACATCGTGTGGCAGACATGGAGGGCAGGGTGGGATGGCAGGAAGGTGAGGGAAGAAGGAACTCCTCAGATTGTTTTCCGAAATCGTTTTCCCTGACAGTTTTATACTGACAATAATATTTGTAATGAGAGCATCTAGAGCTACTCATTTAGAGAGCAGAAAGAAGAATCATACTTCGGAGTAGAACCTGCCCGAATGCTCCCACAGGGCTCCAAGGCTTTGTATGGGGAGGGAGGGTCCAGCTCCTCGAAAAGCACGTGTCCTGCTAATATAAGCTTTTTAATACTAAGTTAATATCAGGAGTTATTTAATTGATATTATTGCCTTTATTTTATATGTTAGAAACTGGGGTATAAATGCTTAAATAACTTATCCAAGATCACACCGCTAGGAAGTGGAAGAACCAGCATTCAGAGTTCTTTGTGTTCATAATTCCTGTTCTTTCCACTACACAAACACGTCTTGGTTCAGACTTCTCTGGGGAAAAGAATAGAATGATTCAATAACCCAATGATTCCAAGCTTTAAGGCATAAAGAGTAATCATTCCACAGTAAGCACAATATGGATACTCTAGCCAGAGGTTGGTCCACTTGAAGTGAAAAGAGAATGTTGATTAATTTCTCCTGCCCCCACCTCCAAGAAGCTCTAAGCAGGTCCATTGCACCCCAACCCCTCCAGTGGCATTAGGAAAGAGACAGTGTTGGTGACCTTTCTGTAGGAGACTCTGAAATGAGTCTGGCTGATGAGTCACTCCTCTGCCACTCAGCAACTTACTCATTATATAAATGCAGAAATATAGACAAGTCTCCATTCCCCACAAACATGGCACCAGGGGAGATGACCCAACCTGAATCTAGAGTCCCACCTTCTTGAGAGAGGCATCTGGGAAGCCAATTAGCATAGTACATTCTCAGTGCCATGGCCAAGGCTGCACAGTGGGGAAAATAGCCATTCTTCCCTAAGCAGATGAAACCTGAGCCTCTTATTTCACGATACTAATCGCCAAGTAAACAGGCACTTTTATGCTAACATCTGTGTGAGGGCGACTTCCCACACTAGCCTCTTTCCTGCCTGCGTGTTCTCACTGAAATACCAGCAACATCTCTGAGCCACCTTGGCCCTGGAGGGGCCCCAGACTGTCCTGGGGCCTATGCCACGTTCTGCAGAGGCTTGGGCTCAGGGACTTTCATTTCCTCTCAGGGCCACGCCACCCCCTTGATGTACAGTATCCATGAACTGCTTTGGCAGCTGCAGAGGCCCTTCGAGTGGTCTCCATAGCATTTGTGTGGATTCTAGAGTTTCCCTTGGGTGCCTAGTTAATTCATTGGAGGACTGATTTCCTGACAGTACTCTTGGTTTGCTATAAGTTTCCTCCTTGCCTGACTTAGGCCAGTTCATTAAGCAATTCACATACACTGATGCCAGATTTATAAAGTGCAAATTGAATTCTGCCCTTGGCCTTCTCTGCCCAACTCCCACCACTTCCCTATTGTAGCTTCTCTTAAAGCATAGTCACATTTCCCTTCTAAAACCCTAGTAAATTCTGCCAGATTAAGAAATGGGGGGAAGGGGAATGATGATTTCTTATGCATTTTCATATGCAGGCTTTAAACGCTGCCTGTTCTCTAAGATCTGCCTTGCAGTGTTCCTAAGGAACCAGAGTAGTTATCAAGTTCCAGATTTTACAAGAAGAAAAGCAGAAACCACTTTTCTTTCCTATTGTCAAAAAAATAAACCCAAACAAACAAACAAACAAACAAACAAAAAACACCCCCTAAATGAAGTGATTTAAAAATGAAGTCAAAGGTGCAGAGGCCTCTGTCTTTCAGCTGGGACACTTTGTGATTTGCTTGCTTACAGTTCCCTCATCCCCACCTCAAATCTCATAGGCACAGACTCATTACTCCATTAGGATTTGCCTGGGGAGGCTGACAGAACAATGAGAACATAGAAGAATCTGGTTAGACTGCCAGAGTTAACAACCACTTATGTGCAATAAAACCAGACAGAATTTTTTGATGGACCACATTCTCATTGCATTTAAACAGCCTTGGAAAGCTTCCACGGCTGTTGATGTCACGTAAGAAAACATCCTGGAGGAAAGTGGGCAGCAATGTGTCCTTTGGGCTTGCCTCTAACATTTGCAAATGGAGGCCCACATGCCATATGTTTAAATGCTTAAAAGTTATCATTCAAGCTTGAAAACTCTTAAATAAAACATAAAATAAGTTCTACACTCCATAACAAACACATTTTTATTGGTAATATAGAAGCTGGGTTCATATTTAGAGTTCTCTTGACTCCTTGGAGTTCCATCTGGACTACAATGGCCAGGGAGAGCTGGTCTCTCACTGCCCACACCACTAGGTCCACCTCCATCTCTTCACACCCTGGCTCCATCCTGCAATGTGTGTGGCCTCTCACACTCATATAGGACACTCTACCCCATGTGTTCAAGTTCCACTGATACTTCAAATACTTCCAACAACCCCCCCCCCACTTCCCACCCAACTGGGACACTGCTTGGCCTAGAGGTGTGTCTAGTTTGCACTCAGGTGGACAGATCAAAGAATGAGGACTCATACAGACCCTAGCTGGTTGGAAACTCTGGCTGGTTGGAAAGGAAATTCCGAGGTCCTGAGAACCCAAAGCATGGTTGAGGCGGGGTATCACCTTGGCTTCATGCACTCTTTTTCCCACAAAGAGAAGCACTGTTAAAAGAAAACCAGGCTGGGCCTTGTAAGTAAAGGGTATAGAGCAGTGGGCCCTATTGCTTGAATTTATGAATAATATATGTAAAGTATGTATAAACATCCTTTGTGGTGTTTATATGTTAGAAAGTAGTTACTTACTATAGTGTCTACAGAAGGTACAACAGGGTAAGATACTCTTTGCTTCGTATGCTAAATGAGAACAGATGTCTAGCCGTAATGGTTCTCAATTCAATAGTGTTATCACTTGGGATAGATTCCTCATGATTTCACACATATGGATACTGATTTAATTGGTTTAGGGTGGGGTCTGGAAACAAGTGTTTTTAAAAAGCTCCCTAGGTGATTCCATGTGCAGTCAAGATTGATAACCAGTGGGTCCAGCTTAGTGATTTTGCTTCTCATATGCCAGGGATATGACAGGGATGTGCCAGGGTATTAGCCCTTGTGCCTACATCAGAGAACTCAAAACTATTATGGCCTAGGAGATATTTGTCTCCGGAATAACTGGGCCCCTGACTATAGCTAACAATAGGTTCTGTGCCCAGAGCTGAGTAAGACTGGTCTATATAGGTTCTGCTGGTGGCAGGCAGGAGAACTTTCAACTGGCATTGCCACTGTGCTCCATGCAGGGTGAAGTTCTAAATATTTAAAATTTAACAACCACTGCAGCAATCAGTCATCTCCAACTGTAGAATACTGGTCATCCTTATCATTGTCTAAAAAGGTAATCTAGTTATCCCTCCCCAAAATCCCTTAGGGTGGACATTACAGTATACTTACACCATGCAAATATATGATACTTCAAAATCACAAGATCACAAGACAGAACAGGATCTTTCATGGCCATCTTGTCTACCTTTGTTTCTGGGAAAGTCTGCGTTTAAGTCATCCCAGAGACAGAACTCCCCCGCTGGAATATAATTTCTTTTTCTGCTCAGCAGGAGGGCCTTCTATTCAAAGCCCAGGTCAAGGCCTATCTTTGTGGCAAAGTAATTAATTGCAAGCCTCCGTCCTCAGCAGGGCAGATTCAGGTTGTGGGGAATGGCATTTAATACAATTTGGGGAGTTCCCTTTATGATAAAGAATACAAAATTAGGTACAAAAGTGAATATTTATTAAGAATGAGAAAATAAATCATAAACGACTGGGGCCTTTGAAATTTAGGTCGCTTTCCTCTGAGATCCCTTTAGGCAGTTTTCCAGACCACTTACATAGAATGCTTCCTGTTTGCTGCCTGGTTTCCCCACCCAGCCTTAGAAGCTCTGCAAAGCCCAGCAGATCCTAGCACCCTCTGGAACTGGCACATCTGCCTCTGCTCTTCTGCAAATATCTGTGCATGTTACTTATTTGCTTATTTATCTATTTATGCTTCTCATCTTTCCAGAGTATTTGAAGCAGAGAATCTTGCTCTTTATACTTTAACAATGTAGCACTTTGCTTTTGGGCATACTGTTCCTACACTGTTTCTCATCTCCCAACTGCAGGTGTGACCTGGCAAAACCTTACTTATTCTTTAATACTTTTCTGGATCCTTCTAGACAAATGGTTCTGAATCAGGAACAATTTTGTTCCCCAGGTGATGTTTGTTAATATCTGGAGACTCTGATCATCAAAACAGGGGTGAGAGTGGAAGTGTAGTGTGGGGTGGGACACAGGAGGTGGTGCTACTGGCATCTGGTGGACAAAGACAAGGGACGATGTTAAATACCTTACAATGCACAGAAAAATCTCTGAAACCTACCCAGACCCAAATAACCAGTGGTGCTGAAGTTGAGAAACCTGACTCCTATCTGAGCTGAATTCTCTTCCTCTGTGCTGCTAGAGCCCCATATATAGATTCTGATTTCCACTCAACACAGTGCTTATAATCATCTGTATATGCACCTATTTCCCCCATGGACCTTGAGTCCTGCCAAAGACAGTTTTCTGCTTTAGTTACCTTAATATCGCCAGAATCTGTCATCGCTTGGCATATAGTAGATGGTCCCAGAAAGGACAGAATGCTTCTACTTCTACTCGAATTGTACAGTTTAGCAAGTTTGCCATATATTGCCTTGTTTTAAAATATTTCTTATGTGTAAATCTTATCTCTTCAGTAAGATGATAAGCTTCTTAAGGGAAAAAACCATGTCTTAATATTTTTTCTTTTTTTTTCAAATTAATTAATTATTTTTTTTTTATGGTGACATTGGTTTACGAAATCCGGTAAGTTTCAGCTGTACATTTTAACAGTAAGGCACATATATATTTACATTGTGTGTTCACCTCCCATAGTTAGAGTTCTTTCTGTCACCATATATTTGACCCCTTTTACCCCATCTATCTGCCCTTTCTTCCCTCCCTGCTACCCTCTGGTAACCACTATTCTATTGCCAATATCCATGAGTCTCTGTTTATTTGTCCTGTTCGTTTGTTGCTTTTAGGTTTATATCCCACATATAAGTGATATCATGTGATTTTCAACTTTTTCTGTCTTGCTTATTTCGCTTAGCGTGATTATCTAGAGGTCCATCCACGTTGTTGCAAATGGCAGTATTTTATCTCTTCTTATAGCTGAGTAATTAATATTCCATTGTGTACATGTACCACAGCTTCTTTATTCAATCATCTAGTATAGGACACTTTGGTTGCTTCCATGTCCTGGCCACCATGAATAATGCTGCAATGAACATCAGTGTGAAAATATCTTTTAGGATTAATATTTTTATTTCTATTTCTCCACATACTTTTGCTGTGCTAAGCATCTAATAGATGTCCAATAATTATTTCTGGATTAGCTGACTATCTACCAATTCTTGCAAATCTCTATAGAGGTTAAAGTGATAGATAGATCAAGATAGAGTGGATTTAATAAGGAAAGTTTCCTCATGAGGATGTACTTAAAACTGATTTTTAAAGAAAGAGGAATATTCAATTCAAAAGGAGGGACTCCATATGGGAGATAGGAAATAGAGATAGGTGTCTAACGATTTTTTTTTTATTTATTAAGAGAAATATGAGTTTATAATAAATATCTTTAGTAAAATATAATTCACCGATGATAGGAACATCTGCAGGTTGGTCGAACGAGCTATTTTAGTTGAACTTTCAAAACCAATGTTGTAATTTTAAAAGTAATTATAGTGATACCTGATTATCAATGGGCAACTCTCGAAAATGTTTCAATATAGAGAGCAAAAAAAAAAACCCAGATGGACCAGTGACTAAGGTGAATCAAAACTGCAGAAACTCCTTAAGGCTTCGACAACTCTGAAAAAGAATAGTGGCGTTTCCTGTCTGCACAGGCTTTTTTTGTGTGTGACAGAATGGCTTACGTACAGGCTGACTGACACATGAAGAGGTGTTTTAGATTTTCATATCCATGATTTCCATTCATTTCTGTTTGTGTGGTGACTAGGAAGGTGATGAGATGCCATAAAGTGAGAAATGAGCTCCCCATATACAACATCTTTCTCCCAGATGCTTAATAGGTAAAAACCACAAGAACATGGAGGCTGCAAAGAAGTCCTGATAGTTTTAAAAATCATATGGGCACTTAAACATCTGTCTCAAGTCTGCCGGTATGATAACAAGCAGGCGGGAGACAAGCATAGCATTTTACAGATTCCTTATGACAATCCTAGTTAATTTAAGCCAAATCCTGTGTCTCACCTCTGCTACCAGAGGGATTTGCAGGACATCACAATCCAGGTTTGCCAGAGGGCAGTATCAGAGGAAGCCTCTGAAGCTCAAGGCTTCCTTTATTTAAACACAGGCTAACTCATTGCCTTCTCACTTTCTTATTGATTGTTCTGGTGGACAAGAACCAATTTATTTCTCAGTTTACCCTTCAGGCTGTATGTTAATTATTGTATGTTACTTCTATCATCTGAAAACCATGATACCTCTCATTTCTTCTCTCCCAGTGCACAAAGTACAGTGTGAATCACATGGTAGGAACTGAGTAAATGTCTTGATTGACTGATTTTTAAAGTGCTTCATCTCAATAAAATCGGGCCTCCACTATGTCTCCCCATCACTGGTCCAATTTGTACAGAACTTCACATAGCATAAATGCTAGATAAATTTTTACTAAAGACATTTTAATAATATTCACTTTCATGGTAATAAACATACCTCTACTACTACCTTCATTACTTTAAATAATTAAGAAAGCTGGTTATTAATGTTCTCCACTAGCCACATGTGGCTGTGGAGTACTTGAAATATGGTTAGCCTGAATTAAGATGTGCTGTAAGTATGATACATCAAATTTTGAAATAATGTAAATAATCTCACTAATGAATTTTACATTGATTGCATGCTGAAATGATACTATATTGTATCTATTGGATAAATAATGCATATTAAGATTAAAAAAAAGAAAGCTGGTTATTAGAAAGCCTGATTTAATGAGTTATATTTTATTTCAAACAGGGAGGAAAGGCTTGTGTGGATATAGTTAGCCATTGATTTTATTTGTGCTCAGGATGCTTTCTCATCTCTCCTATTAGATGACAGTTATTGCATCTCCAGCCATGGCAATAGGCAGGGACAAGACTGGCCTAATAATCTCCTAGCTATAGAGATACAGTTAAAATGTGAGCATATGAGCTGAAAAGGGCCACTCAGAATCTTTCCCTGGTTTTGTGACATGGAACCAAGAGGAATGAGTGACCTCTTTCTGTTGGGGTTACTGAACAGAGCGGATGTAAATCTGGAACTTCCTTCAGCCATTTTCTTGGGCTTATTAGAGGGAGTCTTCATTGTAATAGAGCATAAGGCAGACCTTTCAAGGAAAGTAGGGCCAAGAGATGAAGGGTAGGAATGAGGAAGGAGGGAAAGGATCAGACAAATATTGGATGTTTATTGACCCCCAGATTTAGTCACGCTGCAAGTCAGTGCCTCTCTTGGATTTTCTAGTTACAAGAGTGAATAACTATCTTCCCCACTTTGTTTTACTTATTTGTTTGCCACTGAAACCAAAGGAATACTGTTTAACATTACCTGTGGAATATTCAGATGGTTTAGTCAAACTAACTTGGTCAATTTTGGACAGAGTATTTTTTACGAGAATTTCTTTCCCTAAAAGAACTTTCCCGATTGAGTATAAAAGTTTTCAAATTGAATAAGTAGTCAACTTTTGTTTCTAAGGTTATTCTGAATATTAAATAAGCCAATCATATAAAGTTCTTAGCACTTAGCACCTGGCTCTAATTGTTTAGCTATCATAGTTATCTTTTTCAACCTAAGTGTTTACTAAGAGTTATCAAGATGAGAAATTGCCTGGAAGCCAGAAAGTTAAGTCTATATGCTGTGCAAGCATATTTTCCATGTGGTATTTGGGGTTTATTCTATATGACAGTCTATATGACAATAGTATATGGAGAATAATGTGCTTCATGAAATTTTTGTTGTTTTTATAATAAGAACTGTTAGCTTTCTCAGTCTTTCTAAGTCAGTTACATAAGTTTATTTGGGGGGAATCGGCAAGATTTATTTTTACACGGAAAAACAATATATCACTTTGACTACATACACAAAGGGAGACAAGAAGTAGCTTATTGATTTAGGCTAAGACAACTCATGAAAGCAAACACAATCTTATCCTTCTTCATGCACTGCTGTCCAGATAACCAATAAGATCACTTTAAAAAGTAAAACTTTATGTCACGTTTGAACTAACGTCGAAATTTAAAATAAATTTTTAAGAAAATATGAGTATTGGTCATTGAAATTAACTCTAAGTTAAGCAAAAGCTGTTGACATAGTATTTTGAAAACTGTTCATGTCTATCCTCTGACTCATTTGGTAATTAAAATCAATTCTGGTGACTATATCAGTTGTAACAGGATAGGAGACTACAGTTGTCATAATCTGGGGAAAGATGCAGTAAAAAGACAGAAATTGAAAAAATTATAAATCTAAAAATCAACCATTTTGTCCCAAAGGATGCGAGTTAAAAACATCTTTGTTTTTTTTACCCACAATTTTATTTCTGTTCTCACACCCCACCCTCCTTTACATGAATTTTAAGGACTAAGGCTTTAGCAACAGGCTTTTGGTTGTGGGGGAGGTAGGGCTAAATGGAAAAGTGTTGTGTATGGCTTTTCATATGTTAATAAGTTGATTCCATGACAACCATTGAAAAAGAAGGGCTGGAAACAAAGGCTGCAGCCAGAGAGAGGATCAGTGCTCTTTCTCGGGGCGCTGTAAGAATAACAGCCAGGACTCCCCCTTCTGAAAGGTATCTGATGTCTACTCGTCAAAAGGCTTTGTTTTAATAGTGCAGAGTCAGTATATAATTAATGCAGAATTTTATGAGTCCAAATTTCACTCTCAGTGATGCTTCCTTTTTAAAAGTTGGGAATAAGAACCTGAAACCAAAAGGATGAGTCACTACTTCCAGGAGAAACCTGGAATGTAGTAGACTATTAGTTCCTATGATCGTGCACTTCAGTTTTAAGTAGAAAAGGTCAAGGGCCTGTATCTTTGAGTATAAAAGGGTTGTTAGAGCTGGGCCACTGAGGGAACGGCAATGGGAAAGGCTTGCTTTTCTCTCCACACAGCCATTGAATGTGGTGCAGCACGTTATCCTCAGTGACATGTTGAAACTGTACAGCAAACACAAGAGCAGGCCCTAGGACACTGATGGCACTTTTGGGCTTTCTTGACCAATACAAAGAAATTTCTGCTGGCTGTTTATCCTTCTAGAAACATGAAATGAGATTCTCATGCCAGATTTCCTGATGTATAGCACGGCTAAGTTTTTACTTTAACTTCTGTAGTCACACATCAATTAGCTGTCATTTCAGGCTAGACAATGAATTCCTTCCAGCCAGTTCTAAACCAGCGTCAAGTATTTCAGTCAGTAATAATGGTGACTTTACTAATTTTCTGTTCAGCCTTGTTTTTCTCACATGTGTATTACCCAGTCTTTGATTGAATTATATTAAATTCCTCTTATTTGTCTCCTTTAAGTAGTTGCCAAAAACTTGCCATGAGTAACTTGTGATACAGTGTTTTCTCTGTTTGGATGGACACAAGAGCTTTCATCACAATGGAATGCTTATGGAATTACATATTTCAAAGGACACTAACAAGAAAATACAACTTCATTCAAAGTCAGGTCACAATGATGAATAGTAATGCCAAAATGATTACTAAAAGAATTTGCAAATTGCTTTAAAGTATTGGCATTTGTCTTCACTGTAATTCATGTTTTTTTCCCACAAACTTCATGAACTTATATGAATCTCGCTTTCATGATATTAGTTACTATAGTAGTGTTGTTTGAAGAAAAGAAAAGAGATATTGTAGCTACGACGAATCAGAATTTGAGATCTGACAAAACTGTTACCAAGATTGTATCAAGAATATTCATTTCCTTAAAATAATTTTATTTCCAAATGCATATTTTATTCAATATTTGCAGCATGATATTTATCATTGTCCAACATTGTGGTAAAAATCATTGAACCATTCATTCGTTCAACAAACTTAATAAGTGCTTATTGTGGACCAGAACTGGACTAAATTCTATAGATACAAAGGTGATATGACCATCTTCCTTTAAGAATTCATGGTTTAATGAAACAAATATGTTAATAGAAATTACAGCTTTTGTCATTTTTTTTATATTTCATCTCTTCTGAAATTAATATTTGATGTGGCTTAAATAGATATCATGATAAAAGATAAAAATAAAACATGAGGGTGATTAGGTGAAACAAAAATCAAGACGGAAAAAGAAAAGAAGATGAAAATATGAGTAGGTAAGCTCTAAATAAAAACCATAAAATCCTGTATTGGTGCAGGAAGTATTCTACAAATTTAACCTTGAATTTTTATTAATAAGTCCAAAGAGTATTATTTACAAAATTCATGGTATACATAAGTGCAGTGCCAACAGAAACTATTGATACTTGTATTGAGATGTAAGAGAAGTTTCCCTTATGCATCTGTGTAAGAGGTACCTGGTGTCATGTCGTGGTACACTCTCAATAACATTCCTATAATAAATGCAATATTAAGTATCTTACAAATATTTTGTATACTATTTCTCAGTGCAGAACAGGACAGATGAAGATTCAAATTTCTTACAATGGCTACAGATCTCCTCTAAGAAAAAAAACATAGCCAGTTGGCTTGACCACAAATAGCTGTGCTCTGTACCAGATAGCCTCCCTTCTAACACACACACGCACACCCAGTAACCCAAACCTCCTAGTTACAAACATTATGGCCACAGCTAATTGGCCTGGGAATGGGAAGGGCACTTGACTCCTGAGTAACTAATGTTTACAGACTGGCCAGTGGCCTACAAGGCCATCCAACAAAAAAGGCTTTGCTTAGAAAAGATGATCGAAGTTGAGGGGAAACAATTGGATGTTTTCTTTCAGAGTGTTTGAAAATAAGAGACGCACAGAAGGAGGCAATTATTTGGAAATGCGAGCAGGAACCAAAGGGCATAGAGAGAAAAAGTTAAGATGCAAAGGCCAAGAGGCAACAGAGACAATAAATAGCCACAAAGTACAAAGGACACACAGAGCAAAGGATGAGGTGATGGTTCCTCCAGGATGGAAATGATATCATCACTAAGCTCCTGCTGCAGAGCTGGCGTTTGAGAGCAGATCACTGGAACTGTGGGGGTTTCTGAATGATATAGAAGCTTTCCCTGGGGCCTGACTCTCCTATGGATCTGTTTTTCCTGAAAGATGTGGGTTTGTGCTTATCACTTGAGCTAACCTGAGAGAATTGCTGATTTCTGTCTTTGTCAGAAGAAGCCAATTAAGAAAATGGCTGATGATGGTACAACCCAAAGTACACTCAATATGAGAAACCCTACAAGGGAGTAAACAGTGTAAAGTAAATATGTAGCCTCTCAAGTTCTGGCTTGATCTTAGAAAAAAAATCTATATGTACATAAAATATGTAAATCATATAGATTACACACACACAAACACACATGTATTTGCAATTGTGGGATTGCATGTCCTATAGGAAATCTTCCATAAATGATATTACTATAACTTGTAAATAAATTCTTCAGGAGAATTAAATGGCAGAATATCTGAGATTGCATTCTGGAGAGAATATGGAGTGCAGATGTCTCTTGTAATTGATTTAGGGTCAATCTAAATGTTTTGCTTATCAACAGACTAGAGGATAAACTCAATGTCCTTTTGTGGAATTTTTTGAGGTGTGGGTACTTATCCTCTGTCCATAGGTAGACTGACTGATCCACATTTGGTGGGCTAGAGCAACAAAACAAAACAAAACAAAACAAAACAAAACACTCTCACTTCTAATCCCAAACACACAGAGAAATATAAGTCTGGAAACCCAGAACTCCATGCCCTAAATCAGAGCTACGATGAAGTTTATCTAGAAACATTTTAAAGTATGATGAGCAATATTAGCCATAAAACAATTTCCATTATATCCTCATAGAAACTCTTGCCTGGTATGATATTATTAGAAAGAACCAATTGAGTTTTAGAGTTCAGCTGCTCAAAGCAATGGTTTTAGTTTTAGCAATAATATAAATATCAGAGTTTGTTTTATGTTTGTATTATGGAGTCCCTCCTGG
>NW_011888882.1:3007207-3018519 GCF_000151845.1 Pteropus vampyrus
TCAATGTCCTTTTGTGGAATTTTTTGAGGTGTGGGTACTTATCCTCTGTCCATAGGTAGACTGACTGATCCACATTTGGTGGGCTAGAGCAACAAAACAAAACAAAACAAAACAAAACAAAACACTCTCACTTCTAATCCCAAACACACAGAGAAATATAAGTCTGGAAACCCAGAACTCCATGCCCTAAATCAGAGCTACGATGAAGTTTATCTAGAAACATTTTAAAGTATGATGAGCAATATTAGCCATAAAACAATTTCCATTATATCCTCATAGAAACTCTTGCCTGGTATGATATTATTAGAAAGAACCAATTGAGTTTTAGAGTTCAGCTGCTCAAAGCAATGGTTTTAGTTTTAGCAATAATATAAATATCAGAGTTTGTTTTATGTTTGTATTATGGAGTCCCTCCTGGTCATCACAGTGATCAACACAGGAGAGGCATGAGAGAGGACTGGGGAGGTATGTGAAAGGAACAAACAACTCCTTAGAACTAGAGAGAATTGGAACATGGCACTGAACCATGACAATTATGGGCCATATAGAGAACTTGCAAGGCTCTGGGCCATTGATGGTAGAGTCCATCCTCCCATTCACACATCCCAGCTTAAAGCCTGGCCTATGAAGGGCTTTCCATTCCTCCCTTCCACTGTGCATGTGCGAGTAATTGTAATGTTGGTATACTCATATGTAGAAATGGACAGAGAAGATGAAAGGCGATAAAGAACCAGTGTAAAAATAACGGCACATGTATGATGTAAAATGAAGGGTATGTGGACCAGAATCATGAATGACATGACTGCTCTAGCAAATTCAGGTTGACACATAACCCAGTAGTTCTTAACCAAGACAGACATCAAATCGCATATGAAAAATTTTCAATTTCAGAATCACTTTGAGATCTTATCTTCATGTTAATTGGAAACTATTTTGTAAATATGTGCTTAATTTAATGGTTTAGACAACTATATCTAGTACATTTCAAAGTAAGGATTAGGCCTTTACTAAGTTCTTAATTTAAAAAAATTCAAATATTAGACTTGTTTTATAACATGATAATGTTACTTATTTGTGCCTAGCACAAAATGGGAACAACAATAACAACCTATTGGATTTAACTAATGTTTTGAAGTATAAGGATCCCCAAATATGATTTTATTATTTTTTCTACTTTTTTTTCCTCTTAATCTATCCTTAGTCTGCTGAGCCAAACTAATTGACTTTCCAAAGTAATTAAGACTTTTAATTTACTAGCAAGATTGTGAGGGACAGAAATTAAAAAGGAAATTTCCAAATGTTTTTGATATTACTAATGTAGAGATGATTTCCTGTTTTTTAGAGGCTGTTACACTAAAAAGAGAAAACCACTAAAAAGTACTACTTTTCAATTCTCCAATTAGAAATTTTTCTCATCTGTGTCTCTATAATGGATAGATTATTGAGCTTGATATAAGAAGAACAATCTGATTCTTCATGTACTAAATATTTGCTGTTGGACAAGTTTCTTTTTTAAAAAAATCTTGACTGTACCTGTTTGCAAAATAGATGGAATGGTATCTGCCATATAGGGGATTTTTAAAATAAAGAATGAAATAAAATAAACTCCACTAATATACTACCATCCATAGTCCTTGATCTAGTATGTATTTAGTAATTATTTTTTCTTTGCCAAACTTAGTTAAGTTGGATAAAGACTGAACATTGCAAATCCAATCAGGATTCTACTAAGTCATTGTTTTAGCAGGATACTGTGAATGGATTTTGTTTTGGTCACTGTTGAATAATCTCTCTTCTGAGATGACTTCTCTAGTCTAACAAGTTTCATATCACAAATTTTGAATAAAATGTGGAACTGTGTATTTAAATTTTTAACTATGTTTTTTTTTTCTCCTTTTACTTTGAATTGTCTTTATAGATGGAAAATGCAGAGAAAAAATGAGGCAGCTGTCGGAATAACTATAGCCAAACCAAAAAGAGACTATGATCAGTGAGGATTATTATCAGTAAAAGTGGTTCTTAGCCTAAATTATCTAGATAATTGTCACAATTTTTGTTCTATTTTGTGTACAAATACATAAATACACTACTATCAAAGAAATGTGAGGGACAGTATTCTAGCCAAATATTAATTTCACATTATTCTTTCATGAGTTTCTTTGCTTATTAGTTTAATAATCTCAGGGGAGTTACCTTATTTCTTTTCTATCATTTGCTGTACCCTGTTGGAGAAGAAGGTAATGTATAGTATTTTCAAAACAAAAGATGACTAGTACTTGAAAAATATTTTTTGAGAGGCCAAGATGTTTACATTTCCCTGAGAAGCTAATAGTACTCTAGGTGATGGGTGGATTTTGAGATCTTGACCAAATGCTAGGAGTGGAAAGATAGACATCATTCATGATGATAGAGACAGCAGTGTCACATCACAAAGAAAAGTACATGGAAGGGGAGCGGGGAATCTGTGATCATTTTTACAATCTACCAACAACTAAGAAGCAATCTATTAAATTTGAGGGTTCATTTTTTATAGAGAAAATAAGTGTTGAATGAAAATTAGACAATAGAGCTTCTGTTAGTCTGTTAAATGAAAATTAGACAATAGAGCTTCTCTTTGTTGTGATACTGGCTCCCCAAAGGAGAACTAATTGCTTACCTTCTTTATTCTTACTTAGAAATAAGGAAGGATTTATTTAGATTAAAAATCCAAAAGTGAAAACCACATAAAAAAAGGTTGTTATAAGAAAATATTGACATTGATTGTCTACACAGCCCATTTAATCAAAATGAGTTACATAACCAAAATCTCCTGAAAATCAGTGAGAGAAAGATAAACAACTCAATAAAAATATGAAAAAAAAACTACCTAAATAGTCATTTCACAGAAGAGGAAACTCAGAGACATATGAAAAAAGCTCGACCTTATAAGACACTGAGGAAGTGCAAGACAAACTCTCAATCAGATACCATTTTCAACTAAAAAGCCAGACAATAATGAATGTTGTAAAGGATATGAAGCAATAAGAACTCGTATTTTGGACAGGAAATAGTATAAATAGTTTTGAAAATTATTTGGCACTATTTTGTAGTGTTAAAAATGTGCGTATCCTATGACCTAGAAAAATCACTCCTAGATAAATAGAGTAATTTCTACCAGGAAACATGTACAATAATGTTCACTGCAGCAATGTATGTAAAAGTGAATATCTGAAAACAACCTAAATGTTCATTGACATGAGAATGTATAAAACATTTTTTATTGTTTTTATACCATGTCAATTATACAGCTACGAAATCAATAAACAATAGCTACAAATATCAATGTGAGTGAAATAAGTCTATTTTCAGCAGGATAAAAAAGTGTGAGTACTTAAAAACTTTTTTTCAAATATACAAACCATGATAAAACAATTTATTGTTTAGGATACATATATGTGTCATAAAAATGTTGAGCAAAAAACAGAATGGATATTGGTGTTGAAGATAGAATGGGATACCTAAGAGTGTCAATGGTAATGTAGTATTTCATTGTATTATTATTCTTTACGCCTTACATTAATGTTATATGCATTCTTTGGCATACATGTACACTGTATAGCTTTAAGAAAGAAGCTAGTGGCATGTGGGCTGATATCACACATAATCTTTAAATAGGACTTCTCAAAATGTTACACTAAGCTTCCATTATTCCTGAGGGTCTAGGGTTAGAGTCAAAGCCCCTTGCTTTAAGCACAGAATGCCTTTGAATTCTCCAGGGACATATAAAAAATTGATCATTAATTTTGAATTCTACTCCATAATATTTCAGTGATTATTTTAATATTAAAATAAAGCCATTACTCTAAAAGTTTGGTAGAATTGAAGTTCTAAGAAAATGACTCATTTAATCTTTTAACTTTGAAGACTCCCCAGGAAACCACAGACTGTGTCACATGGAAAACACAGGTTTGTTACATTATAAAAGAAGGCAGAATTTAAAGGTTTTAAATTTTTTGGTTTTTATAGTATAGCAAAGAAAGCAGAGTGGAAAGCCTTAAAAAGGAGTGACAAAAAAATATTGCCATAATTTTAAAGATATCAAAGAAAGTTAGATCCTCACTTTGTACATATCATCATGTCACATACTACATCATGTTATAATTGTATGTTTCACTGGCTGCCTGCCCTCCTAGAATGTAAGCTCCTTCTGGTCAAAGTTGTTCATTTTTCTATCCTTGTACCGCAGCAAAATGAATGGCACACAGAATTACCTATAGGAACCTCCCTGGCTCTCTTATTAGAATACAAGTTTGTCAGTAGAGGACAAATCCTGGTATAGAGAGAGGTTGCTGGTATTTAAAACACCAACATATCCCATGAACTGGCTTTTTCCTTTAGGATCTCACTAATCACAATTGCTGTACCCTTGTTGGCCTCAGCATGCACTGCTCTCTCCTTAACACTTTCTGAAATGAGTGGACATAGACTGTCCCTTAATACCACACAGTGTGACTAGTAGTAGCCTTTAACAAACTTTCTTAGATGTAGTGGATAGCAAAAGAGTATACTTATTACTAAAAAAGTAACTTACTGATTAGTTATTGTTGCTCTATAGTCACCAGTCCAAATTTACGCTTTTCCGCCTTACCTATCTCTCATTCTGACTTCCACATGGCAATGACCATCTTTTTTCTCCTATCACCCCATAATACTTTGAAAAATATCTAGATTCTAGACTCAAGAGAATGTGGTTGCAGAAGAGAAAGAAATCCAGTTTGTCTGCTATTTAAATTTTTGAAGACATAATTTTCATAGATCGTAGGCTTATGATCTATACCTTTCCATTATAATTAATAAAAGGAAGGAGAACAATTATACAGGGACATAAATATTTAGCACCAGTAGAAGAGATAGACCAATTTGGAGAATGGGAAACAGGGTTAGGAAGGTGCATAGAGGTGGTTAAATGTATTAAAGGGCCAGCGAAAAATCTTTGAGTGTACTATGGTAAGAAGATGCAAAAGGAAATTGAGAAATAAAAACACAGAAAGTAGAAAAGTAAGAAGACCAATTTTTATAAAATGGGGTAAGATTGATCAAAATTTTTTTTTTTTTTTTTTTTGCCAACTTTTTTTGAAACTTAGTTTGTTGTAATTCCACTGATGGGGTGTGCCAGCCTTCTGATGGGGCCTTTTACATGACTTAATGAAACAACACTGCAAACAGGAAGGCAGCTCACAATGTTTGCCAAGGGAGAAAGAGATTCTAGGCACACAGATTTGGATGTTTTTCAAGTTCGGTATGTATGTTTACTTTAGAAGTCTGAACACATGAACAGATAAGAAGGCACTCCTTGGATTCAGCCTGCTCATGTCAAATCATTAGCGAAATGGGCACATCACTTAAAAAAATTTTTTTTTAATAGGAAGGGGGAACTATAGAAGATCTGAGTAGAAACGTCATTCAATCACTCACAAACATTTATTGTGCATTTCTATATGAAATACTTTGCTGGGTTGTAGGAATACATTGGTTATTTAGATATATTCTCCTATTCCTAGCAATAAAACATCTATGGAGATAAAAAAGTGATATAGATTATGTAGGCTATTAGAAAGGCCCTCAAAAGTGTTACAGAACAGCAAAAACAAACAAAATCTCCAGGAATGTGCTACAGTAAGATCTAGCAAATCCAAATACAAGCATACCTCATTTTATTGAAGTTCACTTTATCGTGCTTTACAGGTAGCGCTTTTTTTTTTTTTTTTTTTTGCAAATTTAAGGTTTGTGGCAACCTTGAATTTAGCAAGTTTATTGGTGACATTTTCCCAACAGGCTCAGATGATGGTTAGGCTCTTTTAGCAATAAAGTGTTTCATCGCTAAAAAGGCTCACAGAACTCAGGAAAAACTTTCACTCATTAGATTGCCGATTCATTATAAAATATATTAAAGGATATGAATCAACAGTAAGATGAAGAGACATAGGGCAAGGTCCTGAACAAAGGAGCTTGGGGGCCAGCACAGTGGCAAGTGGAAATATTCAGGTTCCCCAACATGGAAGCTCTTTTTGAAAGAATCAACACATTGTCAATTTGAGTTTTTATGGAGGCTTTATTATGCAGTCGCGATTGACTAAGTCATTTGCCATTAGCTACTGGCTCAACCTCCAGCCCCTCTCTCTCTTCCCTGGAAATCAGGAGGTGGGACTGAAAGTTTTAATTTTCTAATTACCTGGCAACCAGCCCCCACCCTTAGGTGAGGTTCAAAATTCACCTTCATTAACTCAAACTGAAGACAAGAGTTCCCATTGCTCTTATTGCCCAGGACATTCCAAGGATTTTGAGAGCTGTGAACCAGAAACTGTGGATAAAGACAAAATATACCTGACGAAGAAATTTCGGCCATCTAAATGACCAAATATATTTCTTATAAATCACAATATCCCACCAAAACAACTGGAAACTCAGAGAAAAGGAAGAATGGGAAGCCTACAGTTGCAAAGAGAGAGTTTACAATATCTAATCTTTGTTGGTGTAAAGAATCATAATATTGGGGTAATGATTCCCTGGAAGAATATATATTCTTCCAAATATATATGTGGGTGAAAGAGTCAAGAGAAAAACTGGTGAGAAGAGCAAAACGTTGAGAAAAAGTAAGCATAAAAAGGTGAAGAGCAAACTGTAAGCATTTCAGATTAAACTTTTATACAAGTTTGAACTGCTTGAGCTGTAACATCATTGGACATAAATACTTTTTATAATTTTGCTTTTCAAAAGTTAAAATTGGAATAAGGCAGAAAGTACTTGGAGTTAAATGCACATATAAAGGATTATTATTATATCACTTTCATGGTTTTTTTCCCTCCCAATCTGAGATAGAAAAAAAAAATAGAAAATTAATCTTCTGAAAAGTGATAAAAATACTAGTTTATTCTATACACATTTGTTAACTGCTTCTTATGTATAAAGCATTGTTCTGGATTAGAAAACTACTGTAATATTGTGTTACTTTAATTCTTCTTAAGCATTTTGATGCCTTTCACTTATTTTCACTTTGTAACTAATGATTTTTATGAAGACAAGGATTTGTTTAATTCCTGGTAAAATCTTTCCTAAATACATTAGAGAAAATAAAGCAAAAACTGTAACCTTCCATGTGCATGTGGCAAATATACTGCTCATACTTTTAAACATTTGGTACCAGAGAGTGGTAGCAGGTAGAACTAGTTTCCAGTCAATAGCCATCTTCCTCTTCTTTCTTACTGAGAGAACCCCAATATAATCAGATGTTCCCAGTTAAAAAATATTTCTCTCCTTAGACTCATTTGAAATTAGGCTTGGTTATATAGTTCAAGGTTTACCAATGAGATATAAGAAGAAATTTACTGATGAAAAAGGACTAAAGCTTCCATGATGCCTTTCACCCTTTGTTCTTTCCCTGATTCCTCTTGGGCATGGAGCCATGATGCAACAGCCGTCTCGCGACCATGAGAAAGTGACAGCATTTGAACCATTACAGAGAGAAAGACAGCAGTATGGATCTTTAACGGCATTGTGGTGCCTCTTGCTCTAGCCCTCCCACCTCTCGACTTCCTTGTTATGTGAGAAAAATAAATTCCTGTTTGACTTGGCCACTGTGGTCAGGTTTCCGTTTCATGAAATTTAAGAGAGTCAGGGATAAAATAATAATTCTAGAAGAAGAAAGAAAAAAAGAAAAGATGGAACAGAAAACAAATCAATAGAAAACTATCTTCTCATACTCTAAAGTTGATATCAACTTCTATGAAGTAGTAAAATAGTTCTACCTAATAAGTTATAGCTCATTCAGTAAGTACTACATTTCATTGATTCTAACATGTACATTTTTTTTCCATATTTTTATCTCTAAAATTGTGTGTTTTACAATAGTTACTGACTAGGTGGCACTGATATTATGGATGTTAATATTTGCACATGTGCATAAGAACTAGCAGAATTAGTGTCAGTGGCTTGAGAGAAAATTCAGGACACGATGATAGAATTGTTTTGTAAGAAATGCTGCATCACCAATGCTCTTGATGGCACAGATGATGATATCGTGTAGAAAAACACAGACATTAATTCTTATACAAGACATGATTTAGTAGAATGCTTTAACCTGTTTATTTTGCATATGTTGTCCTTTTTACATATGCACAGAGTAATAAATGATCCTGAATAAGTTTAAATAGGTTCTTGCATATAAAATTAAAATTTTAAGAAAAAAAAAGTATGGATCATAATTTATTTGGCAGCTTTTTATAGTCTTTCTTAGTGGTATGTAAAACAATGATATGTTTTACAAGATACAATATCCTAAATTTGATGAAATACCATAACACTCTGCTCTATCAGGAGCAAAAGTCAGCCTTCTTTTTCACAGCATGATGTTGTACTAGAACATAGGCTTTGGGGAAAAAGAAACCAAGGACTCATCCCAAAGTCATGTTTTGTGGATTATGTGAAAAGTGTGTAGCAGAGTGCCTGGCAGTTACATTGCCTTAGAGACTCATTCTACGAATTGTTTCAGTGGGTAGCTCTAAACTCTGATCTAAATCTATGCTGGCAAGCCAGATCCCAAACTTGACAGATACACAAAATATTTATTCATGGAATGAATTAACTTCTGAAAGCTCAAACCAACTTCATATATCATGCAGGTTAGTCTGATATTTTAAACTTTTCTTCAAGTATAACATTTCATGTAATATATTTATACTTTTGCCTTCCAAAACCTTTCTATTTCAACTAAATTTCAGGAACTGTGTTGATTTTTTTTCATATAGAGGTAGGTTTTTATACATTTATTTTAAAATGGAAGAATCTGAGGTTCCAAGAAAATAAGTGACTTGCATAAGGTCACAGATCATAATCAGGATCAAAATTCACATTTATCTGTTTTAAAAGTCCATGTTCTTTACACTAAGTGTAAATTAAAATAAGCCTTCTACCCTCAAATCCCACCCAATAAGATACTGGTGTCATAGAGTAGGTTGCAAACCGAAGAAGCCAAAAATCATGCAAAGATTAACTGTAAATATTAAAAAAAAACTAACCAGTTTGCACCAAATTGGCATTATTCAGGAAAAGGAAAAAAAGAAAAAGAAAAAGAAGATGGAATGGGACAACATTTCCTATATAATGAACAGAGAAAAAGGAAGTCACAGTTATGAATGACAAAATATCCTGTCATTTAAAAAATGTTCTGACAAGGATAAAAATAGTCATTTGATTGCCAAGATGCTTTCCAAAAAAAAAAAAAAAAAGGGATTGTAAGCTGACAAGGTTTTTGCAATCTATGAGGTCAACCAAGTGTTCTTTTTCGTAAAAAAAAAAAAAAAAAAAAAAACCTTTATAAAGGAATTCAACAGGGAACATGTTTTGGACAATTACACAATTTTTTTGTTGAGAGTTAAATTTCCCAAGTACTATCAATTTAAATGTGAAGATATAAAATCATTGGCTATACCTACATGTGCTGCAGAATTGTTTAATCTGATTGGCTAGAAGTTTAAGATGATTGGTACAATTTCTGATGTGTGAATGTCATAGCTAAATGCTTAAGCCTATCTTTGAAAACTAGTTTCATTAGAGACTCAAAAACTGTTTTTCTACATACAAAACCAAGCCATCCCATGAATAAGAATTTCATTCCCAGGGTCTCAAAAATAACATAGGAACTGCTCTCATAACAGATTGGAAGATCATGAAAAATCCTGCTGTGCTCCTGAACTCAATACAAATCATTTATTTACTTAGAAAAGGAATAAAAAATTTAGGGAACATTTTAGAAAACTATTCAAATTTGCATAATTGTATTTTTTAAATTAAACTTCTTTTTAGCATTTTGAGTTAAATCTAACAACACTGATTGTATTGTTGTCTATGATTTTTATATAGATCCTAAAGAAAATTTAGTCTTTTTATTTCTGTTTACTTGATATTTAACCCATAAAAGTATTGTTTAATACAAATTATCTGACGTTATTATTATTATTATTTCTATCACTATTATTATTTAGTACTTTGACATGAAAAGTAGCCCATTTCCAAAGCTCAGAAAATAAACCTTAAAGGCTATGGTCGCCTCCTGTGAAGATACCTTATTTTGGTTTTTAAGAATTTTCTAACTGTATATTTATTTTAAACAAAGAACATTTTCTTTCTATTACTCTTCCCTATGAAACTGAATAAGATGTAACTTGAACTTGGGGAAGTTAACCAGACTCTTTAGTCTGAGAAATGGACTATGGGTAATTATGTGAGAGCTATTATCAGGAGGCTTTGTGTTTGAAAAGGAACAAATATTTCAAAAAGCTTCCCTTAGCGTAGTTCAATATTAGATTAAATCACATGAAATTTCAGTTTTAAAGCTCAAAATGGATAAATAACAATAATTTCATATACTTCAACATAATACCTTGAGGTATGAAATAAGTTAAAGATATAATGGTTATTGGCTCAAGACATAAAATACAAGTTGGATCTGGAATAAAAAATTAAATTGCCTATGAGAAGGTCAATATTAAATGAAAATAACTATGGCAAGCAAGGGTTGTCAAAGAGGATCTCGGGATCAACAACATCAGAATCACCTGGGAACTTATTAGAAATATATATGGTAGTCCAATCCCAAACCCTATGAATCTGACACTTTGAGACAAAGCTTAGAAATCTGTGCTTTAAGAAGCCTTCAGGTGATTTTGAGGTATGCTAACATTTAAGAACCACTATGCTTTTCCAGCATAAACTATACATGTTCTCACTGTCATTAAGAATTAAATTGAATTGAACTTGTATTTGTTAAGCATCCATGCCAATTAGTATAAAAAAGTACAACAGCAACACAATCTTTTTACATCACAAATTAGAACATTGGAGTTATTATACAGTCCACAGTAATATATTTTATGCTATCTTTTCATTCTCCCAGTTGGAAAATCTTTGATGGTAGTAGGAAATCATACCTCCTTATTATTAAGGAAGAAGGTGAGATTTAGAAGAAAGAAATTAAACCACTTGGCACATATATCATCCCAAATGTAAGGAAATAAGTGAAATAAAGATAGAAATTTATGAGATGCTAAGCAAATTGGAAAAATAAAGAAAAGTGATAAAGAGAAAGAAGGAATAGAAATTTGAATACAGTACAGTATTTTGAGCAGTTAAGAATAGTGGAACAAATGTGGAAATATTGGTCTTATCAATAGGGCAAGGATGGTGCTCAAAGCATGCAAGAATTAGAAGTTCCACTGCTAGAATGTGCTGAGGTGAGGTATGTTAGCTTCTTTAGTGTATAGTTATAGGAGAAAAAA
>NW_011888882.1:3020119-3031481 GCF_000151845.1 Pteropus vampyrus
GGATGAGGATCAGACAGTTAATAAGCAGCAGATATTTACTAATTAAACAATCATGAGGTATCACTATCAGACTGACAAAAATTAGAAAGCCTCATAATATCAAGTGTTCATAATATCAACTGCTGGTGGAGATAAGATCATGCAGTCTCTTTGGACAGTAATTTACCAGTATTTAGTGAAATTAAATATTCATGTAACTGTGATCCAACAATCCCACTCCTGGTGGACACCCCAGAGAAACTCTCCCCACATTCATAGGAATATCAGTTTATTCAGTTTTAGTTATGCTAGCAAAAGAGTAGGAGTAAACTACATGTGTTCATCACGAGAGGAATATGCAAGTATCATATGTAAATGCAAACCATGAAACCAAGATTTACCAAAGTTGTTGGGGTCTCCCAGAAGGATCCCAATAAAGAATGATCCTCTTCCATACCCAAATTCTGAAAAAATTGAGGAATGAAAGCAAGAGTAGATGAAGGTCTAAATATTGCTTTTATTGATAGTGCAGCAATGGAAGATGTGGTTTAGTATGGGACAAAAGGGGCCCACTAATTGAAAACCAGAGTAGGTAGAGTCTTCACTTCTGAGCAGAAGATAAAGTGGACTCCATGCAGGTAGCCAAGACCCATGAGGTAGCAGGCAGAACAGAGCAGAGCATGCCAGCCATTCTCAAATTTACTGATCAAGAACTCACTCCGCCTCCCAAAGAAGAATGAAAAATGGTAGAATGCGTGGGAAAGTGACATCCTGTGTGAGGAAGATTAGCAACAGGGGTGGTTCTAAAAGCAAATATTGGTGAAAAAGTCAGGAATAATACAATTTACAGTTCAATATAATTTATATAATGTTTTAAAAAAAGTACACAAGTACAAACCAAACAGCATGTTTTTCAGGGATGTTCATCTAAGGAAATATATGGAAGGTAGATTACAAAGGCGGCAATTATATATACTTTGTGGATGTCAATGTCTCTGGGGGATTAATACTAAAAGTTAAAACAAATAATAATCAAAGAGGAGATTTGCACAGAGGAAAAAAAGGGAAGTATGACCTGAATTTAGGCATATGAACACTCATTTCTGTACTCCTGGGATTAAAAAGAAAATATTACAGATGCAGAAATGATATGGCATATTATTATTATGCTTTGGTTTGCATTTGTATATATGACCAAAAAATTCAACAAAAATAAAAAAAAGTTATTGAATGACTGCAGTGGTCTCAGGACTCAATGATGGGCAAGGTATTGAGCTTTCTCTAGAGCTCGGAATCTTTTGAGTAACAGCTTTTATTTGTACATAACTTTTACGTCTAAGGAGTTCATTATCTACCAGGCAATATGATGCTTGTGAGAGAGAAGAGAGAACAAACAAAAGGTCATTTCAGTGTTCTAGGCATCCTTTTGGCTTCAAGGCTGTGCTTTGCACTTCCGGAGTATGCTCTTTTAACCAGTTATCTGCTATTACATCACTCAGTAGGGACTGAGACAAGTTGCTCATTCAGTTCCTCTTATTTCTTTCCCAGAGTCAAAAGGGATAAACAGAACCAGTTTTGCTGTTTTTCTTATGTAAATATCTTACTGAGAAATCTGCTAACAACTGCCCCTGCACGGAGCCAGGTGGGTGGCCAGGCTAGGGAGGGGTAGCGAAGGGAATTGCCAGCTGGGATGGATCTCCATGGCTCCGGGCTTCCAGAGATTAGATGCCATCTTGAGGCAACTCATGTTTGGGCTGCGTGTACAACACAGGGCTGCTAAGCGGCAGTGCTACGGGACTTGGAAAGTACCACTCAGCCCCACAGTGACAGATGGTATTTCTTCTGCGTTTGTGTGGAGGGGGTGGGGGAGTGGTGGGAACAATAAGCAGCAGTAGCCACTTGACAGGCTCCCTGCTGCCAAGAATTTGCATGACGAGCGCTTGCTGCCATCTGGAGAACTTCAGCTCATTGAGGAAGAATCAGAATCTCAGCTTCACCGCTCTCTTTGCCCCAGTCGGTGCAGAGAATCTCCCCTCCCAGTGGAAGGAGAGAGCAGAAGGCCAATCAATCAGATGGACCTGGCTAGGGGAGGCAGGCTACACTGCCCCTCAGGGGCAGTCAGGGCGAGCTGACCTGCTGGCTTAATCCAGAGGAGGTGTGGACAGGTCTGGCACTTCAGAGTGGATTAGGTCAGTGGAATCCATCACCTTTTGAACATGAGTTTGTTTATGTGCCAGTAGTTGGTGGAGGAAATGTGGAGCTGGGAAGGAGAAAACTAAAATAAGTACCCCCTTTCCCATGACCTCTAGAGTACAGTTCAGTGAGGCAAAAGGCTGACCATACACCCCGGGGATCTATTCACAGGCCACAGTCCTGTGTATTATAAACATGTGTGTGGGCCATTTAATTAAACACATAACAAGTTTCCAGCTGCTGGGATTTTGTCTGGTTAAAGCAAAATGTAATTTCAAAGTGTGAAAAAGAAATTCACTTAGAACTTAGTTACACATTTTAAATACCTTTTTTCCTTCCTTGTAAACTATCTGGAAAACTTATGTACAGTATGGCACTTTTTCACAAAATTTTTCTCTGAAATGTTTTTGCTCTAAAATTTATCTCTAAACAATATTTTTTTTCCATCTGAAATTTCTCTAATTGATATTTAAATTTTACTAGGATCAAAGCTATCTTAAATGAACATTTTTGGGGGAGATTATATCTTATAGCTAAAAAACAAAGTTATCAGCATCAGTTAGGCCTATATTTAATACACAGAACAATAGAGCTTTATATACACCCTGTCTTCCCAGAATTTCTAGCATTAAACAACAAGGGACTTCCCCCTAGAAAAAAAGAAATGAGCCCATATATATTAATACAGACAATTAAGTAACTGAGATTTACCATTTACCATTGATGCTCTTATGAGATTTGCAAAGGTGGAAACTGCATTACATCTGTCCTCGTCATCCTAGCACCTAGCACAATTCCTATCATGGAGGGGAGTCTATGACTGTTTCAGCTTTGGGAGTTAAAGGAAGAGAAGTTAATGATAAACTTCAGCCCAAAAGGGATTTATTGAAAAGGTGCCAAGTCTTCATAGGGACTCTAAATGATGAACAACCATGGCTAGAAACAAATGGCTAGCACTCGAACAGCAGGAATATGTGGGTCTGATGTAGGCTCTATAATTTGGCAATAAGTGTCTACATTCTGGTGACTTCTAGTCTCTGTACCTAAACTTAAAATTCTCTGAACATAGATTTTGATGGACCCAGCTTGAGTCAGTGTCAGTTGACCACTCTAGACCAGACAGGGGGAGAAGGTGGTGGGTGCAAGTAGTACAGTGGCGACTGTTGGAGCCTGACTCCGGGTGTCACATGTAGTTTTCAGACAAGGGGAAAGACAGGTCTACATATAATGTGACAATAATAATGGTCACATTGTAGGAATTGTGTAGCATTATCAGGGATAAGGCATTCTAACTGACTGCATATTTCAGAGAATTTAAGCTTAATCCTGTTTGCCAAAACTTAAAATTTAAATTATTTAAAACTTTTAATGTATTTCCCTGCATTATTGGGTAGAATGATTCAAGCCATTTAGTGTTTCAATGATTCAGAATAATAAATATGCACATTAATTACTATATAGTATTGTAAGATAACAATTCTGTCAAGAACCACTGAGGGATATGAGAGGTAGGCCTGGGACGAGGGTGAGGGGAGTGTGGCACCTAGGAAATAAGATTTAAGGAGGTACTCAGTCCAGCATGAGAGTGAGTTGAGTATTTCCTTACATGTTATATCCTAGGTGCATCACTTGCCTTGCCCTGCTCCAGGCCCTGATGAGAGGGCTATTTATCTATATACAAAAGTGTCTCCATATTACTCACTTGGGTAGTTTTGTCAGCTATCACTTCTCAAGAAACTCATGTTTTTGTAGGGCCTTCATTACAATCATTCTCACTTTTCAACCCATTCAAACTTTAGTTCTAATCTTTTGTTTGTCGTAATTATGGCTTCCTAATAGCCCTCCCCCCCCCCCCAATAATCTAGGGCAATCCTGATGTTAAATATTCCATCCTATGGTTTCATTGCTATACCACCACAAATGTGAATGTAATTCTCACATATACATAAGTATCTTCAACAATTGGAGACTTTCCGAAAGGATCATTTTGAACCAAATACAAAATGAGTAACCATTATGTGTGCAAACATATTTGGGTAAACATATTTCCTATCAGAGCATGTGTCCTGACTTTTAGATCTGAAAATATGACAATTATAATCATAATCTAGGAACAACTAAAGTTTAAAGGAGAAATCAAACTATACTAGTAAAATTATTTTTTAAATAATTTTAAACTATATTTTAAATAAACTATATTTTAAATAAAGTTCTAAGACAGCACAGATTTTGTATGAGTCCTTGAAGGTGTTTATAGTTCTGGCCTGTGGAAAAAATAGTAAATGACCTTTGAGATAGATTCTAAACTTATTTCTAGGTTCTATGTGGCCATTGAGGGCCTAATTCTGAATATAAGGGGTGATTCCCAGACAAGGGTGATATGATGGTGATACAGTAGCAGAACATCTTTAACCTGGAGGGGAAGCCAAGTCTCAGGTTATTTTTCTGGTTCCACTCTAACTTGCTAGATTACCTTGGACAAGTCACTTACTCTCTCAGACACGTAGTTTTCAGGTCTATCTTTAATTGGGCTAGGCAATTTCGAAGTCCTCTTTTAGTTGAAATATTTTGTAGTTTCATTATGTCAAAATAAGTTGACTACTTTAAAACTTGAAAAAAATTCTACTGTTTCAAGAAGTGCCTGAGGTGATCGATACATATAAGATAGAGAAACCATTAATTTTAAGGGTTTTCTTTGTGGTGCCCATTTTATAATCATAAGAATAAAATGTTGTGCTTATGTGACCTGTGATTATAGTTCTGAGTCATTCCAGTGATATAGCAGTTTGTTTTTGCTGTATCTATACAAGGTCTGTTCAACTTTATGAAAACTGAATTTTAAAAAATTAATCAACTTGTCTCCAAAACAATAAGCTCAATCTGGGGACATAATTAAAACAAACATCCACATGTTCTGGTATTGTGAAGAACTAGTCTTTGTATAATAAAGTAATATAAGTATCCAGTTTGGTTAACTATACTCCTACTCTATCAATGTTGTTATTTTTTTAAGGGATACATTAATGGTTCAATTGTATCTCCCCCCAAAAGATATATAACCTTATTTAGAGATAGGGTCTCCACAAAGGTAATCAAATTAAAATGAAGGTAGGCCCTAATCCAATATGATTGACATCCTTATAAAAAGGGCAAATTTGAACAGAGACATGCATACAGCAAGAACGCCATGTGAAGATGAAGGCATAGATCTAGATTGGAGTGATGCTTCTCCAAGCCAAGGTATGCCAAAGATTGTCAGTTAACTGTCAAATCTGGGTAATAGGCACAAAACAAATTCTTTTGCTCAACCCTCAGAAGGAACGAATCCTGTCAACACCTTGGTCTTGGATTTCTAGTCTCCAGAACTGTGAGACAATACATTTCTATTGTTTAAGCCACCTGGTTTGTGGTATTTTATTACACCAACCCTAGAAAATGAATACAAGTACTTATTGGAACAGTGTCTATATAAAAAATTCTTATTAATTGCAACACTGGTTTTGAACACACATATTCACACATATGCATTCCAAAATTACACATTCTTTTAGAGATCATAGTGAAACAAAAAATACGCTTTAAAGGGGGGGGGCACACTGAATTTTTACTTTGTACATATGCTTACCAGTGGCTTGCAAACATAATTGTTTCCTGAACTTAATTTTATTAGTCGAATGGTTACTTTTGAAATAATTTTCACAATCATCTTGCTACTCAAATGAACACAAAGAATTAGGAATTTAGCCTAGAACATTTATGAACCATTACTAAGCAAAGATTTTCTGTCACAGAGAATGATACCCTACCCTCACCCCATGGAAAAAAATAGCATCCTGCCACTGGCAAGCTTATGGGATTTAAGAGCATTCACATCTTTCTTTCTCTAGGAAATATTACCAGTAGACTATAGCCTTAAAAATTGTTATTTTCTTCCTTATTATCTCGTTTAAAATTTCATAATCTTCCTGGTTTCCTCTTTAAGCATTTTGGAGTCCCCTAAAGGAAGATAATTATTCCTAATATCTAAATAAAATTCCCTTTTTTAGGATTCATGCTTGAACTTCTTTTCATTTAGTAAGAAATAAAAAGCTGATTACTGCAGCTAGCACATATTATATGCTTTCACGTGGAGGTAATGAATATGGAAATCAAGGATATAATATTTTTAGTCACTTCTGGTTGCTTTGCCAGTTTTAAAGTAAGATTATATGCTTATAGAAATGTTGTTTTCCCTTCTGGCTTGCTAGGCTGATTTCCACACCCCCCCCCCCCCCCCCCCCCCCGCCCTTTGATATACAAGGAGCAGAAGTAGGGCAATTTAAATATATCTTTTGAGCCAAGGAAGCTGGCAAGAAATAATCACAATTTTAAGGAAAAAAAATAAGAAATGGTGACAGTGTTTAAGATTACATTGTGTTTAGATTCTGTTAATTACTGTTACCAGTCCACAAGCTGTTGCGAAGTTTCCCTGGAGATTATTTCAAATCTATTTATGGAATCTTCAGAAGCAAAGCTATGAGAATGTCTTTTTATGATATTCTCTTTAGACTTTTATTTTTAATAGCTCCAAATTAATTGCCTGGAATGAGGATGTATATGAGGCTAAATATGCAGGGGTCATGATTTTTTGACCCACTTCCTTCTTCATGTCTAAATACATTTGGGAAGAATCTTTTCCAGATTCTGTTTGTCTGTTGTATTAACTTACAATGACATCTTTTCAACTGTCTTTGCTTTAAAAGTGTCCTGTAGCTTTAAAGTGGAAATTTCCTATTTGACAGGATCCATTACCATGCTTACAAGAATGTGGGTGGATTGAAAACGCTACTCCACAATAGATAGTAACTTGTGGAGATAGCTTAGAACTGAGATGAGCAGACAATAAAAATGAGAGAAAACTGATGTTGAGAAAGAAGGTGGATTGTAAAGAGAAGCCAGTGTAGCCATTTTGCAGAATGGGCTCATTCAAGCAGTTTTCTCTTCAGATTACAATGGAAGTTTTTGTCTTTTTTATTAAAAAACCATAATTGATAATTCCATTTATTTATAGTTCCTCTCTAAGTAAAAAAGAAATATTTGGTTTTATTTATCAATTTCCACAGAGTAGACTTTTATACCTTCCTCTTTGGCACCATATGTCCATTTGAGTAGTACAGGGCTTCCTTAATTCCCTGAAATGGGCTTTGTGTATGCCAAGGGGCAGCATGTGACATTCTCCCATCTGGCACGCAAGTTGCCACTTGGCTGCCACCTGTGCTGCCACCCAGGACCCTTGCCACTCCTCCCCCATTCAGTGCTGTAGACTCTAAGTCCCCACAGTTCCTTACTGGCTGCTGTCACTTTTCCCATGGCAGATGTTGGAGTGGAAAATACTTTGAGGGCCAAGCATCTACTATTACCAGACTGGCATAGACTCAAACCCTCCTCTACTGGCAAAATATGAAAAGATTGCCTATGTTTGTCTCTAAGTATATGATCGCTTTCCTCCTTTTCTCCCTAACCCTACTCGTTCCATGCTAGTGAACCAGGTTAACTTGACTCCTTGCTCTAAGTTGGAGTGTGTCTATTTGGACTGACACTGCCTGCCGTGCATGCCATCCTCAGTCCTCACTAAAGAGATCTTTTGTGAGCTTTCCCTTGCATGAGGAGGATTGATTCTTGCTGTCTAATCAGCTGGGTTTAGATCCCTTTCTGAAGTACTCCTTGGACAAGCAAATCCCAGACCTTTAAGTTTTTGCAGTCTCAATATGATTACTGAGCTATCAGAAGTGCCACAGAGGCCAAGAGATATGAATGGATTTGATGCTTTTGATGATAAAATAGCTCTAGGATCATAAACTCATATTATTTTTGGAGCTGAAAGTGATCTTAGGACCACTCATTTAACCTATTTTACAAGAGGCAGTAGCTTGGTTTTGCATTGTTTATACATTGCCGCTATTCCCATTAACTGATATTCTATAAAACCACATCTTGAAATTTATTGTTATAAGTATTTGAGATTTATACTTACTGTTCATGCACAAACCCTTTGAATCTGGGAAATCTTAGGAACAAAGCAGTTCATTTGAATGAGGCCATCTGAGTGTTAAGATTTCCTCCAGGACATGAGTTAGGGACATTTTATACACTAGAGAAATGTTCTTCTTCCACTACTTGGAAGTCCATAGGACTATCTTTAGAGGGGGGAAAAAAAAGTATTCAAATACATAACTATTTACTCATTTAACATGCACTTATTGAATGTTTCTTGAAAAATGCCAGGCACTATTTATTGTAAAGAATTTTTATTGGAAACTAAGTGCTGGGGATACAATGAGGAACAAAACAAGATTTCAGATGCTAAAAATGAGTGGCTTATATTTTTATTTAATGGGCTAATGAATATGGTCATAAGAATATAAACCTAGTTCTCGTTTGTTTGTTTGTTTTTTCTTTTCTTTAATGTCACCATCGCTACAAAGTGTTTGTTAGATACCTAAGCATATTAGAATGCATTTGGCTTTGAGTAAAAGAAAAGTCAATTAAATTCAAACTGGCTTAAATAATAAAGGAAATTTATTGGCTCAGTAACTTAAAAGTCCAGCTGGAAGGTGGGCTTCCAGCTTGGTTTAATCAGGACTCCAGGTCAGTTGCTCTGTGTCTATTCCAGCTCTGTCCAACTCCATACATGTTTCATGTTAGTCTCTGACAGGCTTCTCTCGGGGTTGTAAGAGGACTATCAGGAAAAACAGAGTTTGATGTTTTCTCACTCATATACAGGGGAGAAAAATAATATTCCTATTTTGGGATTCCAAGTAAGATTATGAGATTATTCTTACTGAATTTGATTAGATCATGTGTGTACGCATGAACCAATTATTGTGGCCAGGGGAATGAAACATATTGTTAGATTGAAGGCCTAAAATTAGAAATAGGGGTGAGATTTGTTACCCTTGGAGTAATTTGCTAGATGTGCAATAGCAGATACTTGAACCCAATATGAGTGCTATTGAAAAGTAAGAAGTACGTAATGGAGACCAGGTGGAAAACCATCAAATATTTACTAGATAAATTTTGCAGTACCACCTCAGGTTCTATGATATTGCTGGTCACCACCCAGATATTTAACAAGTTCAAATGAATTTACATTAAAGGCACTGTTTAAATCAATAAAGAAAAGAAAGTAAACATTAAATATTCAACAACAAATTATTCAACTTAGTAAGAAAAACTATAATAAAACAAACCAAAGTACACTAAAGAAATTAATAAAGATAAAAGCAGAAATTAGTGAAAAAAAGAATGAAATTTTTCCTTTGTGGCCATAGCAGACTATTTAATTTAAACCAACTCTCTGCACTGAGAAAACCTAAACAAGCCAAAGAACGACAAAATGTGTTTGGAGCCCCTGAGGAGCTACCGAGGTGACAAGGATCTGAGGGCCCAGATTCTGGAGAGAAGAGCACAGAGAGATAAACCCTGTTTTGGACACCATCTTCAGGCATTGCTAATAGAAGCATGGGTGAAGGCTAGAAGTTTTGCAAACAGTGGTATTTGAGAGGCTGAGAAGCTGATCAGAGTTTGGGGTGGTCTTATGATGCTTGATTGACCCAAACTAGAGTCGAGGGCCCACTTAAGAAGAGTTGCCCTGGTAAGTACCCAGGGCTTTCAACTGGAACTCCCAAATGGTTATATCCTAGGAGTATGGGCTAGTTGGCTAGCTCTCATAAGAAAAAAATTCAGATATTAAAATTAGTGGGCACAAATAGTAAAATATCTCTGATTCATTCATTTACATATAAATGCTTAGTATAAAAATAAAATGGCATTTCAATTGAGGAAAAAAATGGATTAGTCAAAAATGGTGCTTGACTAATTGGTTATGATGCAGAAAATAATAAAGTTAGTCCTACCTTAAATGAAGACATAAAATCAATTGCAGTCAGATCTCTTAAATGTAAACAAAGAAACAACTGTTTCTCCTCCTCTTCAAAAGAGAACTTGAAGACAGTGAAATAAATAGATGTAAATAGAACAGAATCATCTTGTAAAGTAATAAAGCATGGAAAAATCTTAAAGACAGCGTTGAGATATTTAATTATATACATAAAAATTAAAAAGTCTGAAGATCAATAACAAACATCATAAACCAGACCTAAAGACATATGGCCAGTTGTGTATCATTATTCGAATCAACTATGACAGGTTTTATATTCTGAATTTGTAAATAGCAATTATAATTCTATGAGCAAACTGTAAATATTCCAATAAAACAAACAAAAGATATAAACTGGAAATTCACAACAAATGACCAATACACATAATGAAAATATGTTTAACATTGTTAGCAATCAAAGGAATGAGAAACACTATAAAGCATCAATGAGAGTATGTGGCTTCCACATATTTGGTTAGGCATGACTCGTGCTGTTGTGCCTAATACATTTATATCACTAAACCACCCTTATTGTATGTAATTGAACATTTACCTGCTAAAAGAATATTTGAAAATGTGGCAAGTTAGTGTTGTTTGTCTGCCAACTTTTCAGTTTCAAAAGTGTCTCTTTTATCTTTGTCAATACAGCAGTGCTTATGGAAATATTTAAATATTTTATCATATTTTGTTTTCTTTATTTTAAAAAACAAGTGGAAATGAAAAAAATCAAAATTATTTATATTATGGATAAGAAATGTATAGCTCAAAATCAAGATAATATAAACAAAGATGGAGATCACTGGACATTTTGAATGCATTCAGTATTTAGTCTCAATTAGTTGCTTGTTAGCTATCCAATTCAGAGTACACTTTTGAAGGCCATTATCAAGAAAATATATACCAATGAGAGGAATGTCTGAAAAAGCAAAGGATAATTAGGAATGTTATATTTTTAGCCTTCTTTGGAATATAATGATGTGTTACTTTATTGTTCTCTTTTTCCACATTTGAATGTCATGTTGGTTGGCAGAAATGCATCATGTGTGAAAGTAATGCAGAGGATACATTTTAACTCAGCAAATAAATAGTTATAAATTAATTTGCTTGATTTTAATAAAGTTTTAAGCAACAAACCCATTAACAGATTGTTGTTGGTAAAGTCTTGCAGGGCAGCATGGATGGGTGTATCGGAAGTTTTAAAAATGTTAATTCCTCCTGCCCTACCTATTTCATTTATAAGTATTAATGTCCAGGAAATAACTATGGCGTATA
>NW_011888882.1:3032681-3035450 GCF_000151845.1 Pteropus vampyrus
TCAGCAAATAAATAGTTATAAATCAATTTGCTTGATTTTAATAAAGTTTTAAGCAACAAACCCATTAACAGATTGTTATTGGTAAAGTCTTGCAGGGCAGCATAGATGGGTGTATCGGAAGTTTTAAAAATGTTAATTCCTCCTGCCCTACCTATTTCATTTATAAGTATTAATGTCCAGGAAATAACTATGGCGTATAAAATGATTTATGTATCAGGATATCCTTTTCATTGTAGCATTATTATGAAAGCGAAAAATTGGAAACCACCTAAATGTCAACAACAGACAATTGACTAAGTAAATTATGATGTAGTCGTGATTGGATACAGTACCTTAAAATAATATTTTAATGACATAAAGATATTAGTTATGTATTGATAAAAAATTATCTCACAACTTTGTAAACATTGAAAATGTATGTTATACATGTAAAGACAGAAAATATATAAAACAAAAACATAACAGAGATTATTTCTCTGAGTGGTATAGCTGCAGATGATTTTAATTTTTTCCTTTGGGGTTTTCTGTAATTCCACATTTCAAAATTTCTACAATAAACATGTCCTGTTTTTGTGATTAGAGAAATATTATTTTAAAAATTGTTCTTAAAGTAACTGAGACAAAAAGCTGAGGTTATTTCTTTTCACAAGAGCTGGAAACTTTTTTAATAGTTTCCAACATTACATCTATGATTGGGAAAAGTATATTGTTTCCTTTTATCTCCCAAATTAAGCACTGCTTACATACTATTTTTTTCTTCTTAACAGCTAACATTCAAAAGTTATTATTATAATTATTGTTCAGAATGTTACCTTCTGATAAATATTTATAGTAGAATGACCTCCTGAGAAGAAGTCTGTCATGAAGAAAAACATTTTTGGAGATCCCTTTTCAAAGACTAAGTCAGAGAGCCACATTTCTTAAAATCATAAATCAGAATCCAGTATGATTGGATTCTATGTCTTAATAATATTTTAACAGTGTGAGAATCAATTAGAAATCTCACTCACTCATACTACTGATCCTAAATGTATCATATGATACTATGAGATGAGTGGAGAAGATAAACCTGAAAACAAGATAAAGTGAAGTGGAAATAGATTTAATGAGAAGAGGTTTATTTGGGTAATGGTTGTAAATTTAGGAGTTCTACGAAAATATATTTAATAAGAAAACTTCTAAAGAAACTGTAATATCTTTGGCAAGATGAGCAAAGGCATTATATGCATGAAAGAAGAACAAAATGAAATAAAAATGAGCAATTAGAGAATAGAAATGAACTTTTAGATATTGAAAATATGATAATGAAAATAATTAATGAGAGATTTAGAATGTTTGTGGCAATTTCTCAAAAAAGCAGAATTAAAAACAAAAAAATATATAACAGAATGAAATAAATTTATGTGATTAATCAAGGATATCTTACATCCTGAGGCCCAGAACATAAAAAGAATGATATGAAAATATTTTTTTGAAAAAATGTGATAAAATTTCCCATAATGAAACAGCCTGCATCTATAGTTTGAAAGGGCTTGCAATCCAGCTGAAAGCAGAGACAAACACCAAAGCCCACATTAAACTATTGTAAAATTGTTCCCCCAAGGATAATGAGACAAAATTAAAGAGCAGAGAGAGACAGAGAGATACAGAGAGAGAGAAAGAGAGACAGAGACAGAGACAGAGACAGAGAAAGATAAAATGGATAACGACGAATAGAAATGGAAGCATAATTTTTAACAGCAACTAGTAGCAGAAGACAGTGATCAAAAGATGCTTTTAAAATTCTGAGGATTTTTAATTCAGGAACGGTTGCCTAGTCATTTTATCAATCAAGTGAAGGTAATGGTAGCTACTGTAAAAAATAATCCCTAATTTAAATGGATGAAAACAACAGAAATTTTTCTCACTCACATAGTCCAGTACAGGACAGGACTGATGAGGGCTCTGAGCCACTTAGTCATTCAAGAACATAGATTGATGGAGAGTCCACAAATATAGCATATGCCTTACAGGGTGGGCTTGGGTGTTAACTTCTAGTCAACAGAATGTAAAAAAGATAGAGAAGCTCCATCTGTTTTTTATAAACCCCAGCCTGGAAGTGTCACACATCAATTCTGCTTATTCTTCTATTGTGGAGAACTAGTCTCATGGCCTTACCTGGATGTAAGGGGCCCTGAGACTTGAAATCTCTGGCTGGGTAGGCACATGCAGTGACAGTCCCAACTTATGAAATAGGAAGCACAAATTTTGGTGCACAACTAGCCATTATCGAAACTTTGCCTCTCACTTATTCTTTTTGGGGAAGCTAATGAGAGATGTATACCATTGAAATAAGAGAAATACAAAGAAAGATAAAAATATACAGTTGTGAAAACAGGGGATCCATCACGGGAGAGAAGTGAAGGGATGTTCCGGGATGACAGCTATGCAGCTATACAGAAAGCCTGGAAGAATAGACAGTCCAGACTGAAGAGAGGATAAGAGAGAGCTCAGAGGGAGAGCTTTCCAGGAAAAAAATATGGAACCGTGAGACTATCTGATGCATTTGACCATGTGGAAAATAGTACTGTGAGATATTTTATATATGTATTGTGGGGGAGGAAGAAACTTTACTCTCCTGAGTTCTTCTGGCTGGCCTAATAATTAAATCTACATGAAACAGCTTAACAAGGAAAATAACCAAATTTAATTACATACATGCATATGAGAACCCCACATACATGAGAGGTTCAGAGATTGAGAGGGGAAAATGAGGTATATATAACATTC
>NW_011888882.1:3035500-3038059 GCF_000151845.1 Pteropus vampyrus
GATTAATCAAGGATATCTTACATCCTGAGGCCCAGAACATAAAAAGAATGATATGAAAATATTTTTTTGAAAAAATGTGATAAAATTTCCCATAATGAAACAGCCTGCATCTATAGTTTGAAAGGGCTTGCAATCCAGCTGAAAGCAGAGACAAACACCAAAGCCCACATTAAACTATTGTAAAATTGTTCCCCCAAGGATAATGAGACAAAATTAAAGAGCAGAGAGAGACAGAGAGATACAGAGAGAGAGAAAGAGAGACAGAGACAGAGACAGAGACAGAGAAAGATAAAATGGATAACGACGAATAGAAATGGAAGCATAATTTTTAACAGCAACTAGTAGCAGAAGACAGTGATCAAAAGATGCTTTTAAAATTCTGAGGATTTTTAATTCAGGAACGGTTGCCTAGTCATTTTATCAATCAAGTGAAGGTAATGGTAGCTACTGTAAAAAATAATCCCTAATTTAAATGGATGAAAACAACAGAAATTTTTCTCACTCACATAGTCCAGTACAGGACAGGACTGATGAGGGCTCTGAGCCACTTAGTCATTCAAGAACATAGATTGATGGAGAGTCCACAAATATAGCATATGCCTTACAGGGTGGGCTTGGGTGTTAACTTCTAGTCAACAGAATGTAAAAAAGATAGAGAAGCTCCATCTGTTTTTTATAAACCCCAGCCTGGAAGTGTCACACATCAATTCTGCTTATTCTTCTATTGTGGAGAACTAGTCTCATGGCCTTACCTGGATGTAAGGGGCCCTGAGACTTGAAATCTCTGGCTGGGTAGGCACATGCAGTGACAGTCCCAACTTATGAAATAGGAAGCACAAATTTTGGTGCACAACTAGCCATTATCGAAACTTTGCCTCTCACTTATTCTTTTTGGGGAAGCTAATGAGAGATGTATACCATTGAAATAAGAGAAATACAAAGAAAGATAAAAATATACAGTTGTGAAAACAGGGGATCCATCACGGGAGAGAAGTGAAGGGATGTTCCGGGATGACAGCTATGCAGCTATACAGAAAGCCTGGAAGAATAGACAGTCCAGACTGAAGAGAGGATAAGAGAGAGCTCAGAGGGAGAGCTTTCCAGGAAAAAAATATGGAACCGTGAGACTATCTGATGCATTTGACCATGTGGAAAATAGTACTGTGAGATATTTTATATATGTATTGTGGGGGAGGAAGAAACTTTACTCTCCTGAGTTCTTCTGGCTGGCCTAATAATTAAATCTACATGAAACAGCTTAACAAGGAAAATAACCAAATTTAATTACATACATGCATATGAGAACCCCACATACATGAGAGGTTCAGAGATTGAGAGGGGAAAATGAGGTATATATAACATTCCGAGCTAAGAATGAGGTAAGGCACCTGGAACTTCAGAGGGAAGAAAGGTCCTTTGCTGGGTGACAAGAAGAACAGATGTTCACTAATTGGAGTTTACCCTGCCGTATAGGTCAAATAAAAAGTTATTTCTGGTGATAGCTCTTATTATGGACAAGGCCCCTAATTTAAATTAAGGGAGAGGTAAAAGTTTTTAGTGACCGCTCAGGGTCTAGACTGCCTTCAGCTCAAAATAATCCTCATACCAAAGTAGCACATCTGGGGGAGACCTGTTCTGATCCCTTCAATGTTATGTTTAACCTTCTGAGAAAAATTAGGCATAGGTATAGAAAAGCCTAAGCAAATGAAAAATAGAGACAATTATTAATTTCAAGAAGTAATGAAAAATACTGCAGAAATGGAAACAATCAGATTATACTACTTGACTCAGCAACAAATGGTAATTATACAGTTACAATAAAATACCACTAAATAGGAATTTAACCAAAAATTGTTGTAAACATACACTAGGAGGATAGTGGGGATGGAAAGTGATTGTTAGTGTAGAGAGTGAGTAGTGTAAGAGAGATAAAATATATACCATAATTGAAAGTCAGTAGATGATTTACTACCATATTAATTAGAAAGAAACAAGCAGAGGCCAGGCATAAATAACTTAAATTTTTTTGCAAATATTCGACTTAGGAATTAGGGTCTGATGTGGAGCTGTGCCACAGTGGATACTGATTTTCACCGTAAGTTTTCTAAAACTGTATGACTTCTCAAAACCATGTACTCAAATTACTTTGATAAAATTAAAAATCAATGACTTTTAAGAGATCATATAGCTAGTGAGGGGCAAAACTGGGACTGAAAAAGAAAACTAAGATCATTCACTTGTATTTGTAGGCTTATCTCCAGAAGTAAGAGAGTTTAGTCTGCCCCAAGTTCTTTTAACATCAAAACTTTTGTGGTCTCTGCCTTGGACTTGGACCGTGGTCTTCAGAGTCTATAAACTTGTCACTCTACCAGTCATCTCAAAATCATTTGGTATGTTGGTTTATGTAAAAGCAACTTGACTCCAATTATTCTATTGAAAAGATTTTCCTTCTCTGCTCCTCTTGGTAATGAAGACTCCTGTGCTTTCCCAGAACTAACTTGGTGTTAAACAGTCCACACAATCAATACAATTAAAAATAAAGTGTCTTTCTGTTCCTCG
>NW_011888882.1:3039534-3045355 GCF_000151845.1 Pteropus vampyrus
CTCTCACTTTCTTCTTCCCTCTCTTTCTACATGTGTGTGTGCATGTGCACATGTATGTGTATGTATGTGTATATATAGATACACATACACACATCCATTCCATTGTGTCTTACACTATATAAGTTTGATAAAATGCAGAGAGAATCAATGCCAGGAAACTATAAGGTCAAGGGCTAGAACTACAAACTATCCTTACGTTTCTTATCGGAACGCTGTCAACTATTTTTCTTCTAAGACAAATTCATTTTGGTTTCCCTTAAAGTAAAAATGAATGGTTATCTACAATTTTTTTCATATTGAACTCAAAGTTTCTCCCTCCTTGGCCTTATCTGGTTCTAACTGTTCTTTAGAATGAACACTGTATGTTTTCTTTGTCCACAAATAAGGACAAAGCTCTCACTCTTCTGATTTGATGAAGGGCAATTCAGTCCGAATCTCAGAACAATGCTTTAATGTATTTGTATGAACAAGAGCATCCTCGAGAGGCATCCCACCTCCCACAGACCCCTGTGCAAGCACGTGTAGTTTCAGAGCTCTGGACCCTGCAAACAACATTGTTGTCTGGGGTTATTTTAAACTTCAGCATTTTAGCATCTGACTTCTCTTTTTCACTAGTATTAGTAATTTAATGAGGGTTAGTTTTAACAGACTAAGATATTAAAGTATATTTTGTCTTTATGAATGAGTTATTTAAAATATACTCCATCTTTAAAGCAAGCAATTATCCTTTTCTTAAAGATAATTTCTCAAGACAGAGATTTTAATGTACATTTTAACTTTTTGAACTGTAAAATGAGTACCATTTTGGAAACAAATACTTATTTTCAAAAAGAAAAACATAATAAGAAAAATAAAATGTGTCATTTCTAAAGTTATTTTTTATTTACCCATTTGTTAGAAGTTCCTTCTACATGGTATTTATATCCTTTATGAATGCAGCATTAAATTCAATTTTTAGTTGTAGAGTATCTGTAAAATATATATTTGGTTTAAGGGCTTATTACTACTTATTTCTAACAATAAGAAAAGGTTTTCTTTAAAATTTATGCATCGTTGTACTTTTTCATCAATATAAATTGGACTTGTAATATGTTTTCCACTACTAACTTAAAGATAATCTTTTTTTCTAAGTTTCTGTTATGTGCAAGCCACTGTATTATTTATTTCGGTTTCAAAAAGCAAATATCAATATCCTAGTATAGTGGCTTATAAAATAAACAAATTTTAAGCTTATAAGAAGCTGATGATCTAGTTTGGTAACATAAGAGTCCAGAGAAGTAAAATCTAATTGTGTTTGGCCTTGAAAATGAAAAGAATTTACATAAAAAAAGAAAGATATTTCAGGAAGCAGTAATGAAGTGAGCAGAAATATGGAGACAAGAAATAGGAAGAGAGCTGTTATGAGCTGAAAGTCTGCATTCTCTCCCAAAGTCATGTCCTAAAGCTCTAACCCCCAATGTGATGGTATGAGGAAGTGGGGCCTTTGGGAGGTGATTGGTTTAGATGAAGTCATGAGGATAGAGACCCATGATGGGATTAGTGACCTTTTAAGATGAAGAAATACCAGAGCTTCCTTTCTCCACTATGGAGGATACAGCAAGAATGCAGCTGTCTGCAAGCAAGGAAGAGGGCCTTCACCAAGAACTAAATGTGTCTACCCCTTGATCTTGGACTTCCCAGTCTCCGGAACTGTACGTAATAAATGTCTATTGTTTAAGCCATCCAGTCTATGGTATTTTGCTATGGTAACTCGAGCTAACTAAGAGGGAATAAACAAATTTGACTCAGGTGGATAATTTAAGTTGAGAATTGTATTACTTATGTATTGCTGTGTAACGATATTAGCACAAATGTGGTGCGTTAAAATAGCACAAATTTATTATCTCATAGGTTCTGTGGATCTAGATTTGGGGCATAGCTTAGCTGGTACTTCTGCCTGAGTGTCTAACTAGGCTACAATCACTGTTGGCTGGGGCTAGGGGGTCTTATCTGAGGCTTGACTAAGAACTGATCCTCTTCTAAGCTCAGGTGGTATTGGCAGTATTTTATACCTTGTGGGCTGTCAGATTGAGGGTCTCAGGTCTTTACTGGTTATTGGTCAACTCTCAGTTCCTTGCTGTGTGGACCTCACAGACGTGATTGCTTCCTAAAGCTAGGAAGGGAGAGTCTTCTAGTAAGAAGGACATTACAATTTTATGTAACATAATTATGTATATGCAATCATGTACATCCAGTCACCTTTGCTGTAGTCTGTTGGTAAGACAAATCACCTGCACTCAAAGGCAGGGATTACACAGTGTGCAAATATCACAGGACAATGATCAAAACGGCCACTTGAGGGTCTGTCCACCATAAGGATCAAGCAGAAAAATGTCAGAAAATAAATCAGGGTATTTTTTAAATAAAGAAATGAGTAAATGTAAATGATTATCTTCATTTTAAGTGAAAAAAGTATCCAATTTATTATTTCTTACTGATTTCCAACTGAACTTTCCACTAAGATATGTTAGTGATAATACCCTGGATTTATAAATAAATACTGTCCAACTCTATGTAGAGAATAGGTAAGCAGTGCTTCAGTATTTCAAGACCTCTCTGTTAGATTGTATGTGCTGCAGCCATGGTATTGAGATACATGGAAGGGAAGCGTGGTGAGGTTTTTGGACAATATCTGGTGACTAGAGAGGAGAAGAACCATTGGGGAAAGGATTCACTACACGTGCATCTGAGTAGAGTTCAATAAACATGAGGGCCATATTTGGGAAGAAAATAAAGAACAAATTACAAAAATTATATCAGGGAAGTGGGGGAGCCAATAGTAAAATCCAAAGCAGCTTGACTCCAGAGCCTGTACCCTTAACCACCACCCTAAGGGGCTCTGAAGTACCTGGCTCTTGGTGAAAGGGAGATCTTAGAGGTCATTGAGTTCTACCTTATTATCTTTCAGATGAGGAAACTGAGGGGCCCACAGTGGTTAAGTATCAGCCCCAGATTATGAAACAAGTCCTCTGGCATAGCCAGCACTGCATGTTAAAATTAAATTCAAAGCACTGCTTCAAAACTCCCTTAGATTATATTTCTTATTTTGAAGAAAAAAAACCCTCGAAATAGCATTGATTATCTCTTACAGTTTCTAAGAAGAGGCATCCCACATAATTGAAAGAAAGTGAATGTCTAAAGAACTCTTTCAGGCCTCTTCTGCTTGGGGGATTAGGATATAAAGTAATTTTGTCTCATAAATATTTTAATAAGAGCAGCACCATGTCTCTTGAACAAAGGGATATATATACACATATATAAAGCATATCATTTCACAGACTTTTTCTTCTTTATTATTCCATCTCTTCAGTACATATCCAAAGTAAGGCTTTTGAAGGCAACATAGAATGAGGGCCATGGTAGAAACTTAAAGAAATCAAATCAAGGATTTTTGTCTGCTAACTTCAAAGGGGAGCCGAGTGTGAGGGGTATTTGTGAATATTCAGCAGATAGGAGGCTTTAAGGTATCTTATGAATTTGCTTGTATATGTAGCATTTTTAAGTGTTAAGAGTGTCTAATGAAGCCAGAAGAAGCCTTGGGGAAAAATAAGTACTACCTGAATCTAATCACTTAAGAAGTTCAGGTCTATTAGTAGTAATACATCAGGTTGACAGATTATCTAAAAATTTTGTGAAGTGTTTGATATTCCAAACAAAGATCTGATTATATCTTCATTGGTTTGAACCAATGTGCATTTAAATTGTAGTGCAGGTGTTTGCTATTTAATCTTCCTTTCATTTGGAAGCAGTTCATATCGACCTCTCTATAGATGCTTTAACCATTAATAGCACTGGCCTCAGGTCCTTTACATGTGTACAACCTGAAGCCCAGGAAAGTAAAGTAGCTTGCCTTGGGCACAAGTCCAGGTGGCTGCAAAGCCAGAGCTTGGGCCCAGGTGTTCAACAGTTTGTTCACCATGTCAAGGCTACTAGTTCCCATTCCAGTTCATGTTCATTGACTTCACAAAGAAAAAAAGAAGTTAAACTGAGATGATCACACATGCCTGAAAAGAGGAATAACCTTCAGTGAGTGATATTTCATTCCTATCCAGGCATTAATCTTTAGCCTTAAAATTCTGCAACTTCTCTAAAACTTAGAAGGCTGACTTGATGCTGCAAGACTTAATTATTGACTAAAGTATACTTAGAAATCTTTAGATAAGAGGTGCTACATAAAATTAAAGTATTCTTATTAGAGAGTAGCTTCATGGAGCCAGGTACATGTTTAGATTAGATGCAAGTCATCTGCTTAGCAGGCACCAGGTTATTTGGGGAGACTGTATATTTGTTGCAATAGCAGAAACAGAGAGAAGGGAGCACTCGCTCTAAGTCTTCTTAGAACAAGCCTCAGGGTAAGCCCAACCCAGACCTCTCCTCCCATTAATTATGTTTCACTTTTTTGACCTTTTATTAAATATCTTTATATTTCAAGGTTTATAACACCTTATCTGGTCACAGCACTTTATAGTTAACAAAATGTTCATATAAATTCTCTCTTTTGAGAGTCTCAAAGTGTGAGGTGGCAAGTAGGTATCATCATACTCTTCGTTTGCATAAGTACAGCCAGTTATTAGGACTACAATGTCAGAAAATGAAGTTTCTTACCAGAACAAGGCTGCTTTCCTAGCTCAGCCCTGAGTGAGGTAGCCCTGATGTCATTTTTCTTAGGGCATGCTGAGGCGTCACTGCTGAGTGGGAGGTCGGCCGTTCTGGGAAGATTACTAAGAGGGATTCAGGTTATCCTGGTTATAAGTGCCAGGAAATTAGATCCTCCTCTTCGGTTTAATCACCATGTGTTAAGAGGTTTTATGAAAGAACTGCCTTACCCTTTTGGATCTCAGGTCCATATCTTAATTCAACTGAGTGACTCTGTGCATTGGAGCACAGGAAAAAAGGCACTAGGGATAACTTCCAGGGCTGCTGTGTACGGTTGTGCAGGCTGTACACTACATAACTCTAGGGCCACCATTCACATCTAAAGTGTTATAGATGTTTACATTTCTCATGATATTGTTCGGATAGATTCAAAGTAAAGTGTTGAGAAAGAGGTGCTTTTTTCCTAATTTATACAAAAGTTCAAAGCAAATAGTAACCCTGAATCAGGACATAGTTATTAAAAAAAAAAAAAAAAGGTGAGAATTAAGCCCAAAAGAAGGATTATTAGGAGTCTTTATTTCACAGTCAATTCATTAAAAAGGCATTTAATGAGAATATAACCCACTTTATATTTAAGGACAAAAAGACAGTCATTAAATTCTGCCATATGTATCCCATTAGACAACATTGTAAACACAAAAATTTCAGGAGTCAGGCCTAAGTTTCGAAAAAATTAGAATTAGTTGAAAAATAAGTTTACATAGCTTTATGTCTCAAACAATTTAGGAAAAAAGGAACGAAACCTTTCCCACAAAGATTACACAGGCGACTGAAGGATCTAGTTCTAGGTCATTGGAAGAACTTGTCCAAAGGATATTTTCATTTTTCCCCATCTCTATAATCTCATTAAGAGCAACTTCTCTCAAATACTTCCCAATATTTCCTCAAACTATGTCATAGTGAAAAATGAATCTATTTATAAAGGAGTAATGGTTTAAAATATTTTAGCTAGCTTGAATGAGATTTAATGGAACTGAGGCTTGACTAATAAGAGTTTGGAGTCAAAATTGAGTGTAAAGTTATAAATCAGTAAACCCAGTTACCAAGAATTCAAGTTTCAAAAGAAATGAAATAAAACAAGTTTTATATGTTGAATTCAACAAAAAATAAATGCAACGAAAAGAGC
>NW_011888882.1:3046235-3058136 GCF_000151845.1 Pteropus vampyrus
CATCTGCTCTCTGTAAGGAATTATATATCCTGATTCACCTAGGCTAGTCTCGATTTATGCCTGTTGCTCCAGGGAAATTATTAAATGTGCCTTCTTACTCTCAAAAGTGTTTTGTTTAGATATTAAATTATAGGATCATTGGTCATGACTGTGCCTCCTATATAAATCTCCTTTGCAATTCTCTGTATTTGAGTTGCCCTCATGCTTGTCAGTAATGATACACACTATTCTTCATGAAAAAATTTTTTTTATGCTCTCCTGATCATGACCTTCATAGCTATCAAATTGTGCTCAAGATCACATCTAGTAAAACTTTTTATTATCCCTTCCAGCCATCATATTTTCTTCAGAAACCTTGGTATATTTCATCTCCTATAGCCTGATTCATTAAGGCTGCACCCCGCACAACAGTGACTGTCTGGAAATTCTACTTTCTCTTTTTATTAATGTCACCATGTAGATACAGATTCATATTTTAAATTGGGATTATAATCACTACCTTTTTATGACTCACGATTAAATCACTACTTGTAAAATCCTTAAAAAAATCAAAATTCAGAATAGAAATAACTTGAAAACAAAACAAAGAACAAGATTTTGATCTTATTTAGTACACTTATGATCTAATGATACAATTATTCAGGAGCCATTTTCGATCCATGTCTTAATTTGTAATGTTACCTTCTAGATTTTTGTGAGAAATAACATAGATCCGAGATCTTTTATTTCATTTTTCTCTGGAAAAGAGTCCTTTACTTTCGATAGTTAAAAGCATCCTAGCTATAAAGAATTATAAAATGAAACTGCAGTTTTGCAATTTTTAATAAATAAATAAAAGTGGAATTTTTCCTTATACAAGACTGTGAGATTTTAGCACCTTTAGTTTTTACACACTGGTCAAAGTCAAACACGATCTGGAGCTGCTCTTGTTTCCCTCTTGGGTTCCTGCTTTTATAAAATAACAAGTTTGCCAAGTGTTCAGTAGGATCATACAGATTTATCATCATCTGTAAAGTTTTCAGTGGAATTCAGGACAAGCGTTATAGTCAGCTAGGGAGGAACAGATGACTGAAATCAATGATTTCTGTCTCCTCTTGTTCCTGAAGGGATAATGCTGCGCCTTATCAGAATTGCTGGAAGAAAACAGCTGAGGACTGAGCACAGTGAATTAATTTCCTCACTTCCTGCAATAAACAATAGTTGGTGAACAGGAAAGTAAACATTCTTATAGAAAAAGGAGTTTAAAAAAGCCCTAAATTGTTAAAATTAATAAACCAATAAACCCAAACATAAAACTGTACAACTATTTGCATGGCCGATAAAAAGAAAGAAAAGAATTTCAGATATCTTTTTGAAGAAAGGAATAATAAAACAAGTATATTAAAAAATAAATCAACATCAAATGCTATACAATAGAAAAAATGTAGAAAGCATCAAATTGAAGAAAGTAAACAAGCTTCTGTTGACAGAGAATGCCCTTAAAGAACCATGATTCAATTTGCTAACTTCCTTTAGAAAGGAAGATCCATTGCCCAGAATTCTGAATTTTTTCCTTTCTAAAAAATTCTCTTGTACGTTTCACCTTTCCATGATCATCAGGATAGTTCAGGAAGCTTCATTTTTGACTTACTTGTTCCCTACGTGCTGCAGCTATGGTTACATATTTTTCAGTTGTTAGTACTTGCAATAAACTCTCCGTAGCCCACTTCTATTTTTTTTATAATACAGTTATCCTTCCTTTCCTTAAGATGATGTTACTGATTAGCTAGCAACACAAGGTGCTTCAAGGTTGTTTTCTGAAAGGGATGATGGATTTTCACTGTCCGCTCATAATTTTCCAATGTCATTCCCAGGCAATAATGGGCGTTAGTTTAAGTGAGGGTTTTGGGGGGCTGAGGGTTATCAGAATCGTGTAGGAAATTCAAAAAAATCTTGATATCTAGGTCATACTACTTACTAATTAACTCCAAATTTCTGAGTAAGGAACCCAGGGGTCAGGTTTATTGTTATTGTTGTTTAATCTGTGTTCATGAGAGATATGGGCCTTTAGTTTTGTACTCTTATAATATCTTTCTCTTTTAAAACAGCTTTATTGATTAATTCACATACAAGTTTTGACATATGCATACACCTGTGAAATCATCTCCACAAACATGATAATAAACATACCCATATGTTTCTTCATGCCTCTTTGTGAACTCTTCCTCCTGCCCCTCCCTGCCGTCCCCAGGCAACCACTAATCTGCTTTCTGACACTATAGATTAATTTGCATTTTCTATAATTGTATATAAGTAGAATTGTACAGTTTGTATTCTGATCTGGCTTCTTTTACCAGAAGGACTTTGCATGTATCAATGGCTCATTTTTTTTTTTTTTTTTATTGCTAAATAGTATTCCATTGTGTGAAAAAACCATAATTTGCTTATCAATTCATTGTTGATAGATATTGGAGTTGTGGCTATTACAAATAAAACTGTTATAAAATTCATTTATAAGACTTCATATAGGTGTATGCTTTAATTTTTCTTTTTCTTTTTTTTTTTTTGCATACATATCTCAGAGTAGAATGGCTTAGTCATATGGTAAGTGTGTGTATGTTTAACTTTTAAGAACTTGACAAACTGTTTTCCCAAGTGGCTGTACCATTTCACATTTTCCTCAGCAGTATATGAGTTCAAGTTCCTTCACCATATTTGCCAACACTTCATGTGCTCACTCTTTTTAATTTTTAGTCATGTCTAATTGATTCGCAGTGATGTCCCATTGTGGTTTTAATTTGTGCTTGCCTAATAATAATGCATATTTTCATGTATTTGCTAACCATATACATTCTTTGCTGGAGTGTTTGTTCAACTTTTTTTTAAAAAAATTGGGCCATTTATTCTTTTATTATTTAGTAGTAAGAAATTTTTAATGACACTTAAGTACCTTTTGCATTGCTGAAGGAATAGAGATGTTTTTAAAAGACGTTTGCATTGTCAGGAGCCTTGAGAGTCATTATTTTGTAGCTAATAAAATGAGGTATTGTTTGGAAAATTCATTTGAATGGGTGGTGTCAAAATGCTAATGAAAGCATGGCTTAGAACCAAATTCACTAGTTGAATTGTTCATAGAGACTTCTCAGTATCAGTGAAACAATGTTAAACTCAATAAAAATGTTTAAATTCCATCCATACCATCTAGGTGAAAACAGCCAAATATCCTTGAACTTCTTTTCCCCACTAAGAACCAAAAGTGTTTGTTTTAAAGGATTAAATTTTGTACTTTCAAATGCTTTACATCTCAGCCAGGATTTTTAAAGGGTAATGTAATTCCAGAAGTTTTGTTTCGTGTGTGTTTTAGGGGGTGGGGGAGGGAGAAAAATTGTTTCGTTATAGTACATGAACTAAAATGTGGTAGTTTTAAAACATGTCCTCAAATTCTTTGACATTCTTCCCATGGAGAAGTAGGGTCTGTGTCCTCTCCTATGGAAAATGGGCTAATGGCAGTAAGTAGCTTGTAAGCAACAGAATGCAATGGAAGCAACACAAGGTGATTTCTGAAGCTGGTTCAAAAAAAAAGGCATGCCAACTTCCTACAGTTTTTACGTGGATGCTCACTCCAGCAACAGCAGCCACCATGAAGTCTAACCCTGAAACCACCATGCTGGAAATGCCATGTTCTGGAGCTCTGATCCACCTCAGCTGAATGCCCAGTGACAGCCGACATTTACTGCCAGCCTTAAGAGGAAGACATCTTCGATGACCAACCCAATAGATCCTTCCGCTGATTCCAGTTCCAGCCCATATCTTGCACTGACCTCCTGATAGACCTCATTTGAGAACTGCTCTGCCAAGCTTTTTCTACAATCTTGATCTACAAAATACTGCTCCAAGTAAAACAGTTGTTTTAAGGCACTAAGTTTTATGATAATTTGTCATGTAGCTAGTTTAACTAGAAGAACATCAGAAAATATATATAAAAGTATCTATTTATTTGTTCATTTATTTATATATTTCTGGAACAATTTGTAGGTTTGAGGTCTTCACCAATTAAGATCACATACAGTCTACAAAAATTGGCATACTGTACAGAACAATTTTTGCCTAATTTAATTGTATATTATTGATTTTACATACATTTATCTGAAAGTGGTCACCAATTAATTATATTGTTGTTAGTGGAGAGAAGTCATGGTTTAAATGCCCTCAGAAGGGCAGCCACTGTCAGGGAGGAAACATTCAATAGGCTAGAGACTTAGGCCTCAATTTTTCTGACTCCGGCCACCTGTTTCAATTGAGCTAAAATAGCTGTATGCAGAGATTTTGAAAGTAGACATTAGGAAAGAAAATAAACTATATTCATTTTGAAAACTCAATTTTATGGAGAGAAAGAGATTTGAAGGCTCAATTTAGGGTATAGTTATGAAAGCAATTTGCAAATGATTTAGGACTTTTTTAGTGGAGAATTTTATATTCAAATGGTAAAACATTTGGCACTGCTGATTGCAGCAAGAATATGAGGCCGTATTCAGAAAGAAGTTTGGTGAGAGCTGATTTCATGATGCATTGTTGAAAGTGATATAGTCTGATTAAGTCACTGTGCAAATATGGCATATAAACCTTCTGTTCTCGGGGAGTAGGTCCTTCAAGCGAGGGATGGGATATGGTGTCACATACAAAACAGAATGAATTCACTGTTATATGAAAATGTCTCCACAACCAAGTTATTATAGCTATTATACTTGATGGCTTTAGAAACTGTACTAATTCTCTAAAACTTACAAACTCCTGCCTTTATTATTTTTCTCTCTTTTTCTTTTACTTTAATTAAACTAATTAGAAAGAAGTAAATTAAAAGCAGGAGAATCTGGGAAAAGAGAAGGAATAGAGAAGATCAACTATTTATATGACAAAGAAAAAATTAAGGTGTGAAATAATATTATCGATAATTTTTAATTAACACATCTTATAAAGTGTCCTGAGGAGAATGCTGGTACTTAATATTATTAGGGATCCCAGTCTTTGTGTGTGTCTAATGTTTCAATTGTTTTGTCTTTCATTTTAAATCAGAATATTTAGTTATGTAAATGATTTAATAAATAGGCTGATCCTGATAGGGTATAAACCAGGAAAATATTTTTTCTTCAACTATATTTTAGATTTCCCTTCCCAGGAACCAGAGATCCTATTGCTTTTACAGTTATTAGGTATTAGAACAGCCTTTTCTTTTTTCAGCTAAAAAAGATGGTTTAATTAAAATTAAAAAGATTAAGTTGGCACTCAATTCAAAGATCTTCTTAACTGAGGCCTGACCCAGGCATGGTTTCTGCTCTTCCAGGCATCAGAGGAAAAGGAGCAAAGTCCCCCCACCTGACTGTTGTGTATGAGTCCAGCTATCAGCCCTCCTTGTGGCACATGGCCCAGTCTTCGCCAGGTGCATTGGTGGGTTCTTTGGGGAAGCCTCTTGGGGACGTCCACACTGTAATTCTCTTACACAGATGAGGCTTCCTCTGGTTCACCTCCCTGAACCTTCCTCCTTTCCTGCTACAGAGGCACATCCCTGGGATTTCCTTCACCTGTTGGGTAGCCTTCTCCACTGTGATCTTTTCAAGATGGTTAGAGCTTAGCTACCTTCTGGAAATTCCACGTGGCCTGAAGGAGAACTCTGGAAGTGTAGGCCTCCCCCACTGCTGCTCTGTTTCCTCATCCTCTGTTATAGTATCTTCTAGCCAGCCCCCCATCCTCAGACTTCTCTAAAGAGAGGCGGCCTTCACATCTACCTTCATGGATAACCCCAAACTCCTGGAGACACTTGTGAGTGTATCAGCTTTTCCAAGTCCTCCCTAGAGGGGCAAGCACCTAAGATTCTGCAGCTCAGCAAATATCCAGTGGGAGGTTGAGGTACCAGACATTGCTTAGAGCAGATAATTCCAGTCTCTATGAGAGCTTCTTTCAGGGCTTTCTCTTGGCTTAAGGGGTATGGTGTGTGTGTATAGGAGAGGAAGAATCACAAGAAGAAGTGAGAAAAAACATCACATTCTCTTCATTTCTACTAATGTCTTTCAAGAAAAACTTTCTATATTTTGAGGTAATGATAAGACTGCAAATTTAATAAGCTTTCTAAACTGTTTTATTATTATTATGATGATGATGATGATGATGATGAGAGTTCTTAAGGCTATTTGTTATATTTCTATCTACTTTTTAAAATTTAGTCTTTCCATAGGTACCACTAAAACAGCTGTTATGATGAGAACTCTTTAAAACTTTTACAGTTTGGAAGTTTTTCTAATTTAGAAATTTTTCCAATTCAAAGGATCCATCGTCTAGTGATGGATGGTAGCATCTATAAACCTGTATAGCACCTCGAACCAATAAGGTTTTTGGGGGCTTAACCAAGGAAGCGAGAGGTGTCCTTAACAGAGTTCTAAAAAGTACACTCGAGTTCTAAAACGTATACTCTCCAAGCTAGCCTAAAAAAGATGAGGGACCTTGTCTTTTTTTAAACAGTTCTTCCAAAATTCAGGGAATCACGTGTCCCCTTATCCCCAAACCCTTGACCAGAATAGGGTTTTAGATTCCCTAAGCTTGGATTCACAGCCTACTCAACTTTCAAACAGATGCATATGCACTTTCCAGGTTTCAGAGAAAGTAGACAAAAGAAAACAATAATCATCTCTGGGAGTAAAAGGATCAAAGAAATAGGAGTATTCAAACCAAGTTTTTATTAAGGCCACTCTTCCCGAGGAATATCCACGAATATTTTCTCCTGATAAGCTAAATTTAGAAAGAGAAAAAAAGGTCCTCACCATTTTCATTTCCACATCTAGCAAGGTGAGAGATGGGGCTGATATGATAAGAACTCTTACCTCCTGCTGGTCTCTGCCAGATGCTCCAGCATCTCTTCATCTGCAGCAGTCTCAAAGTGAACAGTGTCCAGCCAGTAAGCCTCCTGGCTGGCTTGCCATCTGTGATGGAGGGAAAAATTTCTCTTCTTTTCCCTCTCAGTCCTTCTGGCTGACTTAAGAGTTAAATTTAGATAAAAACAGATCCACAGGAGAAAATAATCAAGTTTAATTACATATGTACATACAGGGGTTCCATAAGAGTATGGAACCAGAGGATAAGTTTAGCAATTGAGGCTTATATGTCATGTTGAGCTAAGGAGAAGGGGAGTAGTGGTTTGTACTTCAAAGAGGAGGAAGGCAATTCACATGGAGATGGAGAAGTAAATATTTAGGAAACATAATGTTTGCTGGGCCATCTTTAACAATGGAAACAGAGAAGACTTTGATCAAAGGGGTCTTGTCCAGTTCTTCCTTATCATACCTAGCTCATATTAAAATACGGTTATCTATAATGATAGCTCCCTTCTTAGAGCAGGTCCTCTATCTAAATTCTTTTTCACAGTTAGGTAGAAAGTCAAAGCTTCTTGATTCTGTTATTTCTTAAAAATAACCAGCTTAAATAGGGAATATAATCAATAACATTGTAATAACTATGTATGATGTCAGATGGGTGCTGGACTTATTGGAGTGAGCACTTCATAAGATATGTAAATGTCTAATCACTATGTTGTGTACCTGAAAGTAATAAAATACTATATTTCAACTGTAATTGAAAATTAATTAAAAAAAAATATCCAGCTTAAGATATACCAAAGAAGGCATATTTTGGGGGTGCAAACTCTCTCTTCTTCAGTTGGATCTTCAGCTCCTCCAGGCTGATATTAGCTAATTGGACTCGGTAGTTGAAGAACCCAGTTTGTCCACCTCTAAGTAAGTCCTGGGGATGTGTCTAGAACACATTTTGAGAATGGGGAAGGGAACTGTAGTCAACTTTGGTTCTTAGATTTGAAGTCAAACTTCTGAAACAATAAGAAAAGCTTTGTTCTGTATCTTGTTACTTTAAACTTGGACACAATTAAATGGCAGTAAATAGTTAACAATGAAGTTGGAGAGCAGTTCTCAAATTTTAGCTTTGAAATGATTTTTATAAAATTCACGCCTATAATAATCTATATGCTACTTCCTTTTCTATGACGCTTTCACAGTTTGAATTTTTTGAGACTTTCATTTCAGTGTATAACCAGAAGAATATGGCCCCTTCCTTGTTTTATACTTCTTCTTTTTTCATTTCCTTCTTTCCTTCCTCTCTCCCTTTCTTCTTTCTTTCCTTCTTATTTTCTCTTTTCCCCTGATGGGTGTCTTATTTCTTCATTCTCTCTTTTCTTGATATTTTCTTCCAATAACAATTGAGGTATTTTACAAAGAAATATAACATAAATTATACGTAGTTGAGAAAAGAGAAAGCAAATTAGAGAAGGATATAGCATGGAGGTAAGAACAAATTGAATATAAAAACACATTCTATAAAAGCCTACACAGTTTGTACAAAAGAACTGTGAATCTGGTACTAATTGGCACCCTAGCAGCCATGAAGAGAGAGAAAGCTGCTTGATCACTTATACAGCTTTCAGGGTCCATGACATAAAAAGAAACTAATTGGACAGGAAAAACTTAACTATTGCTCGTAATAAGGACAGACAGGAATTTCTCCTGAGGGTATAACATTATGAACAACAAACCCAACAAACCACCACATAGTACACACAAAAATGGGTTTTGTGGGACTGTTTCATAGAGCAACCCTTGGTGTAAGCAAATGGCATCTTGCCAAAGCTCAGTTCAGTCACAGCAATTTGATGAGCTCTAGTCAGTATTCTGCCCCTTCTTACCTACGAGGTAGACAAGAGCTTTACTCAAAAAGCTCAGCAGAGAGAGTGAAGGCAAACAGTGTAAGCATCACAGTGTGACCATAGGCAAACACGGAGATGCCCACCTACATGAAATGGAAGCTGTGTAAGAGTCATATTCCATCCAGAGAGGAAGCAAATAGTCTATAAAGTTAAATTCCAGAGAAGATAAATTGTGGTAGTATTTCCTCATTTCCTCACGTGCAATCTTTGATCAGGACTAGCACACCAGGAGGTAAATAATGTCCAGAGCGTAGCTGGGCCCTCCTGAGGTGTGAAAAGGCCAGATCCTAGAGCGTATCACTTGCTAACATTTAATTCTCAACCTAGAAATGATAGGAAATATAAAACTATTGTTGCACTTCACTTGAGTCCAAAAAGTATACTTTTAATTCAATAACATTGAGAAGACATTCCAAGGAATAAAATATGTTTTCTATGATAGCTGTTAGACAATAGAGAGAGTTTCTAAAATGTTTTTGGTGTTTTGTTAATTTGTTAATCTCTTTAGGATGTCTCCAAATTCCTAGGGGCAACATCTTAATATGACATTTCATTTGTGATCTCTGTTTTCTGTGTGTTCTTGACCTATTTCTTAGTCTTGATTCTGACTCTTGGGCAGTGCTTTTCAAAACATCTGTGGCAAGAGACAATGCATTTCTTCTTCCTACCATCTATCCTAAACTTACATTTTTATAAATTCCAATGAAAGTAAATGACTAGAAAAATAATCATGTGTTTGGATATTGTGGCAATGTCAAATTGTTATAAACAAATTTCTAAGAGCTTATTCTCAGTTTCTGCATTGGTAACAGTTGCAGATGAGCTTGCACTATCTGGGCTACATGTGGAGGAGCATGACTCCAAGATGCCTGATGCCGTTCAAATTCAAGTTGGCGTGTAATCGAGCTGAGAGGCTGTGTGGCTTAAGGATTTTTTTGACAGTTTTAGCTCACTTTCCTGTTCATTTAGAGGCTATTATGCTGACTAGCAGATAGGAAGATGCAGGGCGACCGATGGGGCCAGCACTGACTATGTAATGTGTAGGGCTCAATGCAAAATGAAAATACGGGGATCCTTATTTAGAAATGATTAAGAATTTCAAGACAGAGATGGCAGAACAGTAAACCAAGTGTGGGGTCCTTCTGAGGGTAGGTGTTTGTGTAATTGCACAGGTCACGTGCCTATGATGCTGTCCAGATGCCATGTGCCTGCACTGACAGATGCTTTAAGAGACATCCCAGTGAAACGCAGTCTAAGTTCTACTCGGGCCGATATCTAAATTCGAAATGCTGCTGTTGCTGCTGACAGAGTTGCCCCTTGATGTGCACAAGACCTAAAAAAGAGACGTAAAAAACAACAATCCTTTTCATATTGCATTTAGGTGAAGCCAGGTATGTGTTAGAGACTATTGTTAATGCAATTCTAGCTTCTTAGCCCTTTAGAGGTCATTTACTTAAAACTGGCTTTTGGCCTTGTCTAGCTCCTAAATGCCAGGGCAACGAGATAGATAAAAATGATCACCTTGTGGCAAGTGCCAGAATTATTCTTAGGGAACAAACTTTTTTTCCTTTCTTTATGAACAAAGTTAAATAGATCAATAGTGTACGAAAAAAAAAGAGGTCCCAGTTTCTTTTGGAAGATTCTTTCTGGAAGGCGAGGACAGAACAAAGGCCTTTTAGGTACACTGCTGTTTACAATTCAATTTTAAGTTGTTTTAATTGCTGTAAGGCAGACTTGCTCCAACCACCTTCTCAAACCTTTAATAAAGTCTGTTATACACATAAATGCTTTGTGTAATACTTTTTTCTTGTCTCTTTTTTCTTTCTTCTTTCTTTCTCTCTTTCTTTCCTTGTTCTGGGAAAATCAAATAAAGAGATTATTCTATTTGGGGCAGGGTCTGCGAGGTACAAAAGAGAAACAGCACATGCAGACAGGACAACATTAAATCAGCAAAACTCAGTGGACAAGAACTTGAGCTTTGGAGCCAAATTGCTTGGGCTCGAATCTCAGAGCCAACACTTACCAGCTCTGTCTTGGGAAGCTATCCTCTTTATGCTTGGTTTCCTCTGGTAATACAGGTTACCCTTGAGAAACCCTGGGGTTTGAGACACCAGCCCCACGTGTGTAACTTAAAATTCCGTGTATAACTTTTTATTCCCTGCAAATTTAATTTCAGTCAGCCTTTTGTATCAGGGGATTCAACCAACCACAGATCAAAAACATTTTTAATCCAAGGTTGGGAATCTGCAGTTGGTAAAGCAAAAATTCTATTTCAATCTGCAGGTTGTCGAATATGAGAATGTGAAATCTTCGGATAGGAAGCACTCACCATATTGAAAAAGAGCTGCTTGGAAGTGGAAAAGTGCAAGCACTTTAAACTCTTGTTGTTCAAGTGTGGACTGTAGTAAAAGGCTCCTCTAAGATTGTTGTTGGTGTGAATATTAAACAGGTTCCTCTCTGTGAAGTTCAGAGAACAGTGCCTGGTTTGGTAAGTGTGTTAGCTATTGTTATTAATCAATTACATTAATTTGATGAGGACTATAAGAACTAAGGTCCACTGGAAAGGCACAAGAATCTCTGGAGGACATTGAGCCATAGGGGTTTATATCAATCTGATCTGAATCTTAAGAGTCTAGATAACAGCAGTGGCCATTGTAACTGTTCTAGATTGAATCCTTCCTTATTCTTTCCTTCTTGGGTACATAATGTCTTATTAGGACCACTTTGATGAGGCCATTTGATGAGGCTGTTTTGGCAAAGACTAAAACAAATCATTGAACTTCTCCCTTTTTTAAAAGTTCTGAAGTGATGGGACTATCCTTTATCCCTGCCATTCCTCCAGTCATCCATGATCTTCTCTCCTGTATTTCTTCTTTACTTTTTCAGCTGTAGAAAATATCCTGTTTCGGTCTCCACGGCTAGGCTACATGGCTTAAATTTTTTTCCCTATACAATCCATTTCTATAATGTGTTTTTACAACACTTCCCTTAGTTATTTGGTATCGACCTAGCCTTTTCCAATAATTGAGTGCCTGTTTAAGAGCTGTAATGTTATTCACCTGCTCTCAATTTCTTGTCCAGGGAGGCTGATTCTTCATTGCCCTGAGCACCTGTGAAAGAGATTACCAGTGGCCCTCTTGTCCTAGACAGTAAGGAATCTG
>NW_011888882.1:3058186-3060746 GCF_000151845.1 Pteropus vampyrus
AGGCTCCTCTAAGATTGTTGTTGGTGTGAATATTAAACAGGTTCCTCTCTGTGAAGTTCAGAGAACAGTGCCTGGTTTGGTAAGTGTGTTAGCTATTGTTATTAATCAATTACATTAATTTGATGAGGACTATAAGAACTAAGGTCCACTGGAAAGGCACAAGAATCTCTGGAGGACATTGAGCCATAGGGGTTTATATCAATCTGATCTGAATCTTAAGAGTCTAGATAACAGCAGTGGCCATTGTAACTGTTCTAGATTGAATCCTTCCTTATTCTTTCCTTCTTGGGTACATAATGTCTTATTAGGACCACTTTGATGAGGCCATTTGATGAGGCTGTTTTGGCAAAGACTAAAACAAATCATTGAACTTCTCCCTTTTTTAAAAGTTCTGAAGTGATGGGACTATCCTTTATCCCTGCCATTCCTCCAGTCATCCATGATCTTCTCTCCTGTATTTCTTCTTTACTTTTTCAGCTGTAGAAAATATCCTGTTTCGGTCTCCATGGCTAGGCTACATGGCTTAAATTTTTTTCCCTATACAATCCATTTCTATAATGTGTTTTTACAACACTTCCCTTAGTTATTTGGTATCGACCTAGCCTTTTCCAATAATTGAGTGCCTGTTTAAGAGCTGTAATGTTATTCACCTGCTCTCAATTTCTTGTCCAGGGAGGCTGATTCTTCATTGCCCTGAGCACCTGTGAAAGAGATTACCAGTGGCCCTCTTGTCCTAGACAGTAAGGAATCTGCGTGGAGGCTTTCTTGGGGTCCAGAGATTACTATCAATGCAACAAGTGCAAATATCTCCCAACAAGAAAGTGTTTAAGAGCAGCTAACAGAATTTAAGTTTGGTTGTCCCAAAATAGTTCTTGAATTATGCTCATGAACCATTTCAAAAAACTAGATAACTTTCATGGTGGCAATGGTATTGATAATAAGCTAATATTTACTGGGCATTTATGTGCCAGGATTTGTTTTAAGTATTTGATATGTATTAAATTTGTGATCCGCAACACTGGGTTCCATGTTTGGGAAATGAAAGGGCTGTATTGCTATGATTCCTCTCAACTGTGAAGGTAAGAATGATTTGGCTGGGGAATGCAGTGGTGTTGTTTTCTAAACCAGTGGTCTTCAAACTCTGGCGCTCATCAGAATCACCTGAAGGGCTAGTTAAGAAGCAGATTGCCAGGTCCCACTGCCAGAGTTTCTGATTTAGTTGGTTCTAGGTAATGCCTGAGAATTTGTATTTCTTTCCATTTCCCAGGTGATGCTGATGCTGCATTGGGCTGAGTCTGGTAATGGGAGGTTGTGATGTCATTCAGGACAGAGCAGAACCTAAGGGAGAAATCTCTGACTGTGGGATCACCTTTCATATAAATATGTAAGCTGCAAGGCCAGTGAGATATATATATGACTGTCTGTCTGTCTATCATTTATCTGTCATCTGTCTATCATCTATCTATAGTTCTGTCTTTTCCACTGGAATGAATATGTGTGTGTCACTATATATATTTTAGTATATTTAGTGTGTGTGTGTGTGTGTGTGTGTGTGTGTGTGTGTGTGTATTTGTGTTTATTCCACTGGAATGGGAAAAAAAACACATTTTTTAACTTCTTTGTAAAGGCCTAGAGAATACATTTTTTGTGTCTTGCTTAATAGACTATTTTTTTAGAGCAATTGAGCAGAAAGTACAGAGTTCCCATACACGTACTGCTCCCAAACATGCACAGCATCCCTCACTATCCACATCCCCCACCAGAGGGTACATTGTTATCACTGATGAACCTACATCTACATACTATAACCTACAGTCCATAGGTGAAATTAGGGTTCACTCTTGGTGTTGCGTATTATATAGTTTTTGACAAATGTATAGTAGCATGTGTCCAAAATGCTGCTTTAAAAAAAAAAGAAATTATTTTTTAGATATTATTAGGTAAATTTTCACATTTTTCTTTGCTTTTATGGAATATGTTGTAGTTTTTCTCAGAGGTAAAATAATACTCATTTTGCTGAAAGAATCCAGCTGCTCCCCACTTCCCACCTCCTTGCCCTCCCAACCACACACATACTCACACACTTTTTTTGAAAGTTAAGGAGGGGGCAATAAAAAGGTCTTACTGGCTAATTTAAATTTTTTTTCAAAGTTAGAGCATTCCTAGTAAAAGGCACTCTGCTTCAGATTTCAATGGCAAATTAGCCATGGAATTAAGTGGATGAAAGTAAAAAGATTTCTAAAAAAGGAAAAGAAATCCGTTCTTATTTTTCTCTGAGCGAATGTGTCTGATTTCAATGACCCTGACAGTACCAGTACGAAAGAGCCACGACACACATGGATGGTAACAGCTGCCCTATAACACCAAGGAGACAGCAATTGTATGTGCAGCGCACAGCTCTGAAAGGCCTCTTGTCTTCATGTGATTCCTTTTATTGTGTATGGTGGGATGCCATTTCAACAAAGCTTCATTTCAATTTATTAGCAGTATTTAAAAAGCAGTATTATGGTGGAAAGCACTATAGGTTTTCGATTTAGTCAGGTCTAGGTTTGAATCATGG
>NW_011888882.1:3060796-3068372 GCF_000151845.1 Pteropus vampyrus
AAAAAAAAAAGAAATTATTTTTTAGATATTATTAGGTAAATTTTCACATTTTTCTTTGCTTTTATGGAATATGTTGTAGTTTTTCTCAGAGGTAAAATAATACTCATTTTGCTGAAAGAATCCAGCTGCTCCCCACTTCCCACCTCCTTGCCCTCCCAACCACACACATACTCACACACTTTTTTTGAAAGGTAAGGAGGGGGCAATAAAAAGGTCTTACTGGCTAATTTAAATTTTTTTTCAAAGTTAGAGCATTCCTAGTAAAAGGCACTCTGCTTCAGATTTCAATGGCAAATTAGCCATGGAATTAAGTGGATGAAAGTAAAAAGATTTCTGAAAAAGGAAAAGAAATCCGTTCTTATTTTTCTCTGAGCGAATGTGTCTGATTTCAATGACCCTGACAGTACCAGTACGAAAGAGCCACGACACACATGGATGGTAACAGCTGCCCTATAACACCAAGGAGACAGCAATTGTATGTGCAGCGCACAGCTCTGAAAGGCCTCTTGTCTTCATGTGATTCCTTTTATTGTGTATGGTGGGATGCCATTTCAACAAAGCTTCATTTCAATTTATTAGCAGTATTTAAAAAGCAGTATTATGGTGGAAAGCACTATAGGTTTTCGATTTAGTCAGGTCTAGGTTTGAATCATGGCTTCATAGTTTGGACAAGTTCTTCATTCTCTAGGGGACTATTGAACTGATGGAGATAGATGACAAAACTTACCTTCTCAGGTTACTGTGAAGCTTAGCAATGAGCTATAAAAAAAAAAATTCCACTGAGTACTGTTTTCGTTTTTGCTAAACATTTCTTTAAAGCAACAATTCAACTTTCCACAGATATAACTATTTATACAGTTATTTATGAATTCATTTGTTTATTAATTCATTTTTGTTGAGCACTTACACAAGCACCAGAAAATATCAATAGCTCTTTTTCATTACTGCTTCCTTTATCATATTGATATCGCTAGGAAAGATATCAACATGAAGTATTTTAGATGGTTATAAAAGTATAGATATAGCATGATATTTTGTTTTTAATTTTTAAAAGTCAGAGAGATAGAATTAAGGACCATCTCTAAATGCTAACATTGATTTTCTAGGGAAGTGAAATTATATGTGTTTTACATTTTCTTCTTTGTGCTTATTTACATTTTCAAGACATTTCTAAACTGAGTTTAGATAATTTTGGAATAAGTAAAAGGACAATAATTTTTATTAAAATAAAAAAAGTGTTTGGTTAATTCTGATCATCGTCATTAATAATAATCATTAATTGGTTCCCCCCTCTGGATAGGACTTAGTGTTATGCATTGGGTTATAGAGGGAAGAATAAGGAACAAAACTTGTGCTTACACGTGTCTTAACAAAGTTATACAGGGAGCTGCTTCTCATATATTTTTAACGTGGTTACAGAACCTGAATGTTATGTCATAAATCAGTTGTATTGTTATTATTTTTACTGGTTGCCACGGCTCATTTGATCAATAATATCCCGCTATGTTTTCAATTTTTAAAAAAAGACAAAGGATAAAGCTTAAAGTTTGAAAATAAAAGACTATCAAAATAATGAGAAGTGATAACAAACATCTTGCCCAGGAAAATAGAAAAACAAATTTGTAAAAAGATCTTAGAAATCTTCTTTATGTTTCGAAGTTAAATATTTCATATGTTTGCCCTATTAGGATAAGGAATAAAAAATTTTTAGTTTCACTTCAGTTCTTTCCAATCATGGCCTAACTATACCTCACACTAGCTCTAAATGTCCAGGTTAATGTGAGCACTGATAAGCTTGTTCATTCTAAGGATATTTATCATGTCACTGATAATGTCATTTACCATGTCTGAGTGATTATGGGAAGAAATCCAAAGCAGGCAGAAAATGAAATTGTGTTGCAGCTCTCCACTATGATCAAATCTGTGACAAATGGAAGCTTGTCCTTTGTATAAAATATTGTAGCCATTTCCTACAAGATGTCAAATGTCAATTGCTCTGAGATCACAAACATAAAACAACCTGAATTTAATAAGAACATTTTCTTAGTTATCAACCAGTTCAGCAGACAGACTCATAGAATATTTCAGAATGTCAAGGTGCATCCAGAGATTGGGGAGCCTTGGCAGAGTTGTGGATTCTGGAGACAAAATATTGTAGTTGTGGTATTTACCTATAACTAGGATATTTCTATCACTTCATGATATTGGAGGCCTGAATCACCTGCTTTGTGAGTGCTGCAAAGGCCTCAGAATTTATATTTGTAGTTTGAGACCTGAGGAGGCCTGATAGCTCAAACTTTTTTCCTAGCATGAAACTCAAGTATACTTCAAGGACTTATAACAGCAAAAATAATTATTTCTTTTTCAAACTTGCTTCAAATCATTATCACAGCTGTCAGACCTGAAATGAAAAAAAGTCACATAAGGCATTATTATTTTTTAAAGGAAAACAAAATGTAATGGATACTATTTACTCCCCAATTCTCTTTGAAGAAAACTTTTATATAATAGGTATGATTCTTATCAACTTAAAGTGATTTTATCATGAATTGGATTAGTAAATTTAAAAAAAAAAGAGGAAAATTTATTCCATTTAATACTTGTGGTTGGTAAACATGGTTTTATGTAAAATGGCCAGCAGATGATCAGTTAAGTCATTCATGGTGGTCAAATGTGGGCAGTGTGGTGGACATCCATGTACTTGGGTTTAGGGATACAGTTGACAAGGGAGCAGTGACAATTTCTAACACTGGGTACTGGAAAAGCTCAAGGCCCCCCTATCACTTCATTCCACAAACATCTTTTGTGCTCTCTGGGCCAGGCATCACAGTTCATTGGGTATATAAAACCAATGAGGCACATCTCTACCCTCAAAAATCTCACAGCACAGTGGGGACAGTCATATAGATATCAATGCCCTGACAGAGGATACTCTGGGAGCCTTGAGTAGGGGATTCTAAGGTTTCTAGCATAGTGAGGAAAAGTTTTGTTTTTTTTTTTCTTTTCTTTTAGAGAGAATGGATACTGAAGCTTAGAGGGATCATATAACCAAAAAGAGAGAGAGCTGAGATTTGAACTATGTCAACTTCTCTGGGGGCTGGAGATGTAGAGGCAGCAGTGGGACAGAGATAAATTAAAAGATTTTAAGAGAGAAGATAGAATGTCTGGTTGAATGTTGAGCATGACTTAGGAGAACTAGTCTGGATGTCTCTTGGGCGGAACTCTGGCTTGGGCAACTAGGGAGATAGTGGCAGCATTTATCAAGAAAGGAAAAAGTGAGTAGGAAACAGAGCAGTGGGCAGACATGGTGGTGATCCCGGTTTTAGATCTGTTGTGTTCCTACTGCTCAGGAGTCTAGCTAGTATTTGGAGTCCACAGGAGAGAAATGCGAACAGGCAAGTGGGTTTTGGAAGTCCTTGGCATGCAGGTGGTGGTTGAAGCTGTGTGTGAAGATCGTATTTCTCGGGGAGAATATGTAGAGAAAAAAAGTGATTGTAGTCTAGGATTCTGAGAAACACAGGGTGGAAAGAAGAAAATCAACCAAAAATGAGTTAGTGAAGAAATGATCAAAGATCTGCAAAAGAATTGAGAACTAAAAATGTATATTGGTAAAGAAGCGAGGGACATTGGTTAGAAACAAAAGATAATAGTTGCATGTCGTGTGCCAAGCACTATTCTGGACACTTTGCACAATTAGCTTCTTTGACCCTCGCAACAACTCCATGAGGTAGGTGCTATTATTATCCCCATTTTATAGCTGTAACTCGACTAGGTAATGCAGTTAGAAGATAGTAAAGCTGGGATTTGAACCCAAGCAATCTGGCTCCGGATTCCATGCATTACATTGCATTATACAGAGAGTTTACAGGGCCTATAAAGTTCCCAAAGAAGTTACAGAATGTGGTGGTCTCTTTATTCTATTTGTTGTTTTTATACTTACTTTCCCTTTCAGTATTAACCTTGAAGTTCTTTTAAGCCCAATTTCTCCTATATAAACTCCAGGGGAGTTTGTTAGATTGCCCGTTGCCTTGGGGACTACTCTACTCTGATTTTTCTCCTAGTAAAAGCTCCAACAGGATTGCTTAATATGGTATCTGGTCTATAACAAATGCTTATTGAATGAAAAAATGAATGTGTGTCAACTTGACACCTACCAATGATGTTTTCAACACATCCTTTTAGCATTCATATTATACCATACTATACCCAATACCATACCATACCATACCATACCATACCATACCATACCATACCATACCATACCATACCATACCATACCATATCATACCCAATACTGTACCATACCATGGTAGCCAATCTCCAAGAAGGTTGAAATGTTCCTTTGTCTCCTGGTCTGCATGCCCTCTATAAACCTCTGCCCTCTAGTGTGAGCTGGGCTCAATGTTTTGCTTCTAATGAATGGACTAAGGCAGAAATGAGATTGTATGACTCAGAGATGAGGCCAGAAAGGGGAGTCTGGCATCACTCTCTCTGAGGGAAGCCATGTTATGAGCTTGTCTATGGAGAGGTTTACACAGCAAAGAAACAGAGTCCCTTGTCAATAGCAACATGAATAAACTTAGAAATGGATCCTCTAGCCCCTGTCAAGTTTTCCTAGATTGCAGTCCCAAATGACACTTGATTTAGTGGGGATCAACTCTCTAGGTTTTCTAGGGACTTTCTCAGTTTTAGTGCTGAAATTCTGTATCCTGGCAAATTCCTTCATCATGGGCAAACTGGGAAAGTTGATAATGCTAGCTCGATTGTGAAATCATGAGACCTGTCCCCCTCCCCCTGCCCTAGCCAGAACCACTCAGCTAAGCCATTCTCATGGCTTTCCAGAAACTGTATGAGATATTTTGTGTGTGTGTGTGTGTGTGTGTGTGTGTGTGTGTGTGGTAATTTAGGGGTGATTCGTAACCAGCAACAGATAAGCAATACACATACCATATCATACCACACCAAGAATCCAGATTCTGTCCCTACCGAAAAGGTTTTGAAGAAAGAAAATACAAGGGATTTGGCTGTAATTTTCTACACCTCTACTTAGGAAATTTCTCCAGATCCTACTTTTCTATATGCCAGAGAACACTTTGGTTTTCCTGACACCTATATTTATATTTCAACTGCTATGGAGACATATTTATTAGTGGAATCCCTTCTCACTAGAGAAGTAGGAATGCCTGACATGAAAATTAATGGAATTATTGCCTGGGAACATCCTAAAACAACAACAAAAAATGCTTAAACCGAATAAAATATAAAGTGCCAATGTCTTTTATCTTTTACTATTTTTTTACTATAGCTGTGGAGAACAGTCTGAAGTAATGGTTTCATGTTAGAGATGGCTTTAAGCATCAATAGAATGTTATACTTGTAATATTTACAGGTGTGTTTATAGTTTAGAAATGAAAATAGTCAGTTTTTCTCATAATAAATAGATGAATTTACAATTCCACATGTAATAAATTTGACTTTTCAATATCACACTTTTTTTTTCTTTCTCCTAGGCCTGAAACATTAGTAAATTTTGCATTGTTTTATGTAGAACTTTGGCTTCCAGTATATAAAATAACTTGGTGATAGTAGACTTTAAAGATATTGTCTAAATATTCTGCAGATATAGCTTTTGTATTAGAACATATGCATTGTGTTACTGTAAAGTATTATTCAAGCACCATGTTACTGATTCTTCGAGGTCAGAGCAAACACATTTGCATTTAATCTCAAATAATATGTACATGCATTTTTCTATTATTTCATTTAACCAAAGAGAGAAAACTAAACTCTCTACGTGTATAATTGTCTACTTGTATGAACTTTATTACATTATGAAATCCGAGTCTTTAAAAATGGTTATTTAAAAAACTGTTATAGTGTTTTTGATGACTGAGCTGAAAATTAAATGCCTTTGGAGAAAGGGCATGAAAAATAAAGAGCAAGGCTGAGTCCTTATTGTAGTTGAAGGGATACAGAAGCCTGGAGAATTTTGGAGTTGGATTCAATGAAGGCACTGGGAATGGAGGAACCCAGTGGATAGAAGTGGAATATAAATCTCCAGATGCTAATATTGCAAATTAGAAAATGAACCAGTATAGTTAGAACCATCTAATGAGTTATATCTTATCTAGAATCAAATATTTAAGACTATTTATTTAATTCTTTATTTTTAAAGCTTAAATAAAAATTAGTGATGTTTAACATAAGATTTGACAAAGGAAGCATTATGTAGGTAAATAATTAAATACTTTCTTGTCTATAAAGTTGGAAACTTTCTGATAAAATAAACTATTTTTCCCCTTCTAGTAATTCCTTGTTCACCTTCATCTCCCAACCAAAGGATGTTAGATTTGATCATCCACAGATGCTGATGCATTTCTTCTGTCACTTTATTTTTTTTTGAGTTAAAAGCTCATTATCTCAATTTTTCCCTTTCTATCATTTTTATACAGTAGGTATTAATTATCTGACTTATATTTATTTCTTGAAGCCTCTTGTTTTTCTAGATCTCTTCAAATAGTTTTTCATTGTCTATGCTTCTTTGCTCTTGTCTTAAAAAGCATTCACATCCTATTCCCCGAAACTTCCAGTTTCCACACACTTAATCACTCCCTGTGAAACCTGCTCATTGTAACCTTCCTCGCCTCTGACCTGTAGCACCCAGATGCTTCCTGTGAGACAAAGCCCAGGCGCTGACTTGGGAGTTACAGGAAGCACTGTTCTTTTTTTTTAAGTGTTGAAAATGCTAAACTAGTGTAAAAATGCAATATGTTATCTCTTGATTATTGCTTTTAGATTTTCCCATGCTTTTAGATTTTCCTTCTCTTCTCTTTGGTAATCAAATTTCTAACCAAGTTTTATGTCATTTACCACCCCTGTACCAGGGGCTGGATAGAAACCAGAGACTCAGGTGAAACTTGGTCTTCCTTTTTGGCATTTCCAGTGAAAAATTTGTAATGGAAGGACATGGAAACTATAGGCAAACTTCGATTGTATTCTCTCTTAGAGGAAATGTCATGCATTTTCCACAAAGGGAGCAATTTTAAAATGATTACTTTTCAAATGTAATTTGATGGCCACATTTAAATTTGAATATGTTTGATATTTTATGAGTTCATAACTTTTCAAAAAATATATATATAAGGCTAAACTGTTAAAAGGAAATGGTGATAAAATCATTTGTCATACTCTCCTGCTCACCTCTGCAGTAGAAAGAAATGACATCACCTCTTAGACTGATACAATGCTGAAAGCCTAGTCAGCAGGAAGGCAGCCTGTTAGTCCACACTCATTTATTCAGCAGATACTCATGAGAACCAACTCTTGTCAAACATTATGCTAAAGACTGAGGATGAGTGTGCAGGAGGGAGATGCACAAGACATTTTGAGATCTGGGGCAGAGTGGGAGCTGTTACTGTGAGAAGAACTTTATATACACATATACACATACATATATATGTATGTGTATATGTGTATATATATATGTACTCATTCTCAAAGGATGAGTAGAAGCTAGACAGGTAGGGGGTGTTGACAGAGGTGGGAGAAGATAAGATGAGATAAGAATGAAGACAGC
>NW_011888882.1:3068422-3083204 GCF_000151845.1 Pteropus vampyrus
GAGTTACAGGAAGCACTGTTCTTTTTTTTTAAGTGTTGAAAATGCTAAACTAGTGTAAAAATGCAATATGTTATCTCTTGATTATTGCTTTTAGATTTTCCCATGCTTTTAGATTTTCCTTCTCTTCTCTTTGGTAATCAAATTTCTAACCAAGTTTTATGTCATTTACCACCCCTGTACCAGGGGCTGGATAGAAACCAGAGACTCAGGTGAAACTTGGTCTTCCTTTTTGGCATTTCCAGTGAAAAATTTGTAATGGAAGAACATGGAAACTATAGGCAAACTTCGATTGTATTCTCTCTTAGAGGAAATGTCATGCATTTTCCACAAAGGGAGCAATTTTAAAATGATTACTTTTCAAATGTAATTTGATGGCCACATTTAAATTTGAATATGTTTGATATTTTATGAGTTCATAACTTTTCAAAAAATATATATATAAGGCTAAACTGTTAAAAGGAAATGGTGATAAAATCATTTGTCATACTCTCCTGCTCACCTCTGCAGTAGAAAGAAATGACATCACCTCTTAGATTGATACAATGCTGAAAGCCTAGTCAGCAGGAAGGCAGCCTGTTAGTCCACACTCATTTATTCAGCAGATACTCATGAGAACCAACTCTTGTCAAACATTATGCTAAAGACTGAGGATGAGTGTGCAGGAGGGAGATGCACAAGACATTTTGAGATCTGGGGCAGAGTGGGAGCTGTTACTGTGAGAAGAACTTTATATACACATATACACATACATATATATGTATGTGTATATGTGTATATATATATGTACTCATTCTCAAAGGATGAGTAGAAGCTAGACAGGTAGGGGGTGTTGACAGAGGTGGGAGAAGATAAGATGAGATAAGAATGAAGACAGCCTGAGCAAAGTATAAAGGCTAGAAATTGAATGCTCTATGGGAAACTATAGGCATCTCAAGCTTCATGAAATACAAACTGTGAGATTGAGTGGTGAAAAAAGTGTGAGATTGAGTGGCAAGAAATGAAGGCATAGAGGTTGGCAAGGGGCCATGTTCTGTGTAAAGGAGCTTGGACTTCATTCTGAGGAAAAAGAGAGCCATTAAAGAGATAAATATTTTACATATCACTCTTGTGGCTAGTAGAAGATGAAAAGAATGTAAATAAGATGATTGAGGTTGGCATACTGAGAGACAAGGGCCTTAGTTATAACAGTAATAGTTGGGATAACAAAAAAGATAGATTTTAGAAGTTTTTAGAGGTAAAATCATCAGGATCATCTGATTTTATTGATTATATACGAGGATTGAGAGAGTGTCAAGAATGACATTCAGGTTTCTAGTTTAAATATTTGTTTGAATGGCAGTACCATAAACCAAACAGAGAATATAGAAATAGGCATAAATTTAAGGGAGAAATAAATAATTTCCACTTCGGACATGTTGAATTTGAAATTTTGTTGTTTATTCTGATAGAGTTATCCAGTTCACCAGTCACCATATGAATCTCAGTCTCCATTGGGAGATCTGAATCCAGGATTTGAACTTGGAAGTTAATAACAAACATGATACTTGAGCTATAGGTGTAGATGAAACAACAGGGGTACCGAACATAGATGAAGAATCCTGAAAGAAGGCTCTATGCATGGGCGATATTCAATGACCATGCAGAGAAAACCGGCAAAAGGAAGACACAAAAATATAAGGACGCTCAGGAAGGCATGGTGATATGAAGACCAAGAGAGTTAGAATTTTAAGAAGTAGGAGGTGATCGACAGTATTAAAACCAAGTTGCTTTCCACAGGTAAAGACTGAAAAATATCCTTTGGATATGGAAAACTTAGAAATTGCTTGTGACTTTAGGAGACACAAATAAGAGCAATTTCAGTCAAGAAGCAGATGACAAATTTCACCGAGTACACAAGCAACTGGGAGTGTAGGCTGTGCTTCTGAGAAATTTGGAGAAGGGATAAAAAATTTGAATGTTAGGCCAGAGATAGAATGGAGATCGAAGGAGAAGATTAGTTTTTAGTGATTGTAGGAGAGTCTAATACATGTTTAAAGACTACTGGAAGAGAAAGTACAGAGAAAGAAACCAGAAACTAACCCATGCTTCCAGTGTTTGATGTACTGCCCTAAACTACATGGAGGACAGAAATTCATGGAGGACAGAAATTCAGAAACCTGACCTTGACAGAGCAGAATCTAGTTGATCCAGTTTTGCCAACCACAGATTCTCACTAATGAAATAAGCTGTCTTTCTGGTTAGCACATTGCTTGGGGGTAAGTTGAGTAATTAGATGGATTACTTGAAGAAGAGTGATCTAACTCCTTATCTATAGACTACTGCTGAAGTTTTAGGAAACAGAAATTGGATGGAGATTTAGAAAGGTGAATGGGCAAAGGTATTAAGAAATTAAAAGCAATATTTCTCATGAATGAATTAAAGTAATTAAAATTGAAGATATTGTTTAAAATAAAAGTTTTTGGATTAAGTAAACTAATCTTGCTGCTTACTAACATACATAAGTGAAGGCTGGTTACTTCTATTCTACTTTGACCCTATTTTCAAAATAAATGTTCATAAACTCTCTCTAGGCACTGCCTTTTCTTTCTTTTTTACATATAAGAAAGGGGGCTTATCTTAAAAAAAAAAATGTTTCTGGACACTTCTAGGTGTCAAGCCCAAGCAAATAGAATGCAAAGGACATTGGTTATGGGTAATCCAGATTTGGATAGAGCCTGAAGAAGACTTGGGAAAAAATGATGCCATATTCTTATTTGTGAGCGAGACTAATGTTCAGTGTTTTTTATTTTTATTTTATTTTTTTATGCTGTCTAGGCAGGCCTTTAAGCTTTTAAGGATATTCTTCTTGTGCTATTCTTTTACAGGAATACTACAGTTTACCTGCGATAGATGTGTTCTCGAAAACTGGTAAACAAATTCTTATTCAAACGTAGTAAAAGAGCTGTTTCAAGAAATCCTCTAGCAAATCTTCATAAACGCAAGGGACATTTTTGAGTGAATCCATTTAGGAGGTAAACATTTTCGTGAATCAAGCTTTGTCAGGAGGGGATGGGAAGACATCCACAATAGACAAAGTCCTACCATAGATGGAGGTCAGAGAACTTTAATCAGAGTCATCTCCAAATTCACTTGAATGAGTCAAGCTCTGATTAGCAGTAATAGGTCCTGAAGACCAGGACCAACGTCTCCTTCAAGTGTAATTGCACTGAGCAGTTGGAGGGCAAGAGTCCCCTGGAATGTTTGTAAGGTGAACTGAACCGAGACAAATAGCATGTAGAGCATAGATAAGCCTCAGTCTGGATGTGGATGATAAACAACTATAGCACACAGAGCAGTTTGAAGCATAATCAGTGGAATGGTTCTTGGGCCAAAGGTTCAAGGTCATCCCATAACATAGGGGGCTGAGTGGTAAATAGGGACAAGTTCTGCAAACATCAGGTATACCTGAAAAGAACATAGTTCTTTGATTTATACAGTCTCTAAATGCCAGTTTAAATATGTATCTTAGTATAGCTAAGTTATCATATACTCTAACAGCTTTATTGCTAAATTTTATGATTGCAATTATATTTCATTTGTCTATGTTATCACCTCTGTACCAACTCATTTCTTTTCTCACTTTTTCTAGTTGCCCTTCCTTTTCTCTACTTCTATCCTTAGCATTAGGACCACCTGTCAGACATCATCTTAACATACCTTCTGTCAGCACACTCTCTTTTTAGATATGATTTATCTTATTTTTCCCTTTGACATGAAATATAAAACATTTTGAGAGAAATACCACACATCATATTTATATATTCAGATGCAGACTTTTAGTGATACCCTGCTCTAGGCACTCCTTTTAGTTTTTGTTTTTTAAAAAATAACAGAAATATTTTGCTGTGCATTTAAAATGGATATAGAGTGTCACATCCACTAGTCTATTCTCTTTTCATAACTATCACAAGATAAAGTGTTATGAATTTTGTTTTTCAGAGAAGGAAACTGATGTTCAGAGAAGGTCATGCAACTCTGAGCGGGTGGACTATGAACCTATAAGTCAAATGAACATTCTTTTAGGGAATCATATGGGCTATTCCCTCAAGTAGATTTAACAAGTTTTCTTGTTAGTTTCAGATAGCTAGCAAGAGAGTTGGAAAGCAAGTAACTTAAGGAAGAAGAACAAAAAGCAGCAGCCTAACAGTTGCAGCTGCTTCTTAGGTCACCAACCAGCAACTTGGGCAAACGCCTGTTGACTGCAAGGTATTGTAGGACCCAGCCCCGGACCATTTCCCAGTTTTTATCAGAGGCTCTTTTTAAAGAGTCCAAGATTGCAAAGAGATGAATGGATATCCTGTGTCCATTTAGACTTGTGCAGAACGGAGATGTTTGGATTTAGCTTGTGGGACTGGCAACTTTAGAGCTCCTGATTTAATTAATTATGAGGCTTGCACATGTGCATGCACACGCACAAATACATAGATCTATAAATCAATTTAGAGAAAATAAAAATTAGAGATAATATTGGTTAATTTTAGTTACTGTTAATTAAGGGAAAATTTTGGTCAAATTATGAATTAATTAAACTTCAATGCAAAAAGAGCAGAGTTAAAGGAAACTTAGAACTTATTTCTCTGGCATATGAAGATTTACAATGGAAAATGAGTGGTACCTTGAGAATTGTGAAATTCTCAGGAAATTATCTCCTTAAACTCCATCACCTTTTAACTATTGATTTAGGCCTCAGTTGAGTTGGTTATGAAATACTAGCCCAGAAATAAACAGCCCATGGTAGCTCATTACTCAACACTGTTGTGTATTTGAGGTATATAGAGGGGCTGCTGGGGTTCAAGTGACTACATCTCCAGGTGTGAAATCTCTTTAGCTTCTGATTCTAGTGCTGATCTGGAACATAGTTTCAGTTAGGCAAAACAGTGAGCTCATGTCTAGGCACCTCCTCTGGGAAACCTCATTATCTTGGCTGCTACTTTTGCTCAGCATCCATTGCCAACCATGGAGTTCTGGGCAGGATGGTAACACTTATCTTCCTAACTTACAAAGACTGTGATGAGAATGCCAATGCATGTGTAAAATCACAAAGTACCTTTCAAGGGTGAGGGATTTTGAAAACGAGCAATTAGGTAATAAAAACATCGAGACAAAATTAATAAATTCTCCTTGTAGCATGCAGAACAGTAGCAGCCTACATAGAGAAATTCTATTTGGATGAAAGATTCTATGCTTTTAATGTATTTTTCCCCCTGACTTCTTGAAAGGAAAATCCATCTTGATCTTCCAGTATTTAGAAGCTCGTAAGCCCATAAAAATTCTTATTGTTTAACTTGAACACCGGAACTATGTTATGTTTGCCATAGGACTAGATTAGATTGACTCACAGACTTTCAGGAACCTATAGGAAAGAAAATGAAATACCACTACACTACACACCCTTCTGTATGTGGAGCAACTGGAACTCTCATCTATTACTGGTGGGAAAATAAAATAGTATACCTCTTGTAAAAATGTATGGCAGTTTCTAATAAAAAGATACTTATCCTGTGACTAACCCATTCCACTCTTAGATATACATTCGTAAAAAGATTTTTTTTTTAAGCATATCTAATAGCCCTCAGAAGGAAACAACCCAAATGCCCATCAATAGAATAATGGTAAACCAACTATGGCATGCACACACACACACACACACACACACACACACACATTTGAGATGTATTGAGGGGTTGCTGAAAGTTATATATAAACTGAAAAACTTTTAGTATATTTATGTAGAGAGAGCACATGCATGAGCAATAAAAGCGAATAAACTACAAATAAATTTAGAGATTATTTGAGCAAAAGAATTCTGACACAAAAAGTAGATATATGATTCTTATTACATAAAATTCTAGAATAGATCAAATCATCCATGGTGATAGAATTCAGAATAGTGTTACTTGTAGAGATGGGATATTATTGATTGTGAAGAGACTGAAGAAATTTTTTGGAGTTGTAAAAATATTCTCTATCTTGGCGAGTCTTTATTGAAGTATAATGTATGTAAAATTTCATCAAGCCATATACCTAAGGTTTTTGATTATACTGTATGTAAATTATACTTCAATGGAGTACTATAAGCATAATTTTTTTAAAAAACCTCATAAGTTATTGTAAAGAAATAAGAAATCACAAGAAATATTTGTGCTAGATCCTCAGTGAGGACAGCCTGATAAGGTGGTAGAGGTGAAGGAGAGACAGTTTAATTTACACTATAGCTTTTATATTTTCATTGAGGGAGTGGGGAGCTTGTCTGTCACTTGTAGGAGGGGTGGGAGGATAGAAATAAAGAGAGTTGATGGTGGAATATCAATTCAGATCCTTAGCTTAGAAAAGATGGGGACATAGCTCTGTTTCAGTACCTTGAGGGCCATATAATTTCCATATATGAGGAGATAGACAGTACCTTTAGCAAGACCCTGTCCTCTAGAATAGTAGAAATAATGGTGAACACAGGAGATGTTCATAGGCATGGTGGTTGACTGATACAAGCCTGGGAAAAGTTACACTATGTACAGAATTAGGCTTGTTCCAAAATGCATATGCAATCCTTGCTGAGAATTCTTCCCTAATACATCTTTGAAGCAAGGATGTTATTTTAAAGGAGGCTAAAATTCTGTATGAAAACGTAAGAGATGAGTCAGAGACATTGGATATAAAATTAATGTAACAATAACCATCCTCAGGATTGGTGCATGCAAGGGCTTTGGATTACTTTCAAAAGGTAATGGTATGTGTATATTTGTATTTGTTGTGTGCCCTTGGGCCCCAAGGTCAAAGCTTAATGAGTTTGACTAGGTTTGATCATCAATTTTACTGCTATAACCTGTAAGCAGTTAGAAACTAACTTTCAGTTTCCAGACTTCCAAATAATAAAGGTGAACTTGCCAGGAAATTGTGTAAAATCTTACAGCAAGTCTAGCAGTAGCTGCCAAGAGAGTGAATCTCCATGGCAGCAAATGACTATGCTCAGTAGGAGTGAATCCCCAAGTAGAGGAAGCCAGTCCTTTTGGAAAGGCTTCCTGATAGTCCCAGACTCCTAGAATGCCAGGACTGAGAGTTTCTCACTCACAGAGTAGCCTAATAGTACCTTGCCAAGGTAAAAGCAAAAGTCTTAAAAAAGTCTTTTTCCTCCTGTGTAGGAACGGTTCACAAATAAGAGGTAACTGGCAAATAAGAGGTAATCATCCCAAAGCAAAAGCCCAGGGAATTGGCCCAGGTGTAGGTTTTCTGTCTGAACACTCAGGTAATAAAGCTAACCCAACACATGAAATCTTAGCTAGCTGTCAGTCTGCAGGAATGAGTGGCAATTTTCTAGAGTGTTAAATTAAACCTTTAAAATAACTTGCAGTATAATAGAAGTATATAGAGGTCACAAGGAAGCAAAGAACTGTTTATTTCAGTTTTACATTTGGAAAACTCTGATCCACAAAACTTATTATTATACATTCCCTGCCCCCTCCCCCTCCCCAATAATAGATGAGAGATCACATGATATAGTGGAAAGAGCATGGACATTAGAGCTAAACAGACCAGAGTTTGAATTTTGTCTTCATCAGTTATTAGTGACTTCCTCAGTGTAGGTTAGGTTAAGATGCACTGTTACCAAATCTTTTCAGTAGCTTACAACAGCAGTCTCATTGCTCACTCACATTACATATTTTATTGGGTTGGCCAAACCTCTGCCCCACGTTTTCTTTATTTCAGAACCCAAATGAAGAAACAGCCCATATCTTGTTGTTGAGGACATTGTTGGCCTCATGGGAGAGGGAAAGAAGAGGGCCTGTGGTGGACAATGTGATATTTCTGCTCATTGGCCTAAACAAGGCACATGGCCAAGCCTGAGTCAATAGGGTAGGATTGTATAACCTTCACGTAGGGAGGGGCTCATTGGAAGTAACAGCGAATAGTATGAATACAATCTACTTTAGTGATCTTAGTAAAGTTACTTCTCTAAATTTCAGCCTCTTCAAATTGTAAAGCAAGGCTAATAATCCCTGCCTCATACAATAGTTCCTAGTAAACAGATATAAATTATCTGACATTCAATATGCTCTGAATAAATCTAGCTTTTTTTTTCTTCCTTTGTAATGTCTGTGGAAGAGCATTGATTTGCATTACTATGAATTTCAGAGAGTTTAGAGTTTAAAGTGTTTAATCTTCAGAAGTCATAATTTCTTAACAATTATTTGTAGGCCACATCTTACTGTGTGCCCTGGAAGTCATTAATCTTCAAGAAATATAGATATTGTTATTTTTCTTTAAAATTTTACTAACCTATGGAGGAAACCAACATGAATAATTAGATGCAAAGTATAATAGTGTTTCCATTACATTTCATATCTGAGACTATGGGAGGAAGAAGAGTATAATTGGTCCCCTTTTATAGTGCAATAAATTAGTTCAGTAAAAGTTATTTTTTAATATCTCAATTCGTTGCCAAAGTTTTAAGATTTTTCATCTGATTATTAAGCAGTAATACATGTAACTTATAGAAAACTGAAGTTACAGAAAAAGATTTAGAAGAAAAATAATGTACATAATTTCATTTCCAAGAGTATCCATGGTTGACATTTCATTATACTGCCATAGTCTTTTTTCTTTGTGTGTGTTTATGTGTATGCGTGTGTGCTTATAATATTGCACAGTTGGAATCATAATTCGTAGTTTTTTTAGAACTGATTTTTTAAATAGTACGTTTTACTTTCCTACCCATTAAAACATCATTTTTCAAAGATGTTTAATATTCTTCTATCATATATTGTATCATATATATGAAGCTTCTATCATTGGATAGTCCATGAATTACTCAGCCTTATTCTCTTGATGATTATTTATGCTGTTCCACTGTTTTTTGTTGCTGTGTTTTGTTTTGCAATCAATACAACACTGGATTGAACATATTTGCATATATATTCTTGTTTGTATTTGGAATTACTTATTAAGACTGTGGTTCTAAAAGAATAATTAGGTCAATGAATATGTTTCTTTTTTAAGTACTTGAAACATATTACTACTTTGTTTTCTAGAAGATTTTGACAAACATTTTAACAAATATTTTTGATTTTTACCATATGCGTAATTCTGGTAGGGTAGGGTTGGGAGTAGGTAAGGATGAGGGATTGGGATGGAAGATGGGATATAGACATGAACAGGATCTTAAAGAAGATCTGGCCTGAAAAGGAAAAAAGATTATAAACAGATATTAAAGGGGCATTGTAGAAAGAACTGAGTGGGGGCTAAATCTAAGAGCAGCCAAGGTCATGTTACTAGATGAGAACAGTAGCATTTCAAAATTGTAGCCCAAAGAGTGATGCATGGTTTTGTGTTCTAGTTAGTTTGGAGGACAGGCAACAGACTAGTCAGTCTGGGATTGGGCATGTATAGGTCTTCCTCAAGGCCACAGACCTAGTTAATGACTCAGGCCCTGGGTCTTCTGATCCCATAGGCAGCGTACTTTGCATTACACCACACAAGACAAACACATGTACATTAAAGAGTCAAATTACCACACCACATATGGTATAAGTAGGTGACGAAATGCATGACAGACATGTGCTTCCTGAATCAGTGGTTCTCTACCCAGGGACTCTGATTTGAGTCAAGTTAATTTCACAACAATTACTGAGAATGTGCTCTTTCTTAGTCCTCATGACCTCCTGCAAATTGGCTCACTGTCTTCTGCAAACCCCACTTCTTCCCCCAAACCATCCATGTGGTGATTCTAGCTGGCAGTTACATTCTCAAAATGGTATTTCTCTTGATGTTCTCTTCCCCCTGCCCTTTAACAAGTGTTTTGGATGTGCCTCTTCAGCATTTATTAATTTACCTAAAATAATAATTGAGCATTACTCTGTATCAGCACTGGAGGCAGAGTTATGAACAAGAAAAGCACGGCTGCTCTTCACAGGGTGTTTCCATTTTAGTGCGGGGAGGGCACACAAAAACCAAGAAAGTTAATAATGATAAGATAATGATAAAGTTAATAATTTCAAAGGATAATATGTTATAAAGAAAAATAAAACAGGATGCTATGGTAGTGATGAGGCATGAGTCTTATTTAGGTTATGAGAAGGAAGGATTGTTGGAGGTGATCTCTTAGGTAAGACCAGAATGGCAAGAAGGAGCCAACTTTATGAATACTGGAATAGAGTATTCTGTTCCAACTGCACCAACTGCAGAGGCTCCACATCAGGAGTAAGCTTGGCCTGGCAGTTTGAAGAAATAACAAGAAGGCTATAAGGTAGCGAGTGAGGAGCATAAAGAAACCACAACAAACAAGCTTTTAAAAAAAGACTAATAATAATTATAGTAGTAATAGCAACAAAAAATAAAGCTGCTAAGACTGTAGATCTTAAAAGTTCTCATCACAAGAAATTTTTGTAACTATGTATGGTGACAGATATTAAAACTAGATTTATCGTGATCATTTCACATATTGAATCATTATGTCGTACATCTGAAACTAATATAATGTTATATGTTAAGTATACCTCAATTTTAAAAAGGCAATAAAAATAAGGTTAAAGATATAATGAAAAGTAGTTTGGTTCTTCTCTTCCCAGTCCTTGCCCTCCTCCACGTGAGGAGAAGGAATATAGAGGTTAGAGTGCTAGAGAATTATAGCAGCAAAGGACTCTAGACTCTGATCTGGCTGCCACCCATATAAACTCTGAAATTCTCCTGTGGGAGTTACTAATTGAACTCCTTGTTGCTATCTCAGTGGGTGGTTTTCCTCTACTCTTCCCTTAAATGTTGGCTTTCCTCAGAGTTCTGTTCTTAAGTACCTCCTTTCTCACTAGACAATTTTTCAGATTCATCTCATTATTTCTCATATCGTCAAATGCCTCCTGTGCGGAAGGTGCCCAAATCTGCAACTTCAGACCCCAGCTGTTGGCTCGGTCCAGACTCCCATCCCCCTACTCAATGGAAACTTCTGCTGGAGGTTGCACAGGCACCTCAAGCTTAACATGAAAAGATAATGAACTCAGTATCTTCACGTCCTCTACCCCACTCACTATACTTTAACTTCTACCAATTATATTTAGTGAAGGTGCCACCATCCATGTAAAACTGACAGTCAGCTGATTACTCCCTCTCTTACATCTTCCACTTCAAACTGATCACCTCAAATCTCAAAGCCATCCCCTTTCCATTCCTATTGGCATTCCCCTTTTGTAGATTCTTATCACGTTTCTCTAACTTCAAATTTCCTTATCCTAATTTCCTCCCATGCTAACATGGGAGAGATGTTTCTAAAATGCAATCTATCTGTACCAGTCTCACTTTTAAATAACATGCAAAAAAAAAAGCCTTTCCAAAACAAGTAAAATCCTTCCTTACCTGGCCCAGCCTCATTTCTTACCACGCTCTTCTCTTCCTTTCACAGTCCACGTTTCTCCCTCTTTATCTCCCTTCCTCATATTCGCTTTTGCTGAAGCCATCCAGAGATACTCTTCCCAAACTGGCCATGCTTGTTTTTGCACTAGCGCCAACATTTCCCTCTGCCATGCACAGTGATCTCTACTCTTTCCTATTCATCTCCCTCTCAATTCCCCTGCTCTCATGAGAGACAGAACTAGTGCCCTGGGCCCTACCACTCTGAACTTGCTATTATTTTAGCTTCTGTCACACATTAAAAATTTCTTACACACGCATCTTCTTCACCTGTATGGGAGCCCCTGGAGGCAGAGTCTGAGTTTGATTGTCTCTCTGTTTCCAGAATTAGAATGATATTAGTGCTAGTAACTGAGGAGGAGATCTGTGAGTATGGGAAAGAGGTATACATCCATCATGGGTCTGGGGAGGCTATGTGTTTGGGTGGGAGGAGTCTTGAGGTGCTTCTGAGCCCTGTGGTGATTTGGAGCCTGCGGCAACTTCATAGTCTCAGGGAAACTATTCAAAAAACCTTGTAATGCTAGTCTTGGGTTATATGGAAGATGCTAAACATCTCCCTAGTTCCAAATGCTCTATTTAGACATAATAGAGGCTAAATAAATATTTGATAAATTAATAAGTGAGTAATTTAATGACTTGACATATTCTTTCTATTTCAAAATAGCCCTGGCAAGGAAAGTACCCCATTAAAGAGTGAAATATTACCATATTCTTTAGTGCAAAGGAGAAATATATCCTTTGTTTTTTTCTTATAAAAAAGTCAAAATTTATTTGATGTTTGCAGATTATTCCTATTGTGCCTGAAATAATCATTTGCTTAAACTCTTCTCAGGGCAGTTCACATACTGATTCTAAATGTATCTGTGTGTGTGTTGTTCATTTTCTTATGTTTGTGGAAAGAAAATATTGTATTTACATCTCACACCAGCTTTCTCAGAACTCCCTTACTACAGTTCCAGAAACATGCATCATTCAAAAGTTAACTATTTCCGGACATACCCAGAGCACATGTTCACACAGACAAGAAGGAAGTCAGAATGACGAAACTATTTAAGGTAAACATGTCTGTGCTGAGATGTCATTTCCTCAGGATTCAGGCTTTTACTGTGGCTCATTTGATCACATCTGAATGGATGGACTCTTAAAAATTAAAATATTGGCTAAACTAATCAAAGAAAAGTATTTTGAGAAAAAATAAGACTAAAGCTGATTATTGATTCATAAACAAGAAATTAATAAAATATAATGTAGTGATCTATTCAGAAATTCATCACAAATTGGAGCAGATGTATTAGATGTGATTGATATTGAGTTACTTACCATCGTTACATTTTAAAAAATTCTGGAGAAGTATTAAAAAAATCAATAACTGAAGATATGTGAAGGTTGCTTTTATTCTTATTGTGACTTGGCTGTTATGTGAAAATTGCAAAGTTATGACTAGTTCTCTGAAACTGGCAGAATAAAGAGGATCTGTTTTGTATATATTATGAAAACCATAATCCTTGTCATATGAAGTATATCTGCTCTGCATAAAAAACTCAGATATATTAGTGAGTGTCGTGTTTATTTTTTCCTCCTATATTTCAGTGTTAAGCAATACAGACCATGTTTTTTTTTTTTGGATATGTATTCCTAAACCAAGATCTCTCTTGGCATGCAGGTATATAAGATTTTTATTGGCATTAAATAATATTGAGCAAAAGAAAACTGCCACACCTAAGACTGGAGAGTAGGAGGAAATAACAATGAAGGGAATTCTAAAACTATAAATTCAAGGGCCCAATTCAATACCATAGGTGTGGGCCCAGGAATCTATAATTTTTATGAGTCTCTAGGTAATGCCAAAGCATAGCTAGGTTTGAGAAGCACTGGCAAGAACCCAGTTCTTTCTGCTTGGAATTAATTTTAACATCTGACAGAATGCCCTACTATGGGCTAGCTGTGGGTGCTAAACAGTGTCTCTAACCTGTGGCAAGGGAGAAGAAAACAAGTATTTTTCTCTTTCTTCCCCCATATGATAATAAGTAGGTCTACAGTAGGTAGATATTAGCTAGCTGCAATACCTAGTTTATCCTGTTAGAATTGTCAGCTGACAGAGTTGGTGGGAAACACAGAGATCATTTTAGTATAATTCATCATTTTACAGTTGAGGACACATTTATATAGATATTAAGGTACTTGACAAAGTCACACAGATCTGGAAAGTTTTGGGAATAGAACTCAGGTCTCCTGAGAGCTCGTCCAGTGCTTATTTAAAAACAAACAAACAAAAAAAATAACAAGCAAAAAACAAAACTCTTCACAATCAGACTTCAACCTAATTTTTCAGTCTCATTTCCTATCACTTCACTTTAGACATGCTGTTAACTTTTCCTCAGAACCTTCCACATGTCATAATACAGTAGACATCAGTTGTAATGCCAGCCTAGTGCCCCTTCTTCCTTTTTTGGTAAAAGCCTTGACTTGTCATTGCAAAATCACTTATCCTTCACTCTCATCTGGTTTGAGTGGGTTCACTTCAATCCCTGACCTAAAAAATAGGAGATGACCAAACCAGGATGACTGAGTACTGGGTCATTGGTTTAAGGAGGGTAGGGGCTCATCCAGGCCAGTGAGAATAAGTCAGGGCACTTTGGTGGAACCACTGAGAAAGAGCCACTCTGTCCACTGTGGTCCTCATGGGCAGGAGGTAAGCCATTGTTGCTGGTGGCCAGATGTGACAACAGCTGAAGAGACCCTGTCTGAGAATGAAGCCAACACAGATGAAAAAGTCACATGGAGAAGCGAGACTGATTCCTGGTGTTACAACTAGAGTATCTAAATTCAGTCATGCCATTTCTACTTCTATTCCTGGCTTTTCACTTATACAGTCAATAATTCAACTTTTGGCTTAATTAAGTTTGATTGGATTTTTGGTTACTTGCAGATGACAGAGGTCTTATTGAAATACTTGGTTCTGTCACTTTGTAACTAATCTACCATTTCACTGTAATACTCATTTCTCTATTTTTCCTCCTGAAAAGCTCTTTATCAGAAAAGGCATGAAAGAGTTACCTGTGATCGTTATGTTTATCATTCACACAAACCAACTGCCTGGTAATCAATAACCCTGTTCTGGTACCCATTAGGTTGAACACATTCAAAGTGTTTTTCATAACTTAAAACACCGGTCTAGATCACGGAAATGTCATTGAACAAAGATTCTTTTGTGAAGTTTAACTTTTTGTGCAGGGAGAGATAATTTAAAAGAAAAAAACAACATGAAAATCTATATGTTTTTATGTTTTAAAAAACATAAATTATTTTGTGAGTTAGAAGGTGATAAGGGTTATGTTAAACACACCAC
>NW_011888882.1:3083254-3088859 GCF_000151845.1 Pteropus vampyrus
ATGTTTTTTTTTTTTGGATATGTATTCCTAAACCAAGATCTCTCTTGGCATGCAGGTATATAAGATTTTTATTGGCATTAAATAATATTGAGCAAAAGAAAACTGCCACACCTAAGACTGGAGAGTAGGAGGAAATAACAATGAAGGGAATTCTAAAACTATAAATTCAAGGGCCCAATTCAATACCATAGGTGTGGGCCCAGGAATCTATAATTTTTATGAGTCTCTAGGTAATGCCAAAGCATAGCTAGGTTTGAGAAGCACTGGCAAGAACCCAGTTCTTTCTGCTTGGAATTAATTTTAACATCTGACAGAATGCCCTACTATGGGCTAGCTGTGGGTGCTAAACAGTGTCTCTAACCTGTGGCAAGGGAGAAGAAAACAAGTATTTTTCTCTTTCTTCCCCCATATGATAATAAGTAGGTCTACAGTAGGTAGATATTAGCTAGCTGCAATACCTAGTTTATCCTGTTAGAATTGTCAGCTGACAGAGTTGGTGGGAAACACAGAGATCATTTTAGTATAATTCATCATTTTACAGTTGAGGACACATTTATATAGATATTAAGGTACTTGACAAAGTCACACAGATCTGGAAAGTTTTGGGAATAGAACTCAGGTCTCCTGAGAGCTCGTCCAGTGCTTATTTAAAAACAAACAAACAAAAAAAATAACAAGCAAAAAACAAAACTCTTCACAATCAGACTTCAACCTAATTTTTCAGTCTCATTTCCTATCACTTCACTTTAGACATGCTGTTAACTTTTCCTCAGAACCTTCCACATGTCATAATACAGTAGACATCAGTTGTAATGCCAGCCTAGTGCCCCTTCTTCCTTTTTTGGTAAAAGCCTTGACTTGTCATTGCAAAATCACTTATCCTTCACTCTCATCTGGTTTGAGTGGGTTCACTTCAATCCCTGACCTAAAAAATAGGAGATGACCAAACCAGGATGACTGAGTACTGGGTCATTGGTTTAAGGAGGGTAGGGGCTCATCCAGGCCAGTGAGAATAAGTCAGGGCACTTTGGTGGAACCACTGAGAAAGAGCCACTCTGTCCACTGTGGTCCTCATGGGCAGGAGGTAAGCCATTGTTGCTGGTGGCCAGATGTGACAACAGCTGAAGAGACCCTGTCTGAGAATGAAGCCAACACAGATGAAAAAGTCACATGGAGAAGCGAGACTGATTCCTGGTGTTACAACTAGAGTATCTAAATTCAGTCATGCCATTTCTACTTCTATTCCTGGCTTTTCACTTATACAGTCAATAATTCAACTTTTGGCTTAATTAAGTTTGATTGGATTTTTGGTTACTTGCAGATGACAGAGGTCTTATTGAAATACTTGGTTCTGTCACTTTGTAACTAATCTACCATTTCACTGTAATACTCATTTCTCTATTTTTCCTCCTGAAAAGCTCTTTATCAGAAAAGGCATGAAAGAGTTACCTGTGATCGTTATGTTTATCATTCACACAAACCAACTGCCTGGTAATCAATAACCCTGTTCTGGTACCCATTAGGTTGAACACATTCAAAGTGTTTTTCATAACTTAAAACACCGGTCTAGATCACGGAAATGTCATTGAACAAAGATTCTTTTGTGAAGTTTAACTTTTTGTGCAGGGAGAGATAATTTAAAAGAAAAAAACAACATGAAAATCTATATGTTTTTATGTTTTAAAAAACATAAATTATTTTGTGAGTTAGAAGGTGATAAGGGTTATGTTAAACACACCACCAATAACAAAGAAATCAGAGTAGGGGATATTAGAAATGCTGGGGGTTGAAGAATTTAATTTAAAATAAAATTCTTTGGAAAAGTTAACTGAGCAAAGACTCAGTGGTGAAGGAGTTAGGCAAGTGGCCACCTAGGGAAAGAGTATTTTAGACTTTCAGAATAACCAGTGCCAAGGGCAAAGGGGACTGTGTATTCCAAGAACAATGAGGCCAGTGTAGCTGCCACAGAGCTAACAATGGAGAAATAAAGTTAAAAAAAAAAAAGTTAGTTCACATTCCATTTGTAGCCATCTGTGAGCACCTGTCTTCTACTCAGTGAAATGAAGAGCAAGTGAAGTTCTGTTCTATTCTATTCTATTCTATTCTATTCTATTCTATTCTATTCTATTCTATTCTATTCTATTCTATTCTATTTTAGTAGATGTGTGACATGATCTGATTTGCAGTGTTGAGAATAGGTTAAGGATAAAAGTGGAAGCAGGGAGACCACTTAGGAGACGGTGACAGATAATGTCCACTGATGGTCAGCTTTACACTCAGTCTTCTAAACTCTCCTCTGTACCATGAGTGTGAAAGCATGCAAATTACTGTTTCTAGACTTCCTTGCCAGCTGGTTTCCACATAGGATCTGACAATGGAAAGCACAGTAGAAGAATGAAAGTAGGAGAAAGAGAGAAGCCTTTTTTTTCCCCCCTCCCCTGATTCTGGAGGTACTTTCAAGTACGGTGACAGTAGGAACAGTGAGTAACTGAGCATTCAGAGTATAGAAAAGCCATCAACCTATATGGAGATGAATGCAATTGATGTATGTCTGGGGCAGAAGTGAGTAGGTGAATAGGAGAGAAAGCAGGAGTTCACTTTTGGATTAGTGAAGTTTGAGATGCCTATTAGCTATCCAACTGAGAACATCAATAAGTGACTGGATAGTCTGGAATTCAGAAACAAGATCTAGGCTGCAGATACAAATTTAGAAGTTAATGATGTCATTTAAAGCCATGGGATTGGGTGAGCTCATTGAAGAACAGATAGAACCCCTTAAATCTTGAGACTGTCTGGCATTCAAAGCTCAGGGAGAAAAAAAGAAACCAGCAAAAGAGATTGAAAAGAGTAATGAAGGATAAAGACCTCAGAGAAGAGTGTGATGAACCTTGTCAAACTGGTTGATGATTCAAAAAAAATGAGGACTGAGAATAGACAGCTGGATTTAGCAATGTAGAGGTGATTGGTGACACTGACAAAAGTATTTTTTATAGAGTGTGGGGCTGAAAATCTTGGCATTGGTTTATTTAATCACTAATTCATTCAAAAATATTTATCGAACTTCTCCTTGTGCCAATCACTGGTGATTTGAGGTGAACAAGAGACATTATCCCCAACCCCTAGAAGTTTAGAGTATTCTACTGTAATGAATGACAAGCTATAATTTCATGCAGGGATGAACTTCAAATCAGACCCTTATTGTATGTGTGCATGCGCATATACATACACACAGTTAAAGGACTGAAGAAAGCAAGAAAGATACAGGCTAATGGAAGTTTATTGTGATGGCTGTAGTACACACTAGAACAGGCATTGCCTCTTTGAGCTAGGCCTTGTTAAATGCTATTTATATTAGGAGTTGAAGCATCTGGCATCTTTAAAAAGGGATTATCAATTCTCTCTTTGTTTTTACTTGGAAAAGTAGTTGACCAGGTGCCACAATTTGATTTTAATCTGATTTTATCTCCTCAATGCTTAGTTTAATTGCTGGTTTGATCAGGCACCTAAAATACAAACGGTTATTAAAATGACACGTTGCATTCTTGTAGGCAAGATTGTTTTCATGGATTCTCTCTTCTAAATACGAGTGGTTATTCATGACTCTCCAGGGATTAGGACTTGCAAACAGTATTTTGTTCATCTAAAAATTATTTGATAGCAATCGTGTAAAGCAATATCTGAAACCCTAATATATTCTTGGGTAAGTTTTGGCATGAGGTCCTGTGCAAATTAAAATAATTACAACTGAAACCAAACTTAAATGATAGATACTCTAATGTGTGTTTCTTTATAATAAGGCTCCTAAATATTAGTCTCCTGCAATTCTCAATAGCAAAATAATCACAGAGATTTTTTTAAAAAAGTGTTAACATGGTTTAGAAGTTATTTCTTTATAAATTAGAGACCTCTTGAAAAATGCAGAGAAATTTTATTTTTGCAAATATAAATTACATCAATATTTTGAGTTTTCTATTTGAATTTTTAAAGGCATTCTAAATAACCTATAAATGAATGCTCTTAGGTCATGACAAAGTCGCACTATGATAAAGCATGTGTATTTTGTTAATTCAGGCAATGAGACTGTCCTGCAACGATCTTTCTTTCACAAGCTGCTGTGAACTCGTCCTGGGAGTATTACTAATGAGTAGCTGAATATGACTTGCTCCCACATTCAGAAATCTGAAATGTAAATGATTTGTACCCTAAACATGGGCATTTCAAGAAAGAGATTCTCTCACTGGAAACTTTTTTCAAGAAATAGGCGAATAAATGAGAAACTATAGCACAGTTGTTAAAAAAAAAATAGTCAAATATTTTGAAAACTGTCTATAATCAAATGACTTATTTCATTTCCTAACTTATGTAAAATATTTTTCGAGTGGTAATAGGACAAACATTATTTGATAAAATCAGAAAGCCCTGGTGAACTTTGTGGCTTGATTTTGGCTTAGAGGGTTTGAAGTAACCAGCTACTGCTCCACATGTTCAGGATGTTTGCCATGTTTTCTTAGGTTTCAGTAATGAAGCCTATGGAATCAGTGGCTAGAATGAAGACTTTATTTTTTATTTTTATTTTTTTTAAATTTTGTTTTCGTTCTGTTATCTTTTCTGTTGGGATTTTATTTTTTTATTTTTTATTTTTTCCCCCTCTCCTCTGCTCTTGAACTGAAGATGAAAAGTTGTTTCCTGGAGTCTTAGGCGTGATTTGAGCTCATTTCTACCCTTATGTGCAATTCCAATCTAGACAGCTTGCTTATTAGCTAATGAGACATAACATTATTCCATTTGTCAAAATTAGATTTGTGAGGAAGAATCACAGAAATGTCCTCTTCTTATACCCTTTGCATCAATGTGATTATTAATTCATGCACGACAGAGTGTTCAGCAAGGTCAGAAGTACTCTTGGGATGAACTGAGAAATGGCTTTGTGCTCACTTCCATGGGTGTTCATTTAGCTGACAAGAAGGATGTAAATCAGGATTTGAAAGAGACTTTTCATTCTTTAAATGGAAGAGAGTGATTTTCACTGGTCATGTCTGACTGCTTAGAAAGCATAAAATATTATTTTTTGAGAGCAGTTTCCAAATTTTTCTCAAAATCAAGGGGCTCCCATGAAGTGAGATGGGGGAGGGAAAAGCAGAGACTCAGATGCACTTCCTAATTTTAACAAAATTAGCTCTCCTTTCAGCTCTTTTAAATAGTAATATGTTACATTTGAAAAACAATACCATAAAATAGATTTGTTGCTTTAAAAATTAGATTGACACCTTGACAGGAAGGTCTTTTTAAATGAAGAGAACAGCATGGTGGAGACTGGGGATCTGAACCCAGATGTGGTAGAGTCAGATACTTTTCCCCACTAAACCATTCTTTCTTTTTTTCTTTTTAGTAATAGATCCCTGATCTCCCTGCTCTCTTCTCACTTTATCTGGTACAAGGCCACCCAGTTAGAAGCACTATTTCCCGGTTCTCTTGAGCTAGCCATGAGTCATATGACCAAGTTCAGACCAATAAAGTGTGAGCAAATGTGATGTGTGTACATGCTGTGTCAGTTCTTTAAAAAAGAAAGAAAGAAAGAAAGAAAGAAAGAAAGAAAGAAAGAAAG
>NW_011888882.1:3088909-3108577 GCF_000151845.1 Pteropus vampyrus
AAGAAAGAAAGAAAGAAAGAAAGAAAGAAAGAAAGAAAGAAAGAAAGAAAGAAAGAAAGAAAGAAAGAAAGAAAGAAAGAAAGAAAGAAAAGAAAGCTGATTATCCCTTATTTTCTCTTTATCCTTTCTCCAATGACTGGCACAGCCACCTTAGTCTCTAAGATGGAAGTTATGAGTTGAGCATGTCAGAGCCACCTTGCCAGATCTTAACTGCTCATTTTGAAATATGACATGAGTGAAAAATAACACTCCATGTTATTGAGCCCTTGTATTTTGAGTTTTTTGGTGGCTCAGCCTTTCCTCAAAGTAATGTGACAAAACAAAGGTCATGCTAGAGTTGTGAGGTCAGTTTCATTACAAAGGCTGACTTTTCAGAATTTAATCTTTAGTATAATTGTGTATAATCTCATGTTTACCATGAAATAACATGGTACAAGTGATATCACACCAATCAGTGCTGTAAGGCCAAAATAGACAGATTCCAGTCTTTATTGTTATTATTTGAGACAGCACAAAAGCAGGGCAGGATTAAAGATGTAAGCACACCTAAACAAACAAATATGGGCAGAAATTAAGAAGTGGAGGTAGTATTATGACATGTATGCCTAGAAGTTAATATCTACCGAAAGGAAAGCATGAAATGAAGAGAAATTTAGACAAAGTGGCAGCTGGGGGAAATTTTGTCATTATCATTTTGTACTTATGCTGTGTCTTTCCTATAAGAAGCTTCTGAGTCTTACAAAACAACTATTACTTACTGACACCCTGGTGCTTCTCATGGTCTACTGCTTTACAGACATCTTACTGTGGTCTTTTATTGAAGCGTTTGCCAATGCTTGTGATAAACTCGCACATGGACGTCCTGCCATTGCTCCAAACCGAACACATCAAAACCTGAACTCTTTTTCTTCTCATGGAGAGTGCTTCCTCTGTCTATAGTCTGCTTGTCAGTGTCACATGTTTAAGCTATGTCTCTGAGATTCTCTTTGACTTTTTTTTCTCCTTCATCTGTCTAGCCAATATCGACATTTCCTTCTTTTCTTTCTTTAACTGTTTTTTAGATTCACCCATTGCTCACACTCACCCACTTAGTCCAGGACCAGAACATATCAAACTCAGGACATAGACAACAATCTTTTATTTAGTCCAACTGATTTAGTCATAACCAAATTCTGTTTGTTTTCTTATGTCAAGAGCAGAGAAATTGTTCAAGAAACGGCTTTTAGCATTTCACTTCCTTCCTTGAAAACCCATATGGTGGACTTCCATTTGCCTATTGCGTCTAACCTCTATTTCCCTTTCTTCCAGACCTTCCATAAAATGTCCCTAATGAAATGTGTTCTGGCATAGCTGCTAAGAGGATAGGTTTTGATGTCTTGCTGACCTGGCTTCAAATTCAGGCTTTACCACTTATAGACTCTGTGAAATGGTGATTTTAAGACTCAATTTATTATCTATAAAATAATGTTAATGTCCCCTTGATAAGGTTTTTAGAAGTGTTTAATATGGGATGATGTCTGCAAGATGTATAGAATAGTACACAACACACAGTGGGCACTTCATTTATGGACTTGCTGTTATTTTCTGTCAACACTCCCTCTACTCCTGTCTTCTGTGTTAGATTTTTTGCTCTTCTGGGCAGCAGCATCCCTGTTCTTTCTTTGGAATTTCTAGTGGTGCCATTCACCCTTTATTACCGGTTAAAGCCCTACTTTCCTAACACAATATTCTCTAAATTCCTATTATTTCTCTATTGCTTAAAATATTTCCATTTAGTTTCTTCAGCGATAGCCAAAGAGCAATGGAGCAAGAATTATTCTTGTACTTCTTTTCTATTCTCTCCAGCATCTGGCTAATATTGGTCATCTACTCTACATCTAGGAATGGAGGTATTAAATCTATATAGATTCACAAATATGATAAAATAACAAACTCATCAAATTTACTATTTTAGGAAAAATTTTAGAGCACATGTCCTAAAGTAATCTTAATGTTATGGCCTCACTCTGTCCCTTCTTTACACTATTTTCCATGTGACTTGACTAAACTTGGTAGTAATTCATACTATGTGAAGCAGCTAATGAGAAGACTGTTAGGTGAATGGGATCGAGAGGGGAGATTGAACCTGAATGTCGATGAGAGAAGGGTCAAAGGGAAGACTAAAGATGGAATGGAGAGAAAGAAGTGCAGGTGAGAGAAAGGATGGTAAGGTTAATATATAAGACTAATCCAGCATGATGCTGAATTCTTGATATCAATGGTCTCCTCAAATTCCAACTATAAGCTTGAAATACTGGTATTATTGTATTAACAGAACTTCTATAAATATAATACACATATAAAAGGGTGCATTATATATAAAAGCTTGTGTTATAAATGAACGTATATTGAGGCACCATTGACCCAGACACGTAGTGCTCCCAGGAGCCTTAGAGATCTCTTGACCCCAAAGCCTGAGGTTCTCTGGGATGTCCAGAGCACTGCAGGTCTGTGGGAGGGCTGGGCCACTTTTGGGCCAGCTCACCCTAAGGACATGGGGTTCCAGGTTAGACTGAGGGTGGTTTATCAGAGACCCCAGCTTTGGTAGACTCTGGGCTTTGCCTTTTCATTCTCTAGTGTCTATGGCTGCCAAAAGCTCAGCTTGGTTTTGCTACTATTTTATTTTTTCTAGATCAGCAGATGCTTCAGTGGTTTTGAGCTTTGGCCATATTTCTCTGAAATCTCATCTTTCAGATTTTGGTCCAGTAATTCCTCAGTATCTTGTCACCTCTTTGATGTTTTTAAGAAGAAATTATTATTATTATTATTATTATTATTATTAATAATATTTTGTTAAGTTGTTTTGTTTGTTCTCAATAAGAGTATGGGTCTAAAGTACTTAGATCATAATTATTAAAAGGAAGCTTGCCATTGCATTTTATAGATGCAGAAATTGAAGCTTAAAGAGAGACATCTCAGATTTGGGCTTCCTTAAAGTTTTTGCTCATTCTGCTCTGTTATATAGACTAACAAGTGCATATGGCAAAATTTGGCTATGAGGTTACTGTATTGGTTAAAAATTATAGGAATCAACTTTTTATTTGCCTTCATAGTTATTTTTACTTCACTTTTAGTCTTGGTTCACAACACTTACTCCCTTAACAACATTAAGTTCTAAAGAGATAAAAGAAAGGAGATTAATAAGGCTGCTAGCTGTCGCTAATTGTATACATTGTACAACAAAGAAAATTGGATTTTTTTTTTTAATCAAGCATGTGGTGATAAACTGATGAAATCTATCTCCAAAAGGTTTAGAACACTTAGCCGATGTAATTTTATTAATCCTCATAACACGATCTTGATTTCTTTTTTATAACAGGTGCAATTTACTAGTAGGAAGTAAATGACTTGAAAAGATTTTAAAAACTCTTCTTTTTGGATCCTCTAACGGTTATGCACATGTATGAGCTGCCTCTGTGTATTGACAACTTTGCGGTTTATCTAGTGTAAGGCATTCAAAAGTAAGGCTATGTGAACACTCTGTAACACCCAGTGTAAATGATGTTAAAAGTATAGAGTTAACAGGACATGTTAATGGGATGATGTTAGGGTAGTGGTTATAGTGTTGGAGTGGAAATTTCTTCTTGTTTGGTATAAAATGAAATGCGAAATTAGAAGCAACTCACCCATAAAATCTAGCCAATACCACAACATACCTTTTGATAAATGTAGAAAGTTGTGATTAAGTCTCTTCTGCTTCAATTATGTGGACAATTGTCCCATTCTACACTATCGCCTTATAATGATAAATGAATTACAAACAGTGTTATGTACTTGTGTGTACTATGCTTTGAAACTGAAGAATTAGATAATTTAATATTGTTTCTCATAACTATATCAAGGAGAATACATACTTGAAGATTGACCGAGTTCACCAAAGCCAGAGAGATTTTCACACTCCTAAAAAGTGTCCATAGAAATATTCTCCTCAAAGTTTAGAAATCACACTTCCTCTTGTTCAGAGTTTGCTTATGTAGCTGGTATCTACATACCAGAAACGATGCATGCCAGAGAGTCAAAACTTTATTGTTGGCCCACCCTGAACTTTTGACAGGAAAGGTCACATATCCAAACTGTGAAGAAGCAGGAAGTTCAGATTGCCTTTTTGCCACATCCTGGTAGTTGCGGACTAAAGATTTTGTTAGGAAAGTTGGAAGATCACAATGGGGCAATGTGTTAACTTCATCATGCTTATGCAGAAAGGAAAAAATGACTTCTGGGCTAGTTGAGGACAGCCCCAACAAAGTCAACCTGAGTTAAATATAAGAAAAATGACTGGTCTGAACGAAACATATTAGCCAGATATTTGTTACAGCTAGAGTCCAAGAATGTCATATGCTCTTCAGTATTTGTGGACGTGACCATCTATGCCAAAGCAAGGCCTCATGGTAAGATGGGGGTATAAATATCAGGTTGTGGGGATTTGTGGTTACATTGTCATTTTACCAGGCAATTGTTCCTTTTGTTTCTGTTGTCAGAGCATGAAATACTCTATTTCTCAGAGAAGTCTGTGTTGCTAGAGGGCCCCAAACAGTTTGCTTTTAAGTACCAGCTAATGGAGTGATACTTTAGATTCTACCAGGAGCAAAAGATCCATGGGAAACTAAGGATTAGAAGCACTCATTTCCTTTCCTCTTTATAATATAATATTTCAGCTGGCATTATAATAGTAATCAGTGATGGGGGAAGTAAATGGGATAAAAGAGGTCAAATATGTGGTGACACAAAGAACTCTAACTATGGAAGGTGAACACACAATAAAAAAATATATATACATGCCTTACTGTTAAAATGTACAGCTGAAACTTAACTGGATTTCATTAACCAATGTCATCATAAAAATATAATTTTTTTGTTGTTCAAAATTTCTAGTTTCTTTTAAGTTGTAATTGGCCAGTACATTTAAAATATCTTCTGATTTACACAAATCTTGATTTAGGCCTACTCCAGAAAGCTATGTGTAATCATATAAAGTATTTGCCCTGTTCCTATGATATGGATTTTGTTCTTTTTGTCCTATCACGAAGTCCTAGGTCAGAGCTAGAGGTCCCTCCAGGGAAATTCAGTCACTGAGGGTAGCAGAGGTGGATTTTGGCACAGGAAATTTTTCTGTCCCTTTTTGTTGGCTCCCTGAAAGCCAACGTGGGCAAGGTGTGACTCAGGGCATGTGTGGTGTCAGGAGGAGCAGATGTAACTATAAGGAAGACACAAGTTGTACATGTCGGGAATTTCAGTAGCACCAGTAGAAATTTAACCAGTCATACATTCTCTGATATAAAAATGATGTGGATAAATTATAAGATATAACTTAAAATTTGCATAAGGACTTTAAAATGATTTGGTGTTTGAGGTGGGTATAATGTAAAATGTATAATATAAAAGTATTCTTCCCTGACGTTAAGGTAATGTGAGGAAATTATAGACAAAGCACTATATTCCTAAAATTGGCTGCCACCCCACCCCACCATGCAGGACTAATTTTAGCTTCATTGGGCTTTTATAAGACTTATTTTAAGGAAGTAAATAGCCTTTGTTTGATTACTTTTTCTAATGAAAAAGAGATAAGATTTTTGCCTGCAGTTGTGCATTTTAAAAGCTAACCCGTTCAGCTGAATTGTTATTAATTACTGGTCTTAATACTTGTTAATTTAGTGGTTATAATATTGTATATTTTTTCTTACCTTCATTCTCCTCCTCCTTTTTCTTATAACTGTACCAAGAATTAACATTATCCTGGTATTTATAGTAAGTATGTATTTAGCCATCTAAGGCTAAATTAGGCAGCTGTTGCTTTTTACTGTATATTTTATTGGTTTTAGATAAATAGATAAGTTAAAGAAAAAATGTATTTTTAATGCTACACAACTTTGATTCAACACTACAATCATTTAAGTTTAATTTTTTTTTTGAGATGGAAGAAAAAAATTAAAAAATGACATAAATTAGCCCCTTTGACTTAACACCTTGGATTATATTTTAACAACATAAAAGTTTAACACACTTGAACCATTACCTACTGAGTTATGTTTAAAAATCTAGGCTTCTTGATTTTTCAATTAACATATAAAAAAGAAGGGTTTATTTAAATAGCTATGCATACATTGTCTAAAGCAGGGGTTGGCGAATGACAGTTAAAGGACCAGATCTGGCATGCGGCTTGTTTGTGTACAGTCCAAGAGTTAAACACGGCTTTTACATTTTAAAGTGTTGTAAGAAAAACAAACAAAGGACAAATGTTACAGAGACTGTATGTGGCCCACAAAACTGAAAATATTTATTTTCTGGCTTTTAACAGGAAAAATTTACTGACCCCCGGTCAAAAGGATTATACCATATATTTTCTTTTGATTTCTATTAATGATCTCTATATTTGTTAATGCTGTTGTCCTTTCTAAGACTCAGTGCTGTTTGATTGTCCAGCCTATCATGGAATATGCTTGAGTTAACAAACAAACATGATATATCGTTACTCAAAAACAAACAAACAACCTAAAAACAAAACGAAACAAAACAAAAAACTGTGGCTTTTCCTGGTTGTTTCATGGCTTATTACAGTAACATTTCAAATCCAATCTCTAACCTTTATGCTAATTGGAATTAACCTACCCTGATCTTGAGTAGAATCTTATTCCTTGGCCATGAATAATCCATAATGTTATTCAAGAATAAGTCTCATTATTGGGTGGTAAAGGAAAGCAGAAAGACTGAAGTTTAGAATACTGACGAGTCCTCAAAATATATAAACACATGTTGCAAAAGAATTCTTTTTCATAGTGAGAAAGAAGACATGACAGAGGCTCAGGAATTAACCAGTTAAAGAAATAGCCTTTTTGCTTTTAAAATAGAGACAAGAGCTATCTGGTACTTTGAGGCATTATAAATTGCCACTTCTCTTGTATTGCTTTTTTTCTTAAGTGGAAATAGACATGTGAAAAACACAATCCTCTTCCAGCAGGAAAACAGAAAACCTTCCCTCCTCCTTCTCCTTCTCTCTCTCTCTCTCTCTCTCTCTCTCTCTCTCTCTCTCTCTCAATTTACCACTCACAGCGCAGAACATGGGTTTATGTTGACATTCTGGCTCCAGATAGCTGACCTTCGTTTGTACCATTTTATGCAGGAGAATTCCTTCTGTTAACTGAATAAAGGCAAACAGTTCAGTGGAGAGCAAAACCAGTGACTAAAGAAAATTTGACTTAGAGCAAGGCAATTTTGAAATAAATAATACTAAAAGGTCAAAATAGTGTTGTTAACTGTTATCAGACCACCTTGGGTCTGTGAAAGGTTTTCTCTTGAGGTTTTTCTGAGAATTTTCTTGTTTGTTTTTAAAAGAACTAAACTTAATTTTATATATGTATACTATTAAGTAATAAATTTTATTCAGGAAGTATTCTGAATTTTTATTCAGGAATAAATCTCAGTTCATTCTATTTGCAACTCTCCTAACTGCCCTATTATGTTCTCATTTTGACAGTGGTACTAATGTAGAAATGAAGAAACTAAGGATTAGATTAACAATTTTTATATAGACAGGCAGAGTTTGGGCAGTTTCCTTAAAAATTCCCTTTGGACTTTGTGGGAATGGTACAACCAACCACAAAGCCATTCCTGGAATATTTACTCTTGTCCAGTCCTGGAGGATTCTTGGTTGTCACATGGCCTTGGAGAAATACATGGTCATATTTCTTTGCTATAAGGGGCTCCTTCCCATGATACGGGCTGCAGCTCTGTGCTGACCTTTGATGGAGAGTGACACCCACTTCCTGGCTGCCAGCTAAAACACCCTTGATCCTTCTTCTAAGAAAGCAAATTTCATGGAATGGATAGCCAGCCACAGGAAGTCTGGAAGAAAGGCAGAGATTGTAACACAATGAAAAAATAAAGCAATTTTGATAACTTCAGGAAGAATACCATAAAGCTGCAGGTTCTGATCTATCCCATTTACTATCAGATAAACTTTCAGATATGAATATTGTTACAGAATCTACAATTAGCAAATCAGTCATTCATTTTCTTTAGTACTCAATGTTATATCAAAGCCTAGTCCTGGAATCAAGAGATCTGAATCTGAGCCATTTATTAGTTGTTTAACTGATAATACATATACCTGAAGTTGCACAGGATAGTCTGTTCTCTCTCAGCTTCAAGGTTAACATTCTTTATCTACTCTTAACCTCACCCTATATCTTCCAGACTCCTTTGCTGCAGGTATTGATAGGAAATTGGGAGTTTGGAAGATGGAGAAAGAGGGAGAAGCTGCATCAGTATTTTGCATCTGATTCACACATATCACCACGCACATGTGTGCACACACATATACACACACAGCTTCTGGTCCTTTCAGCATTACTGGCTCACAGCTCTTCACAAAAATGCCTGTAGCATAGAATGTGCTCGATAGTTGTTAGCTATTAGTATTGTTTTACACATAAAATGTTCCAGCATGAGACTGATTTGGGAAGGCTGCAACCTCTGTCTTTCCTCTGAAATTTATAATAAAGGTGCTAGAGTTCTTTATTTAAAAAACATATTTAACCTTAGTTATTCTAGAATTTTCTAAACCTGTTTGAACAACCCCCCCCCACCAATACATCAAATACCCTTTTGTAGAAGTGGGGTTTGATAGGAGATATTTTAGAAAATGTTGACCTATTGGGACATTTGTGGAATTCTCAGGCTGAACTGGGCTTAATTCTGGAACTGCCTCTTGTTGTACGACCTGAGTGGGCTTCTAAGCTTCACTGATTTCGATTTCTCTATAACATGGCCGCTTGCTGTGGTAGACATATATGTCTTAGGGTGATGCCTACATGCCCTTATATGAACTCCCAACCCTTGAGTGTGACTTGCTTCTAACCAATAGCATATGGCAAAGGTGATGAATTATCATCACATGATTACGTTTCATAATATGAGAATACATTGTAGCAGACTGGAGATAGAGATAGAGAGGTAGAGATAGGGAGACAGAGAGAGCGCGAGACCTTCCTGCTGACCTGGAAGGAACGACCTGCTACAAAGTGAACAGTATGGGGAAGGTCACTTGCAGGGCACTGTGGGCAGCTAAGCTTATAGGACTTTGCTTCAATGATACAGTAGCAAGCAAGTGAATGCTGACAACAACTACAGGAGCTTAGAAGACCCCAAGCCACCGAAAGGAATGCAGCCCATCCAACATTTTGTAAGACCCTAACCACACAATCCAGCTAATCCATACCAAACTTCCGACTCATGGAAACTGAGATACAATAAATGTTGTTTTGAGCTGCTAGATTTGTAGTAATTTGTTTTAGTAATAGTAATGGGTAAATAATACAGTTGCCTTTCCCAAATCCATTTTCCCTTCTCTTTTATTATTAACAAAACCTAAATTTTATTCTGAATGTCAAGGTGCTCAGGAAAATACTTAATTTTCCTGAATCTTTTTGCCGAAAAGGGGACAAAGTGACGTTTCTAACCAATGAGTTCTAACTGGAAATCTGATGAGGATTCTTGAAGGCTTGCTTTCCTGATGAAGGGGAAAGATACACTGGTATTCTCCTCTTCCCCATTCTTCCCTCTAAATATGAATCTGATATAGGGAGCTATAGCACCATATTGAGGCCAAGAGACTCATAGAGAGGACAGCCTTGACCTTGTTGAGCCTCTTAATTAACCTACCTCCACATACTTTGTTATGTGAGAAAAATAACCTATTTGTTTAATTTTTTATTTGTTATGTTTTCTGCTGTGGGTATAAACACAGTCTTTAATCGTTAACATATATGATGTGAAAATTGAACATGAAAACATAGACAAAATATCTATCACAGTGCCTACAAGGTTGGCCATTCTCTCTCTCTCATATGTATATATGTGCATTTGCTTTCTTGCTCCTGTGCTCCTTTACATTCTTTCAGTTCTCTCTTTCTTGCTCTATGTTCTTTCATTCATTCAACAAATATTTACTGAGCATATGTTAATTCCTGATGCTGTGCTAGCTATTGAGGATATTAATATAGATAAAACACACATGCCATGTCTTTATCTTAACATTTCAATCTTTGCCTCATTGGAATGAGGATAATTTAATCATTGATTGGCTGACTACGTTTCAGTGTACTTGAGTTCCATTTGTGATCTCAAGACATATTTGAATTATTGATTTTTAATTCAACTTGTAATAACTGCTTTTATTCCCAGATACAGAAATTAGCAAAAAAGTGAAGATTATTTTACGTAGAGGTTGGAGGTTTCATGTGAAAGAAGGTGGCTGACGATGGGTAAAGGAAGTTATGTTCTTTGTAATTAATAATTTCTAGAGCCTGTCACATGTTATCTGACAGCACTTTCCTAACCTCCACCTCTCTCTCTTCCCTATTAAGTGTACTTCAACTTTGCCCTATGTTCATACCCTTTTCATTCTCTCTTTTGGCCTCAAAATTCTCAGAAACATACCAACCTATGATTTTAAGTACATTTTTTTCTTTATTGTATAATACCACTATTGTACTATGAACCTATTATCTGGGAACACCATTATTATGATCTCCATCTTATTTCTACATTTGGTCATAATAATTTAATTCAGTAAGTGTAGTAATGGAATTCATTCTCTTTGTTAAGAAGATATTTCTGTGTCCTTAACTAAGTATTCAGTGCTTATTCTGTTTTTACGTACTTCACTGTACTTTATGTGTTGCTTTGGCCTATCTCAGACCATAAGACACTTGAAGATAGAGTCTGATGCGATTCATATCATGTTATGTTTTGAGGTCAGCAAGTGATAATGGTGATGATGGACTCTCTCTGAAGCTCTTGAAAACTAGACATAAGACTATTTGGGGTCTAACTGATATATGCCTGATTCCTCTTTCAAGTATCATCTACAGAATGAAACAGAAGCAAACCCAAAAGGACATAAAATATGTTAAAGGCTATTTTTAATTTGTTTCAAGTGAACTTGAGATAATACATTTGAATGGCCCTACCATGATTACCCTAAGAACAAATAAGAAACAGTGACTGATGCATACCATCTGGCTACCATGAGACTATTTGTCTTCATGGAAAGGAAAAGGATGTGAAGGAATCCCAGTATTCTGTGTAGATGTTAGAGGAGTCACTACCAACCACTCCCTTCCCCTGCCTGAGTTCAGAATCTGTTGATTGAGAGACACACACCCTCAAGAGTCAGGCAGATAGAGAGCAAAATATTACCCTTCGCATCAAGAATGCTCTCGGGGGACCTAATGCTTGGCTTGTCAGTGAGGTGACCCTGTTAATACTTCTGAGTTCCTGGCAGCTCTGGCCAACTACAGGTCCTCTCTCATTGGAGCCACCTTTATAATGCAGCACAGAGAGCAGTGCAGGCTTTGAAAGAAGAGCACACTCAGTTTCTTCTCTCAAAATAACCAAACACTCATTTCTCCTCCCAAGGCAGGAGGCTGAACAGGGCCAGGACTAGGGTGAAGCAAGTGAGGCAGAATTATGTTAATGCAGGGGCAGATCCTATCTTTTTGTAAAATTTTGCTATGTTTTTTATCATGGGTTTTTGGGGGTTTTTTTTTTTTTTTGCATTCATTTTGATTTTTAAAAATATTGCATTACAAACAGAGACTCATGGACATGGACTATAGACTAGTGGTTACCAGATGGTGGGGGTGTGGGGAGGGGAGAGGTAGATAGAGTAAAGGGGGTCAAATATGGGGCGACAGAAAGAAATCTAACTATGGGAGGTGAACACAGTGTCAGTGTAAATATATATATGCCTCACTGTTAAAGTGTACAGTTGAAACATTGGATTTCATTAACCAATGTCACCATAAAAAAATTAATTACTTAAAAAATATTGCATTAAAATGTTATTTTTATTGATTATTGAGTTTTCTGGCGCCTCCTTATGTTGTAGCCAAAGCAGGTACCTCACTAACCTCATCCTGGTCCCAGTCCTTCAAGAAGTTCAAAGGGTAACATCAATAGGAGGCCCTTTCAGATAGAAATGTGTGAAGCAGGGGATATATTACCTGGCTAGATTTTTAGTAGTTTAATCAACCATACCTTACTGCAATTATGCTAAGATACTCAAGTAGTCTGGGAAGCTTTCTTTAGTCTATTGAATTTTTTTTTGATATAAAAGGAAAAAGAAAAAACAAGACAGGTGTCAGAGATACTAGAAAGTGATTGTAATATTCACCGAAGCTATTAAATAAGGTTGGTTCTAATAGTATGCAGAACCAAGTAGTTCTTTGAAACAAACATTTGGCTAGGCCTTGCTCTTTCCTTAATTAAGATTCAGAAAATATCTCAATATACATAAAAACATGAAAAATGTAAACATAGATTTGGATTTGTGGCATTTAATGCATTCATTTATCCAGCTAAGTCTTCAAGCTGTGTCCATCAGGAGGACAGCCTGTTCTTTGACAAGTGTGTGCCTGCCTTGGGAATTCACAACACATTCCAAGAAAATCACATCCTAGCTGGTTTGGTTGTTTACTCTGAAGAAGGCATTTTGGCACTTCATTTTTTGACTCTTTCATTTGTTTACATGAAGCAAAACATTCTCACACAGGAAGAGACTAGATATTCTTTCTCAGTGGAAGGATGCTTCTCTTTTCAGGGTCAGGAACTTTATGACTACAAAGTTAATTATGATGAGATTTTAGACCAGTCCTTCAGGCTCCATGTCTGTGTCTCTGACCTTTGCCAAGGGCACAGTGCCACCAGACATACCGCAAGATATGCGAAGTATGGGTCTAACCTGAACAGCCTTGTTAACTTGTTTACTGATGCTGATATAAAGATTCTCATCATAAATCATTTTGGTGCATTTGAGAGAGTTCAGTTCAAAAGATGTAATGGTTTAGTATCAAAATCTTTACCCAACTAACTATAACATCTTAAATTCTCCCAGCTAGACCTGTAATGGAAAGCCTTTCACATTTAGATAAGATCTAAGCAAGTCATTAGACCAAGTTCATCAATATTGTAATTTTGTAAGCTTTGACAAATCAAAACTTTTTTAATTCTATAGCTTACTTTTAAGTAAGATCTAATATCATGGTCATTGGGCAAGATTTAGTCAAATACTAAGGCTTAGCCATTCAGAAGAATTATTCTAAATCTATAGCTTCGTTCTGGATGGCTTTCGTGAACTGAATACCTAAAATATCATACCAATATGAAAGCCACATATGGCTACTGAACACTTGAAGTATTGCTCATCCAGACTGAGATGGACTGCCAGTATAAAAACCACACAGGATTTTAAAGACTTAGTTGAAATAATAATACTTTGGATAGAAAAGTTTAAATAAAAATATATCATCAAAATTTGTTTCACCTTTCTTTTTACTTTGTTAAATGATGCTACTGGAAAATTAAAAATTGCATGTGTAACTCATTCTATTTCTATTGGACAGTGCTCTTCTAGATATTTTGGAAGTAAACATCATAGAGAGAGGTTCACTTTGTGCATTTATACTTCTTTTGAAATACTCCAAAAGCAGCATTAACTTACACAAAACCCCTGTGAGGAAGATGGGAAATGCTTCTTACTAACATTTCAAGAAAAATAACTTCAAAGGATGTTGTCATCAGACTAGGATTTACAAGTGAGAGAAAACTTTGGGTTCATGCTTCAGAGAGTAAAGCATTCAGGGTCAGCTGTTTCCCTTATAACTAACTCTTCCTCAGGTCTAGTTTGAAACCAGAAAAATCTTGGGGTGGGAAAGGGGAGTTATGTAGATTTCAGGAGTTAGGTATAGGTAGTAATCTTCACAGTATAACTAGCAGAGAGTATGTCTTTAACAAATGTTTGTTAGGAAGTCCTAGCCAAAGCAGTCAGACAAGGAAAAGAAATAAAAGGTATCCAAATTGGAAAGGAAGAAGTAGAACTGTCATTATTTTCACATGATGTTACTATATATAAGGAACCCTAAAGATTCTACCAAAAAACTATTAGAACTGATAAATGAATTCAGTAATGTAGCAGGATACAAAATTAATATTCAGAAATCAGTTGCATTTTTACATGCCAACAATGAACTATCAGAAAGAAGAATTAAGAAAACAATCCCATTTACAACTGTATCAAAAACATTTCTGATAAAAGGAATATACTCCAAAAATTATAAAACATTAAAGAAAGAAATTGAAGACGATACAATAAATGGAAGCATATATCGTGCTCATGGATAGGAATAATTAACATCATTAAAATGTCCATACTACTCAAAGCAATCTATAGATTCAATGCAGTCCTTATCAAAATACCAATGGCAATTTTTGTAGAACTAGAATAAATAATCCTAAAATTTATATGGAACCACAAAAGACCCTGAATAGCCAAAGCAATCTTGAGAAAAAAGAACAAAGTTGTAGGTATCATGCTATCTGATATCAAATTATACAAGGCTATAGTAATCAAAATTGCACGTTACTGACATAAAACAGACACATGGATCAATGGAACAGAGTAGAGAGGCTGGAAATAAACCCAGTTAATCTATGACAAAGAGGCAAGAATATACAATGGGGTAAAAACAATCTATTCAATAAATGGTGTTGGGAAAACTGGACAGATAGATGCGGAAAAAAAAAAAAAGAAACTGAACTATCTTCTTACACTATATACAAAAATAAACTCAAAGTGGATTAAAGACCTAAATGGAAGACCTGAAACCATAAAACTCTTAGAAGAGAACGAAGGCAGTAAACTCTCTGACATAACCCTTAACAATATTTTTGTTGATATATCTTCTCAGGCAAGGGAAGCAAAACAAACAAACAAACAAAAAATGGTACTACATTAAACTAGAAAGTTTTTGCACAGCAAAAGAAATCAACAATGAAAAGAAAACCTACTGAATGGGGGATATTCACCAATGATACATCTGATATATCTAAAATTTATAAAGATCTCATACAATTCAACACCAAAAAAACAAACAATCCAATTAAAAAATTTGTAGAGGGTCTGAAAAGACATTTCTCCAAAGAGGACATACAGATGGCCAATAGACATGAAAAGATGCTCAACATCACTAATCATCAGTGAAATGCAAATTAAAACCACAATGAGATATCACCTCACACCCGTCAGTATGACTATCATCGATGAATCAAAAAACAAGTGTTGACGAAGATGTGGAGAAAAGGGAAACCTCATGCACTGTTAGTGAGGTTGCAAATTGGCACAGCCACTATGAAAAACAGTATTAAGATTCCTCAAAAAATTAAATATAGAACTATTTATGACCCTGTAATTCCGCTTCTGATATTTATCCTAAAAAATCTAAAACACTAATTAAAAAAAATACCTGCACCTCCATGTTCATTGCAGTGTTATTCACAACAGCCCAGATATAGATGCAAACTAAATGTCCATCAATAGACAATTTGATAAGAAAGGTATAGTACTTACATGCAATGGAGTACTATTTGGCCATAAGAAAGAATGAAATCTTACATCGATGGACCTAGTGGGTATTATGCTAAGTGAAATAAATCGAACAAGAAAAAATATATGATTTCATTTACATATGGAATCTAAAGAACGAAACAAAAACAGACCCATAAAGAGAACAAACTGATGGTTGCCAGATGGGAGGGGGTTTAGGGGACTAGGTGAAAGAGGTAAAGGGATTAAGAAGTACAAATTGGTAGTTACGAAACAGTCACAGTGATGTAAAGTACAGCTTAGGGAATGTAGTTAATAATATTGTAATAACTATGTATGGTGTCAGGGTGGTACTAGACTTAGCAGGTGATCACTTTGTAAATTATCTAAATGCCTAACCACTATACTGTGTACCTGAAATGACTATATAATAATACTGAACGTCAACTGTAATTGAAAAATCAAAAACAACAGCAACAACAACAACAAATGTTTGTTAAATTGTGAAAATGGGACTAGGAATTTAAATTGCAAGCCGCATGTTGCCAGATGACAACTAGCTGTCTGGAGGGCCCTGGAGCAATATTACAATTCCACACCTAGTTGTAGTGACAGTGGTTCCATTTTCACCATAGCGTGGCTAGGCTAGGTCCAGCGGGCAAATGAAAGGTATGAGGACTCTGAGAAATAATATAGGGATGGAGAATTCTGAGAGACTAGAAGAGGTGAGTGGTCAGAGGTCCAAACACATAAGGAAAGTATTAAAAATGCACGCAGTGACAAGATATCAAAAGTATTGGGAAGTGAGGATTCAGCAGATGAGCTCCAGGTTAGTGGGAGAGCTGCTCCCAGAGATTAGTGTAGGTACAATATCTTGAACCCTGACAGAAGAGTAGGTAATAGTGCCATAGGTTAAGCTCTGTGGAGCAAAGCTTGGCCTGGCCAGGTACCTCTGATGCACTTTCTGCCTGAGCAGAGACTGGTTCTGGTTCACATGTATGTCTGAATGTTCAAGTACCAATAGAAGCTGTCTTCATTTGATTGTAGATAGGATGAGATAGTAGCTGAACTTAGGTTCTGATAAACTTTCCATGGGTTTGGAGTTTTGCCATCTAAAATATGAGCCAAGCTTCTTTAGTTTCTTAGTCGTGGTTCTGGATTGGAGGAAAAGGACCAGAAATAATGGTCATGGCTCTTCTCACCATGGCTCTTCTCAATTCTGAGAGAACAGAATTTTCTTTTCCCAACATTACCACAGATACTAGGCACAAGCTACTACGTAATCTAGATATGTGGTTAAAGACACCTCTTTTCTCTATGTTCTTTGACAACTTGGAGAACAGAAACAAAATGTTTAGCATATAATAAGTTATATGTAGAGACTATCTGTTTTTACCATAATCTATCTTAATTGAAATGATCTTGTCTCAAAATGACTATAGGATATCAAACTTGAAAGCTACTCTTTTTAACTTTGATATTATAGTGTATAGATGATGCCCAGCCGAGTAAAAGCCTTTATGGACCTGACCCTGTGATTTTAATCTGGCTTGAAATAATGGCTTTGATGTCTTACTGATTTTGACTACATGACAAAATTAATAGTTAAGCAGCAGCTGCTTAAGAGGTATGATTACTCTACTGCTCTGTGGGAAAACATGGAGTCTTTATGCTGTTATTATTAGTTTGAAATCAAATTGGTGACCCATATGTAATCTAACAGCTGCTCTGGGACCATCATTAATGATTTAGTGATGAGTCCAAATCGTAAGTGTAACTTTTTATTTCCTCAAACAACCTAAATTATATCTTCTTCCTAAATAACTTCTGGATAGATTTGGTCTCTCTTAAAAATGGGCTTGTCTTTACCCCATTGCTGGAAATGTGGTGAATCATAAAAGTACTTACAGCTTTCAGATTTGACAATTTAACACTTTTCCTCAGTACTGGATTTACTTAGAAAATGGACATCTTCAAATTCTTGGTTATGGAACATCTGAACAAGCACAAATACTTCTACAACCCATAATTGCCAGTTTGGACCATAAAAAAAAAAAAAAAAAGCATGGCTTTTTGTGGATTAAAGACTTAGATTTCAAGCACTGACTTCCCCAGCCCCCACTACCAAATCTAGCAATCTTATAAATACAACATGCACTATAATTATTGTGGTCAATTATGCTAAACCAAGCACATAGTTTTTCCTCAAACATTTTCATAAGCAAGAAAAAATTGCCTTCACGACTCATTTTTAAAGATGGGCTAACAAGTTCAGGTCATGTGAAAGCTGACTCACTTTTTTTTTCTGATTCCACATTTAAGATGTGTACATGTTTAGAGGAATCTAACTAAACTAACTTTCTATTACCTTGATTGGGACCAGATGAAAAGGGACTAAAAAACAGGTCAGAGTTTTTAAATCCTGAGGACATCTTTATAATAAGCAGACCTCTTGCTTACTAAGTAGTTTATGACCAGATACTTTCTAAAGTAATGCAATTATTTTTTTAAAACGACTTTGTGGGAGTATGATTTATATACCATAACATTAATCCATTATAAGTATGCAACTCAAAGATTTTGAGTAAATTTATACAGCAGTGCAACCATTACCATATTTCAATTTTAGAACATTTTCATCACCTCTAAAAGTTCCCTTGTGACCATTTACAGTTCTGCCTTCTTCCACCTCTAGCTCTAGGCAACCACTGATTTACATTTTCTCTATATAAATTTGTTTTTTTTTTAATAAACATTTTAAGAAAATATCAGTTATGCTATCCTTTGCCGAATAATATTTTATGGATATGCTACATTTTAAAGATCCATTTACCAGCTGATGGACACTTAAATTGTTTCCAGTTTTTGGTTGTTATGAATAATGATGTTATGAACATTTACCTTAACCACATGTGTCTTTGTGTGGACATATGATTTAATTTCTCTTGCATAGATTCCTAAGAGTTGAATTATTTTACTGTATGACAAGTTTATGTTTATATTTTTAAGAAACTATCATATGTTTTCCAAAGTAGCTGTGCCATATTACATTCCCACCAGCGATTTAAGAGGGTTCCCATTTATTCACATCTTCACCAGCATTTGGTGTTGTCTGTCTTTTTGATTATAACAATTGTAGTAGATGCAGAGTGGCATCTTATTGTGGTTTTAATCTGCATTTTCCTAATGACAAATGATGCTTAGCATCTTTTCATGTTCTTAACCATTATATCTTCTTTCGTGATTTGACTTTAAGTATTTTGCCCATTTTTAAATTGGGGTGTTTGTTTTATTATTGAGTTTTAAGTGTTCTTTATATATTCTGGGCACATACCAGCCTTTTATCAAACACATGATTGGCAAATATTTTCTTCTGATCTGTGGCTTGCCTTTTTATTTTCAAAAATGAAGTGCAAATGTTTTTAATTTTGATGAGGTGAAATGTTTTAAATTTTGATGAAGTCCAGTTTTTAGTTTATCAGCTTAAAATTATTCACGAGTTCTCCATAAACTATAAGGACATAGTTCAAAATTCATAGCATGACATACGAAGTCCTCTTAGATCTGACTTCTACTTATCACTGCATAGCTTCAGGTCTTGACCACATTTTGTTTCTCATCCCATGTGCTAATCAAAACGTATCACCTGTACTCTCTTAATTGACCATATCATTTCTGCTTCTTGTTCTTTTGCTCTTTCTACTCAGAACAACCTCCCACGTCCCTTCCTCTCTCTGGCTAAGTTCATCTCTCTCTGTCTAATTTCTTTTTAACTAACATCCTCTGGAAAACCTCCCCTAATCTCTTCCCTTCCCAGCTGGGTTAGGTGCCCTTCCTAAATGTTCCTTTTGCCTATTTCAACCTTAGCACATCTCACATGGTTCTGTAATTTTTTATTATATTGTCTATCTTTCTTATCCATAAATAAAGTTATTTAGGTAAAGGAATATATTTTAGTTTGTATTTCTAGTGCCTAGCTAATAACAAGTTCATTATAAGTATATAATAAATATCAATTCAGAATATCCTGTGTTTCAAAGTCATCAAGAGCCTAACCTTTTTTTAAAATTTTTATTTTATTATTAGTTTCAAGACTATAGTACATTGGTTAGACATTTATATATTTTATAAAATGATCCCCCTAATTGCTCTTTCTTTCCTCCGAAGAGCCTTACTTTTAAGAAAGCCAGTCTACTTGTTGTATTATGAACAATCAGAGATGAACCTTTTTTAAACCTACATGTTCTGAG
>NW_011888882.1:3108627-3120064 GCF_000151845.1 Pteropus vampyrus
GCAAATATTTTCTTCTGATCTGTGGCTTGCCTTTTTATTTTCAAAAATGAAGTGCAAATGTTTTTAATTTTGATGAGGTGAAATGTTTTAAATTTTGATGAAGTCCAGTTTTTAGTTTATCAGCTTAAAATTATTCACGAGTTCTCCATAAACTATAAGGACATAGTTCAAAATTCATAGCATGACATACGAAGTCCTCTTAGATCTGACTTCTACTTATCACTGCATAGCTTCAGGTCTTGACCACATTTTGTTTCTCATCCCATGTGCTAATCAAAACGTATCACCTGTACTCTCTTAATTGACCATATCATTTCTGCTTCTTGTTCTTTTGCTCTTTCTACTCAGAACAACCTCCCACGTCCCTTCCTCTCTCTGGCTAAGTTCATCTCTCTCTGTCTAATTTCTTTTTAACTAACATCCTCTGGAAAACCTCCCCTAATCTCTTCCCTTCCCAGCTGGGTTAGGTGCCCTTCCTAAATGTTCCTTTTGCCTATTTCAACCTTAGCACATCTCACATGGTTCTGTAATTTTTTATTATATTGTCTATCTTTCTTATCCATAAATAAAGTTATTTAGGTAAAGGAATATATTTTAGTTTGTATTTCTAGTGCCTAGCTAATAACAAGTTCATTATAAGTATATAATAAATATCAATTCAGAATATCCTGTGTTTCAAAGTCATCAAGAGCCTAACCTTTTTTTAAAATTTTTATTTTATTATTAGTTTCAAGACTATAGTACATTGGTTAGACATTTATATATTTTATAAAATGATCCCCCTAATTGCTCTTTCTTTCCTCCGAAGAGCCTTACTTTTAAGAAAGCCAGTCTACTTGTTGTATTATGAACAATCAGAGATGAACCTTTTTTAAACCTACATGTTCTGAGAAAAAAAATATCCGATGGATTCTGGAATCAGCATCAAACCATTTATCCTTTTTATATTCTGGAAACACACTGAACTACTTAATTTACAGGCATTTTCTCTAATAGTCAAAACATTCCTGTGCATGAGAGGTAACTATTAATGTCCCTGTTTTATAGTAAAGAAAACTCAGGCTTAGACTAAGTGACTTGACTGAGGCCACATAAATATTTGTAATAGGAAATAAAACTGATCATTTATAAGCTTAGCATAAAGAGAAATTACAGCTTCGAGGAATGCATTTGACAAATATTCAGTGAGCACATACTATGTGCCATACAATATTCTAGGAGCTATGAATATAGATGGGAATGAAGAGACAAAATTTTCTGCTATGATAGAGTTTATATTCTAGGTAGTTACATCATCTACACTAATATAACAGATATTATTCTAACTAGTATTGACTAGTTAGAGCATTGACTCACTTGAGGCAGTGAAGACAGAAAAAAATAAAAAATTTTGAGCAATACAGACATGAAAATGCTTATTTTATCCTTCAGTGTTTTCCTGTTTCCGAGAAACAGGAACATATTTTCACGTATACGTGCTTTGCAGGCAGCAGAGATTGTAATCTGAACTTGGACCTGGACCTAGAGGCACCAGCTATTTGGCCATAATATTTGTCAGAAAGACTAAGTAATGCTCATGTGTACAATGGCATGCTTAGGGAGGAGTCAGACTGAGAAGGACAATTGGAAAGAGGCAAAAAGAGGGTAGGAAAATAGAAAATGCAGTGAGGAAGAGAAGGAATAAGAACAAAAGCACCATCTGTGGATTCTTTCTCTGCACCCTGTGGGCAGGGACCTGCTCATTCTGATTGATCACTATTATATGCTTAGGATCTAGCAATATGTTTGTTGGTTGTTGTTCTCTAAGTGTATTGGAAATAGGGCTTATGGAAACAACTATATTTATTAATTCAAAAAAATGACTGTTAATTGTTCCGATATCCTAGTGTGAGGTCTTGATTCCTGCCCTCAAGGGGTAAATCGAATATTTGGAGAGAGAAATTTAAAGTATTGAAAGGAAAGCATCATAAATACTGTAACAGAGACATGAACAAAGTACTACGGAAATTCTGTGAGGAGTAACTTGCTTCATCTCAGGACTTGGGAAAGGCTTCATGGAGAATGTGGCATTTGAGATAGGAAAGATATTCAAAGAATGGTCTGGAGAGTGCCTGCCTGGCTTGTTCAGGGAACGAAGCAAATGTCATAATAGTTAGAGATAGAACACATGGACAGAAGAGGATAAGGTCACATGTGGGAGTTGCAGGCCAAGTTTGAAGTTTGTATTATAGCCTGGGGCACTTGGGAGACAGAAAGGGCCCAGGTAGTTCACCATCTGCTCTGCCACCAGAGCTATCTTAAAAATATAAGTTGTATGATGTCAATACTATTCTTTGAAGCCACAAAGCCACTCAGCCATCACACAGTATTATGAAATAGGAGTTTCACCTGCTCATGAGGCCTCTAGGTAGACACTAACACAAAAATCTTACTGAGGAAACATTAATTCACATAGGTCATTGAGCTTCTCTGGTGACCTCAGCCTCAACAACTAGTATCCATGAGCTGGTGTAGTCCTCTCCGACATGTATCAGGGTTGATCTGTGTCACCAGTAGAACAAAGAAGTAATGGTATGTCATTGCTAAGGCTAGGTCATAAAATACTTTAAGACATCTGTCTTGTTCTTTTTCAGGTTATTTGCTTTGGGGGAAACCAGTCACTGTGTTGTAAGGACACTCAAGTAGCCTGTGCATTGCCCCACGTAGCAAGGAACTGAAGCCTCTTGCCAATGACCAAGTGAGTGAGCCATTTCGGAGGCAGGCTCTCTAGCCTTAGTCAAGTCTTTGGTTGACTGTAGCTCCTAGCATTTTGAATGCACCCTCAAGAAGGACCTTGAGTCAGAGCCACCAGCTAAGTCATTTCCAAATTCCAGATCCACAGAAATTTTGAGATAAGAAGTGTTTTTTGCTTTAAGCAACTAAATTTTAAGCAATTTGTTATAGAGCAATTGATAGTTAATATAGTAATTGATCACATAAAGTCAGAGTTAAAAGGAACTATAAAAGTTAAGTAGGACAAACACTGATAATTTGGTTCAACATTTCCCATGAAGCTTGAAGAGATTTATGGAGTCCTTCTCCACTACCGTTGGTTAGAGATGGCATACACCTTGAGATGCAGGCTCTGGTCCAAACCTACATGTCTAGTTAATGATAAAAACTTCATTTTCTGACTACAAGTCCAGGGCTCTTGCCACTGTATTGTGCTATCATCCATAAAATGACTTAATTTAACCTTTTAAATTTATATGAGATACCCACCCACTTGCTGAAGATCAGTCATTTAGCTTGTTAAGAATTACTCATCTAGAGAGAAGATACTATACTGCTTAAAAACGTGAAAGCTATTTCAAATGCTAATTGTGGTAGGCTGAATAATGGCTCCCAAAGATATGTAGGTCTTAATCCCTGGAATCTATGAATGCTACCTTATATGGCAAAAGGAATTTTGCAGATGTAATCAAGTTAAACATTCTGAGATGGGGAGATCATCTTGGATTATCCAGGTAAGACTTAAATGTAATCACAAGTGTCCTCATAAGAGGGAGGCAAAAGGAAATTTGATAAAAAATGGAGATGACGTGATGCAGAACAGAGAGAGAAAAGATGAGGTGATGCAGGGCCATGAGTCAAGGAATGAAGACAGCATCCATCCTGTGAAAAATGAAGAAACAGATTCTCCCCTAGAGCCTCCAGAAGGAACTAGACCTGCCAACCCTTTGATTTTAGCCCACTGAGACTGATTTCAGATTCTATAATTGTAAAAGAATAAATGTTTGTTATAATTCGTTACAGCTGCAATAGGAAACTAATACACTAATCTTAGCTCCAGTGTGTCCTAGTTCTGTTAATTTGTGCAAGACAATTAATATTGAAGACTGTTTTCTAATCTCTAGAATGGGAATAATAAAATGCCTATTTCATAGAGTTGTCGAAAGATTGAATTAGCTCATTCTTGTGAAATGGTTAGCATAGGACTTGGCTCATGGAAAGTTCTTTAGAAGCTTGACTATTGAATTAATCTAGAGAGATGGCACCATTTTTTTTTTTTTTTTTTTTGCCTCCTTTTGAAAACTCAAGTACACTACTGAGTAGCCCTTGGAATAGAGAAAGTATTGAATATTTATTACTTATTCTTTTGTTACCATTCTATTGGAAATCCTGAAGTCTATTTGCTTCATCCTCTGATTGTCTTTTCCTCAAAGGTGTAGACTGCAAGATAGGAAGGCAAATAGAGAGAATGACCAGAAAATAATTCATGAATGAGAGAATTAAAGATTTTTGAAAGGATTTCTTTGCCTATTATCTGCTTTCAGAGAAAGCGACACAAAACAGGTGAAAAGTTACACTACTTGTGAAGATCTCCAGGGAGGGATTGTCCACTAGCTTTCCTAGTAGTATCTTTGGTACATACGAAGACTGTTCTTAATTTTCAAAGATTTCACCCATGGCTGTACAATCCTCTTTCTACAAAAATGGAATGGTTTTGTGTTTTGAAAGCTGTTCTATACACAGCGCTGCCCTAAAAGAGTCTGCTACAAAAGCAGCCATGTGTTAGCTGGCCATATTTCTAATGCGGATTCAGGACCACTGAAGATATGAAGCAGCACAGCTGTATAAACCTTTTCCTTATCCTGGATTCAATTTCAAAATTTTACTAATTAAAAAAAAAACTTGTAATATTCATATTTACTTTTATTATTTATCCCTACGATTCGTTTTTTTGTAGTTTCTTATATTTTCTATTTGTATTCTGTTGTTTATATGTACCGTGATCACATTTACATAGTTCAAGTGCTCTGTGGCTTCTATCTCAAGCCCTAGTGGGCAGGAACATCTGCATCATCCTTTTGTACAGTGCTTGGTGGGACATCTAGTGCCTCATGATTGTTTTATGATGATAGAGATGACACTATAAAATGAAGCCAAAGGGATGTTTTAAAAAATAGGGTCTGATGCTGTTGGGTCTATGTTAGATGTGTCTCCATTTATTGAGGAAAGAACTGAGGAATGACTGTTGTATCATTATGACAAACAACTACCATAGTCAAGGCCAGTGATTTTCTAAAGCGCTGCGAAATCCTAGTCCTATAAGTCAGAAATGACTATAAAAATAAATGAATCTGATTTATTGACTTGGCTTCTAATGCCAGACTGAAGTTCACCAAAAAGGCTAAAGATCAAGGTCTTTTCTCTGAACATACCTCAAACCTGGGCATTGGTCCTCAGTCGCTGAATCTCAGGTTTGCTTATCATCCTGGTTAGCAGTTCATTCGAGGGGAGTGCATTTTTCCTCATTTGGCCTGGATTGGTTTATACTTGTTGAGCTAAAAACACATGGTACCTAGCACAGGAACACAGTCCGAAGTCAGCTGACCAGGATGTCATTCTCTCTAATGCAGAGACTCAACTACCTAAATGGTAATGGAGGCAGACATCTCCTAATTGAGGTGGTTTCTTGGTCAATTGAGATTGACAGCTGGGGTAGAGCTTACCTCTGTCTTTAGGGGGTTTGCTGCCTCATGGTACCATCTAAAGGTGTCAGTTTAAAAGTCACCTTAGTAGCTCTTTTGCGACAGCTTTAAAGCCATTGCCCCTAAATATAAGCATTGCAAAAATGTACTTTTCCTCACTTAGGGGTTCTCACTGTCTCAGATAGGTGAGGGATAAAAAAAGGCCTCTCCAGAAGGTGGTATTCTACTTCTATCAAATAAGAAGCTCCTGCCAGCCTTTTGCTTTTGTGGGGAATCAAAATTTAATATATAACCTGAAATCCTCCCAGCTTACTGAGATCAGTTCATGGGTTCTAGGAGAGAAGATGAAACCTAATTTATCTTCACTCTACACATGGCTAGGTATTGTGCATAAGTACTTCAGCCAAAATCTTTTAGATTTTGATGCATTTTATCTGTTTACATAAGATCAACAGTGTGTTCCTACTTGCATGGTAAACACTGAATCCTGTTTATAACAGAAGGGCGATATCTGCGGGGAGAATACTCCCAGTTCTCCAAGCTCCTCGCGCCTTTGCTCAGACTCCAGAGGAATGTGCCTTTGCACTGTTTTACCAGCATCCCTAATCATGATTAATTTAAAGCCTTTCTCTCTTTGGTTTAGGCCTGACACAGCAATTGGTTTTCTGTCACATTGATTTTTCTGTCCTTGCAGATTCAAGGCGAGGGTTGAATCCTCCTAACAGGGTGAGTTCTCTGACAAGGAAGTTTTGCAACCTAATTTACAGCTGGAGTCAAGCTTGTCAGTGAGTGCCAGAGGGGAACTGTCGCAATCCGCTGGTTAAGTATGCATTTAATAGTGTTTATCCAAGCGAGGTTGCGATTTCTTCACTCTCCAACAAATGCCTTATTTGTAATACCTATCTTCTCTAATCTAGGTTTTTGAAAAATGTTTCTAACGTGTGTGGGCTAGAATACATTTTGTTTTCCTGTGGATATATTCATTTAACAAAGGCAGTCTCTGAGGAACTATCAAAAACTGCCTGCCACCTTTCCAAATCATCTCTCTCTGTAGTGACCATGAGCTAATCCTGAAGGAAAACAAGGAAATCTTTTCAAATAAACATTCTCGAGGATGTTTAGAGGGAACCCAATTGCTAGTATGCAGAACTCTCCCACTGATTGAAAATAGTTATATTGAGGGAGTACAATTACAGTAAGTTGGGGCGTTTGTAAGCATTTGGTATTTTCAGATGATTAACAATAATAAGCTAAATTCCAACAAAGATATGTTTGTGTGTGTGTGTGTGTGTGTGTGTGTGTGTGTGTTCAGAGTCACTCAGGATCTTATTTCTCAATCTGTTGGTGAAAAATGAGGCACAGAGGAGTTAAAAACTTTTCATAGATAAAGGAGTTCATAAGGAACATTGGCAATATTGGAACCGAAGCCCATTAGGTTTCACTGGCTTAACCTATTTCTGGTAAGTACATAAGACGTGAAGAAACATTTGATTACTAAATAAAAAGAGAGCACTGAAGAAAATTCTATTGGTTGCATGCAGTTTATTACTGCAATATTCCCGATCTCAAGGAATTTGCCATGCAGTAGAGAAAATGTCGAGTATAGATTGAAAAAACAAAACATTACTTGGATGAAATCATTAAATAAATTAATAAATTAATGCTGGAGTCTATTCATATTACTTACAACTTTATTCTGTATTAAAATTTTTTTTTAATTTAAAAATTTTAAAATACCTGTCTATTTCCTTCTCTGGTCTGTGGGTTTCTGAAGGACAAACCTCTTTCCTATTTGGGCCTGAAGTTCCAGAAGTTAAAGTTGATCCTGGCACAAACGAAGGCAGGAATGATTGAGTGAATGAATTTGGTCTTGATATGACATTTTATTGCCCATAGTTTGTGGGCCTGATGTTTTCTAATTTATTTATCATTTGTTATTTAAAATGCCTATACATTCAAAGCATATTTTTAATATGCCCTTGCCTATACATGACTTAAATATATCATTACCTCATTAAAAAATCTTATAGCAGTTCATTTCTTATTTTTGTCCAACAGAAATACAGTATAAACCTCGATATAATTTTAAATTTTCTAATAGCCACATTAGGAAAATAAAAAAAAAACAATGTATCTTATCTTATTTAACTCAACATATTAAAACATTACCATTTAAACATGTAATTATAAAACTATTAATGATACTTTACATTTCCTTTTGAAATTTGGGGTGTAGGTTGCATTTAATGGACATCTCAATTCAGACTTACCTTTAGACTGCAGTCCAGACTACAGTCTACATTTCCAGTGATCGATGGGCATGTGTGGCCATCATATTAGTTAGCACAGCTCTCTAATTCATTTGTAGATGTAAGGGATATTTTCTTTGCCCAATGCTCAACCTTTGCTATTATGGCCACTCTCAGCCCCCGTAGTTTGGAAGCACCCCATCCTCAGTGTCTACATGAAAACTAGGTGACTAATCATCCTGATTTGACCAGAGTTTCCACAGGTAACCCATGCCTGTCCAATCAACATATTTTATCCTCCTGGCCGTTGTGAATAGATGGGACATAGCATATATAAACCCAATTGCCAATTATGGGATTTTGTGGGAACTACTGGGAAAAAGAATCTCATTTTCTGCTGTGATTATTATATAGAACTTCAGCTAACCTTCTTTACATCATGAGAGGTGAGCTTGGTTGTCAGTAATTACTACTTTGGAGAAAACCAGATGTAGGGAGAAACTGAGTCTTGGTGACTTTTGTTTTTGAGTTCCTAGATCCACCCTTGTCCACCTTTGGACTTTTCAGTAAGCCAGTGAGTTCTTTACACCTACATCCATTTCTTTTTCTTGTTTCTTTAAATCATCCAGGTTGGATTTTCATCACTTGAAAGCAGGACAGACCTAACAAATAAAATAGATAAAATAATTTTAAAAGGTGGGGGCGTACAAGAAATCTAGTGCAATTCTTCAGGCTCATAAGAAACATAATCAGAGGTTGTCTATTTTTCTTTTGTATGGCTTCTTCAAGCTATTCTGGTGTGTTTTCTGTGTGTGTGTGTGTGTGTGTGTGTGTGTGTGTGTGTGTGTGTGTGCATGCGTGTGTGTGTGTATGTGTGTTCTCTTATGCTGCCTAAGAACTATGGCTACCTTTGTGGCAAAAGGAGCTGAAGGCAGTGAAATAGCTGCATGCTGGCAATAATCTATGAATTTAGTGGGGATGTTTAAAAGTAGGAAGCAATGGAGACCTACTGTTTTTTATTTTTTTCTTTCTTCTGTCTCTTCCTCTCTTGCTCTCAGACCTTTGTGCTTTGCTTGTGCTGTGTGTATTTTGCTCCATTATAATAACTCTCATACTGACTCATAGGCCTCATTCTAGGTATTGGAACAGTCTAAAATTCATGAGATTTCTAACCTGGGGGCTAGGGACCCTTGGGTAATTGTAGAGTTGCAAAGTCAGGCATCTGAAAATCTATCCATCCATTTATCTCTTCTTAATCAATGAATACTAAAAGTACAATCATTGCATGTGGGAGGATTGTAACACTTTTTGACAGATCCAAGAAGAAAGTGAGTAGGCTTTCAATAGAGGTATTGAGCTACTAATAAGTAACTTGACAAGGTTAAGTACCCTACGTGAAGCACTTAATTTATGTTACAGCATAATATTTAGACTTCACAGCAGTGTTACAAGGCTGGCATTATTAACCTTGTTTTGAAATAGAAAAATAAAATTATAATTTTATTTTATATACATACACATATATTATTTATTTTATTATATATGTATTTTATATACATATATTTCATATATATAAAATATGTAATTTTATATATATATACACACATGTATATATGTATATATATGTACTTCTTTATTCACTATCCATTTAATAAACTTCTTTTTTAAACTATTATGTTTTAAATGAATTTAACATCTAGTGGAGAAAATAGGCTTATAAACATATGACGAATATTATGTGTTAGTATATAAAAAAATGAGAAATACCACTGGAAAGGAAAGAGAGAGCACCTGACAGCAGAGGTAAGGATGGGAAAGGGGCATAGGTGTGATCAGAGAAGCTTACTGGAAGCAGGATGCCTGGTGTCTGACACGTTAAAGCTTTTCTGCTCTATCACAAATTTCTTTACCTTTTTCAGGAGAGAGTTCCATTATTGGACAGTGACAAATTTTAGTTTGTTTTTCTGCATCATAGTGACATAACTGACAGAACCTTGAACTATGAAGTGAAACTTCTGTTCTTAACTAGATTTACTGGATTTACAACTGATAAGGATGTGCACCAAGTCTCTTAAACATTTGGGGCTTGCACTTCTCACCTGCAGAGCAAGGTGCATCAACCATAACACTTAAGACTCTACAAAGCCTTCAGATAGTGCCCTCTGTTCCCATATTTACTGTCCTTCTATTAAGAGTCATTACCTGGAAACTGCAGTTCAGAAGCAAGGCATTACAACTAAGTGTAAGGGAACTCAGCTCACAAGGACAAAGTTTCATCTCATTTTATTTTTATTAAAGCCAAAAGATCACCTTGTTATAGCTTCAAGGTTTCTTCATTTAAGTGTAGTCTAGGATGAACTGGTAAAGATTTGGCAAATCAAGTTAATGGTGGCAGAGAGACAAAATTTCACCAAATGCTTCAATCTAGCATTCTCAGATTCACAACTGAAGAATAGTGAGTTTTATCTAATATTTAATTACTATCCTGGAAGTTCCCTATATAAAAGCAAAACAAATCAAAAACAAAAAAATCTAACATTTTCAATGGATATACTTTGGAAGTAGATCAAATTCTTAATCTCGGAACCTGGGTTTTCTAGGAAATCATCTTGCTTCTTGTGTTTAATTTTGTTGTGCCTGGGAGTGCATTTATGTATGTAGCTACAAAGTCAGGTACAGAGAAAGAGAGAGAGAGAGAAAAGAGAGAGAACTGTCAGTTGTTTTGTGTTTCCGAGTTTAATGTAGGTCCCTAGCTTGAAGATGGAAATCATTTTTAAGATTATGTAAAAAAAAAAAAATGAGAAGATGGAAAGGGAAAAACTATATTGATGCACTCTCACCCTGGATTTTTTTTTGGTTTCAAAAAATTTCTTAACGTGCTTCATGTTTTGATTTAGTTGAAAATATCATGTTTTATGAACAAAAGTGGCAGTTACTTTACACTGTATATTAAGATGCAAAGTAATATACATTGGCCTTGGGAGACTTGATTTGGCTTTTACATAATGGATGTTTTTCCTCACTGCAGGTTGAAACTGATATTTTACTTCTCTGTAGCTAAGCATGTGACAGTTTTGACCTCAGCATTGGGGTCCGTATACTGACTGTGTCATGATGCTCTTCCAGATTGAACTGTTTCTTAAAAGGATTAAGCCCTGAATGCTCAACATGATACAACCAGGAAGTCATCCAACTCATGATGTCAAAATCACAGACTTTGGGCATATTTATTCAAAGTCAACATATACAACGTCTGTTTTCACTGATTATTTGATAACACTCACATGAAAGTCTCTGGTATTTTTCCACTTAACTTTTGCTACTTTAAATGTGACCAATCCACCTTTATGCTACACTGTGGTTGACATGTAAATGCCAAATAGAAGATATCATTAAAAATTAACAGTAATTGTCACCAACAACTTCCTATTTAGTGTGACTGTAACTCCTGCTACAGCTACTACCACTACCATTTATTAAGAACTCACTGTACCAGGAATGTGTGTCTCTATGGCTTGACTTCCTCTGCACATCTCACCTTCCCCCTGTCTGTCTCTTCTCATCTTCTCCACTTCCACAGCTTTGGCTTCACTTTGCTCAGGCTATGGTGTGACTACTCCAACAAGGAGGCTCATTTTCATCTGGCTGTAAAGCAGAGTAAACTAATCTTGCAAAACTGTTCTGCTATGTATTTTAGTCTCTTCCTGTTTGGAA
>NW_011888882.1:3120114-3136255 GCF_000151845.1 Pteropus vampyrus
ATGCAAAGTAATATACATTGGCCTTGGGAGACTTGATTTGGCTTTTACATAATGGATGTTTTTCCTCACTGCAGGTTGAAACTGATATTTTACTTCTCTGTAGCTAAGCATGTGACAGTTTTGACCTCAGCATTGGGGTCCGTATACTGACTGTGTCATGATGCTCTTCCAGATTGAACTGTTTCTTAAAAGGATTAAGCCCTGAATGCTCAACATGATACAACCAGGAAGTCATCCAACTCATGATGTCAAAATCACAGACTTTGGGCACATTTATTCAAAGTCAACATATACAACGTCTGTTTTCACTGATTATTTGATAACACTCACATGAAAGTCTCTGGTATTTTTCCACTTAACTTTTGCTACTTTAAATGTGACCAATCCACCTTTATGCTACACTGTGGTTGACATGTAAATGCCAAATAGAAGATATCATTAAAAATTAACAGTAATTGTCACCAACAACTTCCTATTTAGTGTGACTGTAACTCCTGCTACAGCTACTACCACTACCATTTATTAAGAACTCACTGTACCAGGAATGTGTGTCTCTATGGCTTGACTTCCTCTGCACATCTCACCTTCCCCCTGTCTGTCTCTTCTCATCTTCTCCACTTCCACAGCTTTGGCTTCACTTTGCTCAGGCTATGGTGTGACTACTCCAACAAGGAGGCTCATTTTCATCTGGCTGTAAAGCAGAGTAAACTAATCTTGCAAAACTGTTCTGCTATGTATTTTAGTCTCTTCCTGTTTGGAATTAATCTATACATTAACAACTTGCAAAGCTTTTGAAGCTGAACTTTTGCACAAAGCTGCACCTAGACCGTGGTACACTGTGCTACTGAGTCACCACACCAGTGTCACCACACTGCCTTGTTACCTAGCCTAGCCTGCAAGGCAGTAAGTAATCTGCAGTTAGAAATTTAAGCTTCTTTCTTCCTCTGTGTAAAGTAAAATATCAGATTGGTGTGCAAAAAAGGTAGCTTGCTGGTATGGTAGTATGAGCCCATCACAAATCCTTTAAAACATTTATTTACCTCTTCTATCTTTTGTCTGTTTTCTCTTGAATACTTTCCATCCTCCAGCACACCATTTTTACATAACAGGAGAAGAGATGGTATTTGACCTCACAAAAGACCACGCTGCTTAGTTCACTCATCTAGAGGCTGGTACAGAGAAATAGTCAAACTTGCCTTGAGCTCTGTCCCCTCCATCCACACTATTCAACAGCTTACCCTGACCCATTCCTTAAGGAACTTGACAAGAGAGAACAGAAAACCCTTCTTTGTTTGTTTTTAATTCATGTTTTAGAGATAGATTGCAGATCTACTAGCTGCAAAGCACTGAGTTTCACCATGAGGGTCACAAAAGAATATAATATCTGGTTTCTGATCTGTGAAGGTCTCCTCTGTTTATGCCCTTCCTGCCATCCAGACTCACAATCTGAAAGGCAAGTTACAGAAGGGACTTCCTTCTCTGGAATCTCCACTGAATTAGAAAAATTGGGTGATTAGAATTTAGCGCTTTTTCTAGATTGGCTTTCTTTCACTCCCCTAAGAACAGCTAGTGCGGCAACCAAACTGCTGCTCAGCACAGAGGTCTCCAACTCTCAGGCCATGGACCAGTACCCATCAGTGGCCTATTAGGAACTGGGACACACAGCAGGAAGTGAGTGACAGGTGAGTGAGCAAAGCTTTTTCTGTATTTGCAGCAGCTCCCCAGTGCTAGCATCACCGCCTCAGCTCTATCTCAGATCATCAGACATTAGATTCTCATAGGAACACCGGTCCCTGGTGCCAAAAAGTTTGGGGATCGCTGGCTTAGCATTCTCTGAACCCAACTTGCTCTTTCTTGCCTGCCAAATTATTGGAAGGGCTGACTTCTACACTCAGCAGTCTACGTTGCCCCCATCACTGGTAAACACATTCCTTTTCTGTTTCAAAGGCATCTTTCAAATATGTCTTCTTTTCATCTGGATAGCATTCTCTTTTGCCTGGGGACCCAGAGAAAGTGACAGAAAACAAACAAACAAACTTTGGAGTCTAAAGGATCTCATTCTGCACTTGGGCTCTACTGCTCATTAATCGTGTCCCACTGGAAAAGTTACTGGGGCTCTTTGAGCCTGTTTCCCCATCTCCAAAAAGGAAATGAAAATACTGCAAAAGAGTTATGCCTTTTTTTTATGAGGTAGTTTACATAAATGACCTAGTGCTGTATCTGGCACTTATTGGTACTCCCTAAATGTTAGTCAGCATCCCTTCAGTCTCCACTATAAAATTCTGTCTTAATGTGGCTGTTTGCAGGATCATCTCCTGTATTGGATTCCAAGTCATTTAAGAATCAGCACTGCAGTTTATCCATGCGGGGTGTTCTCTGCAGTCTTGCACAGTGCTTTGTGCCTAGCAGATACTCAGGCACATTGGATCTATCACTGTGTTACTGTAAAAATACAAATGATCATAGGTCTGTGAAGAGCCAGGCTCCACGGGGTGAAAAGCAAGCCTGGGTAAAAAGCTCAGGTGCTTTAAAGCCTTTGCTGAGCTCAGCAAGGTTGGTGAGGGAAAGGTTGTAGCGGGGGAAGTATCAAGCTCTCTGTGCATGCTCATGTAATTTAGGGCTCTAGGGTGACCTCTCCCTAGGGTCACACACAAAACGAATCAGGAAAAGAGAGAACAGAGATAGAACCAGCTGCTCTCAGATCCTTAGACATTTCAAACAAGGGGGAGAGACTCAGCCTTTCCTGATTAATCTTTAGTGATTTATTCTTTGAACATCATTTAAAAGGAGCATTTTAAAGTAAATTAATTGAACTCCCATGGCCTTTTACCCTACTTATATCATCAAAAGAAACTACATCTTGAATTTTTAAAAAATACTTGATTTATTTTCTGTGACTTACAAACTACTGAGAAATGTCAGTATTGTGTGTGTGTGAGTGTGTGTGTGTGTGTGTGTAAAATTTTAAATTATAAATAAAAACTCCAGCCATTTCAGCAGGAAGTTAAAACATCCAAATTTTAGCAAATAATTATTCCATTAGGGGTGTCATAGGCATGGATGAATGATAAATATACGACCTAAGACACACAAAAATGGGAAAGTACTGGTTGTCTTTAAAACAGCCACTCTGGCTTGATAATACGGCTGAGTTCTCTCCTCTCCCACATCACTTGGGTAAATTCTCCTTAGTACACACTGGTGTTTTTGTAAGTATAGGTAGCAGTCTGTTAGTGAGTTATAATATTAATTTAGCAGTTGCTTTTTTAAAAATTATAAATGAAGTAGGATAGTATAGAGAATAAAATAAAATATCTGCATTCCATAGTCGGGATGAATTTTGTTTTATAAAACTTTTATTTGTGTTTCCTATATGTATTGGTGTGACTACTCCAACAAGGAGGCTCATTTTCATCTGGCTGTAAAGCAGAGTAAACTAATCTTGCAAAACTGTTCTGCTATGTATTTTAGTCTCTTCCTGTTTGGAACTAATCTATACATTAACAACTTGCAAAGCTTTTGAAGCTGAACTTTTGCACAAAGCTGTACCTAGACCGTGGTACACTGTGCTGCTGAGTCACCACACCAGTGTCACCACACTGCCTTGTTACCTAGCCTGCAAGGCAGTAAGTAATCTGCAGTTAGAAATTTAAGCTTCTTTCTTCCTCTGTGTAAAGTAAAATACCAGATTGGTGTGCAAAAAAGGTAGCTTGCTGGTATGGTAGTATGAGCCCATCACAAATCCTTTAAAACATTTATTTACCTCTTCTATCTTTTGTCTGTTTTCTCTTGAATACTTTCCATCCTCCAGCACACCATTTTTACATAACAGGAGAAGAGATGGTATTTGACCTCACAAAAGACCACGCTGCTTAGTTCACTTATCTAGAGGCTGGTACAGAGAAATAGTCAAACTTGCCTTGAGCTCTGTCCCCTCCATCCACACTATTCAACAGCTTACTCTGACCCATTCCTTAAGGAACTTGACAAGAGAGAACAGAAAACCCTTCTTTGTTTGTTTTTAATTCATGTTTTAGAGATAGATTGCAGATATACTAGCTGCAAAGCACTGAGTTTCACCATGAGGGTCACAAAAGAATATAATATCTGGTTTCTGTTCTGTGAAGGTCTCCTCTGTTTATGCCCTTCCTGCCATCCAGACTCACAATCTGAAAGGCAAGTTACAGAAGGGACTTCCTTCTCTGGAATCTCCACTGAATTAGAAAAATTGGGTGATTAGAATTTAGCGCTTTTTCTAGATTGGCTTTCTTTCACTCCCCTAAGAACAGCTAGTGCGGCAACCAAACTGCTGCTCAGCACAGAGGTCTCCAACTCTCAGGCCATGGACCAGTACCCATCAGTGGCCTATTAGGAACTGGGACACACAGCAGGAAGTGAGTGACAGGTGAGTGAGCAAAGCTTTTTCTGTATTTGCAGCAGCTCCCCAGTGCTAGCATCACCGCCTCAGCTCTATCTCAGATCATCAGACATTAGATTCTCATAGGAACACCGGTCCCTGGTGCCAAAAAGTTTGGGGATCGCTGGCTTAGCATTCTCTGAACCCAACTTGCTCTTTCTTGCCTGCCAAATTATTGGAAGGGCTGACTTCTACACTCAGCAGTCTACGTTGCCCCCATCACTGGTAAACACATTCCTTTTCTGTTTCAAAGGCATCTTTCAAATATGTCTTCTTTTCATCTGGATAGCATTCTCTTTTGCCTGGGGACCCAGAGAAAGTGACAGAAAACAAACAAACAAACTTTGGAGTCTAAAGGATCTCATTCTGCACTTGGGCTCTACTGCTCATTAATCGTGTCCCACTGGAAAAGTTACTGGGGCTCTTTGAGCCTGTTTCCCCATCTCCAAAAAGGAAATGAAAATACTGCAAAAGAGTTATGCCTTTTTTTTATGAGGTAGTTTACATAAATGACCTAGTGCTGTATCTGGCACTTATTGGTACTCCCTAAATGTTAGTCAGCATCCCTTCAGTCTCCACTATAAAATTCTGTCTTAATGTGGCTGTTTGCAGGATCATCTCCTGTATTGGATTCCAAGTCATTTAAGAATCAGCACTGCAGTTTATCCATGCGGGGTGTTCTCTGCAGTCTTGCACAGTGCTTTGTGCCTAGCAGATACTCAGGCACATTGGATCTATCACTGTGTTACTGTAAAAATACAAATGATCATAGGTCTGTGAAGAGCCAGGCTCCACGGGGTGAAAAGCAAGCCTGGGTAAAAAGCTCAGGTGCTTTAAAGCCTTTGCTGAGCTCAGCAAGGTTGGTGAGGGAAAGGTTGTAGCGGGGGAAGTATCAAGCTCTCTGTGCATGCTCATGTAATTTAGGGCTCTAGGGTGACCTCTCCCTAGGGTCACACACAAAACGAATCAGGAAAAGAGAGAACAGAGATAGAACCAGCTGCTCTCAGATCCTTAGACATTTCAAACAAGGGGGAGAGACTCAGCCTTTCCTGATTAATCTTTAGTGATTTATTCTTTGAACATCATTTAAAAGGAGCATTTTAAAGTAAATTAATTGAACTCCCATGGCCTTTTACCCTACTTATATCATCAAAAGAAACTACATCTTGAATTTTTAAAAAATACTTGATTTATTTTCTGTGACTTACAAACTACTGAGAAATGTCAGTATTGTGTGTGTGTGAGTGTGTGTGTGTGTGTGTGTAAAATTTTAAATTATAAATAAAAACTCCAGCCATTTCAGCAGGAAGTTAAAACATCCAAATTTTAGCAAATAATTATTCCATTAGGGGTGTCATAGGCATGGATGAATGATAAATATACGACCTAAGACACACAAAAATGGGAAAGTACTGGTTGTCTTTAAAACAGCCACTCTGGCTTGATAATACGGCTGAGTTCTCTCCTCTCCCACATCACTTGGGTAAATTCTCCTTAGTACACACTGGTGTTTTTGCAAGTATAGGTAGCAGTCTGTTAGTGAGTTATAATATTAATTTAGCAGTTGCTTTTTTAAAAATTATAAATGAAGTAGGATAGTATAGAGAATAAAATAAAATATCTGCATTCCATAGTCGGGATGAATTTTGTTTTATAAAACTTTTATTTGTGTTTCCTATATGTATTATGAAATGTATTTACGTGTGTACCGAGTTGGGATGTGCAATGTATTTTTCACTGTGATTATATTTCAAAAACCTTGGAAGCTTCTCAATCTGTCTGGCCTTGAAGTCCTTTGTTTACAGATTGCCCAGTGATGATGGTGAAATAGCTTTGGTCAATGAGATGTCAAGGGAAGTCAGGCAGAGGGGGCTGGGTATGGGTGGGGGTATGGGAAAAGATTCTTCACTCAAAAGCATGATACACTATGGAACTACTGTCTTTTCTTTCACTTTCAGTGGATGTCGTCATGTCTGTACGTGCTTCCTGGAACTGTGGCAACCACAAAAGTCGCTCATGTGAGGTCATGTTGAACACAGCAGAGTAGAAAGATAGGAGGAATCTGGGTTCTAGTTTTGGTGTTAAACTGTGGCATTAAGTATCTCTGTACCTATCCTACCTCTGAATTTCTTATAATAATTTCCCTTATTATTTAAGCTACTTGAGTGGTTCTTTTCCCTCATAGCTGAAAAAACCCTAAAGGATAAAGAAGGCTTATTGTAGGAAACGTAAGTAAATCAACCATTAGTGTACAGGTCTGGTGAAAAGAAAGTTTGGAAAGGTACTCTGAGTCTGATCATGAAGAATGCTGAATTCTAATGCTCAAGTCTGAAGTGGGAAAGGGATGATGTGTGTGGTCAATGTATCCCATAATATAGATTTAAAAACAAACAAACAATACTAAGGTCCTATGGTAAAAAGACTTAAGGCTTTCCAACTACTTAGAGCAGAGTCATGACAAGAATCCTGAGCCCACCTCCTTAGTATCTCAATTATCTTTCCCTCCCTTCCTTTACCATATTAGAGCATGAGCCCTCATTATTCATTACTAGATTGTCACCACGATCATCCGACTACTTTCACTGCCTCCAATTTCTCCCAACTTTCTTTTCTTTTTTAAAAAAATTTTGATTAGTTTCAAGTATACAGTGCATTGGTTAGACATTTATATAGTTTCTAAAACGATCCCACTAATTGCTCCTTCTCTCTTCCGGTTTTCCACCTAGCCAATATATTAATGCTAACTACATTCCCTATGCCATGCTCCCCATCCCTAAAACCATCTATCGACTACTAAGTTGTACTTCTTTAACCCTTCTCCCAACTTTCAATGCACCCTGTACGATGACACCAAATTAATATGCCAACATATTGCTTAAAACAATTACTTTCCCAAGGGAACCCAGCTAACAGAGTTTCGAGCCCAGTCTACTCCTGGTTGCAATTTTCATATCCTCTCCAGGAGGAGAGAAGGAGAGGGGGACAGAGAGAGAGAAAGAGAGAGAGTGCTAGCGAGAGTGAGAGAGACTGACCAAGTGACCCTAAGAAGATAGGGAGAGATTAGTTTTGGGAGAGAGAGAGAGAGAGAGAGAGAGAGAGCGTGCCATGCCATCTACCTAGAGCAGGAAAGGAGTATGGAGGCAATCTGTGTGTAAACTGTTTTGTAATGCAATTAGTAAGTGAAAAAATTAGCTACCACGCAGTAGCATCTAGGGGTCGGGGGAAGTGATAGACTATGATGTAATAATGCCTTCAGGAGAGATGAGGAAAAAATTGACACTGGAGAGGATATGAAAATTGCAACCAGTGACTCAGGAATGGCACAAGGGTATTAGTGAAAGCAGTGCTGAAGTGACAGTGGAGTCCATTCTCCCGCAGCAAGTTCCAAGTAGCGCTGTCAGTGGAAAGGGCTCAGGATTCTTGTCATGACTCTGCTCTAAGTAGTTGGAAAGCCTTAAGTCTTTTTACCATAGGACCTTAGTATTGTTTGTTTGTTTTTAAATCTATATTATGGGATACATTGACCATATTTCCTTACAGTTTGTTGTGGAACTTCAATAAGATAACACAGATGATGACGATGATAATAAATAATAGTAATAGCAACAGCATCTAAAAATTATTAGGCTTTTTTTTTTATGATAAGCTAGATATTGTTCTAGCCTTCTACATATGTTAACTTACTTAACCTTCTCATCAGTTCTATGAAGCTCTATAATTTCCCCCCAGTTTACAGAAGAAATTCAGAAATAGTGAACTTAATTGCCTAATTTTAACAACTAATAAGTGATAGAACCAGGATTCAACCAAAGTATCCCGATCTAGATAAAGAATTTAAAAAATATAAACCCTTGTATTTTCCTAAGTACTGTTAAAAGAGAAATAAAATATTATATCTTAAGACATGGTCAAAACAATTTTCAACAGAGGACTTTTTTGAATTTATTTATTTTGATTACTTAAGGTATCTGTTTTTCTAATCCCACTAGTTCTTGATAGCATTGTATTTCCATAGTTTTGTTTTTCCATGAGAAAACAGTACCTCCCATCTTCAGGTAGTTTCGGAAGGAAGCTAAGCTTCTGATGTTGTTTTGCAGTATTTATTTCTATGAGCAGGCGGCAGCATCGTTGCTCTGGGAAGTTGCCTCTCCTTTGATGGGTTGTTCCTAAGAAGCTACCTCGAGCTTCCTGTCCGACCCTGAGCTAATTGGTATATCGGGCAAAGATGACTGAATTGCAAGGAATATAGCTATTTAAAGGCTAGATAAAATTCTTCACCATATTATTAATATGTAGAATCAAATTTTGAATGTGTTTCTTCAGAGTATCACTTTAATAACTTCTGCCTCAAACAGTCATCGAGCTAGACACCAAGCAAACTGAGTTGGGTGGGTGATATTTTACACCACGAGCTGTATGGCCCCAATGCAAGAGCTGTATGACTATTAATCAAAGGCTTAAAAGGCTGTTCCAAACAGCCCACTGTGCCTGGTAGGAAATCATTGCTTTCAGTACTGTAACAGCTGTAGAAGCTTATTTGTAATATCTTCAAATTTAATTGGCTACCATTTGGAATTGCTATAGCTACCTGGGAATTTGATCAAAAGAAAGGTTAAAGAAGTTAATTCAGGGTGACATCCTCTGTTAGCATCATGAAGAAAGCAGGCGAAGCACAGCTTAATCACTTCATTGTAGTCACCTCCCTCAGGGACAGCAATAGGGTTCTGCTACAAGTGACACAAGGCAGATTTGGAACTGGCCTTGGTAGAGTCAATAAATGATAAGCTGCTGGTATATGGATTCATGGGGTTTGTAACTCATGTAAGGTGTTGTCAGAAGATTCGCTTTTCGCTTTCCACACATCCTATCTTACACAGCCAGAATCCCAGATCAATGTTCTACAGGGTGAACAATAGTGTTTTGCAACTCTGAAAAAGTACACTTTCTCTTTCTAGCCTGGTTCATATGTTTTTGACAGAAGCTTCTGTACAAAAAAGAAGTTATTGATTCAGAGCCACAGGAACTAGAGGGTAAACAGTAAAAACTGTGGAATCCAGGCAGCAAAGCCAGCGATGTCGACATAAGCCCATACAGCAGTCTCAGAGATGGGTTAGGCACCTCGTGCTGTGTCTTCAGTGATACAACAATTCAGGTCCAACTGAAAAGAGTCAATTGCAAACTCAAAGGGCCTTAGTGCTCTGAAAACATAGCCCTGACTCTTCACATGGCCATACAACCTCCTGCTTAGGTTTTAAAATACTTCTAGAATTGCTTCCAAAATACATTTAAAAAAATCTATTTCCATACTTTTTCCCTAGGTTCTATTATATATTTTTCTGGGGGAGAAAAAAAAGGAAAAAAGCATCTCTAGTGTTGGACAAGCTGTAGACAATGAGCTTTCTTTATCCTAGCTTTTAAAGATCTTATTCAGAATTGGTGGGAATGCTGCGGCCTTGCTCTTTTTGATATTTCACAGGTTCTGCTGACTTTTCTTAGATGCTAGATTTTCTTAGATGTTAGCTAGATTTACATATGGAATTTACTGAGGAATACCATACATTTTCATGATCTGAAAATCTGTCTAAACTTGCTTTCTAATGTATTCTGAAGTTTACATTCTGTTTCTGCCCCATGCCGCAGACTCAGTAGATTTGAGCCAAAAGAGTTGAAGTTGTGATGAAGAGCTCTGACTCTCAGCTTGTCTCCCTACACTTTATGCCAGACCATAGATCCAGGATAGAACTGAGATTGTTCCAATCCTAAAATAGAACTTCTAACATTTTCTAGTCTTAGTTTTTGTTACCAGAAAACCTGAAACAAACTCATATTTGCACAACACACTATCTTCTTTTCCACACTTTAGTATTTTTGCTTTTCGGCATTTTGACTATTTTCAGTTCCCTGTGAAGGCAGAGACCTATCTTGGTTATCAATGTCTCCTTGATATTTAAAAAAATATTAATCAGATTGTAACACTTCCCCACTTAAAACTCTTTATTGGTTTCCCATTACATTGGGTAAAACAAAAACAAAAATAAAACAAAAAACAAAAATTTTCTCCATGGACCGGAGGACCTGCATGATGTAGACTCTGTCTCATTTGAGGCCACCATTCTGGTCCCCTGCTCACCATACAAACAAGCTTCTTTCCATTTTTGCAAGTTCTTTCCCACCTCAGGCTCTTCACACATGCTGGTCCCTCAATCAGGAATGCTCTTTTGCAAGGATGACTTCTTCTTATTTAAATGTTTCATCTTCAGTTATGCCTTCCCCAACTGTCTCATTTAACTAGATACCCTCTTCTCGTCCACAAATCTCATCCTCATTTTCTGTATCTCCACAACCACTGTGTTTCCTTAGGAATGCTTACCATAGTTTATTTATCTTTTTTGTTTATTGTCTGTCTTCTTTACTTAACCACGAGCTCTATGAGGTCAGCAGCCACATTCCTGTGATATTCCTAGAACTTAGTAGAGTACATGGTACATTGGAGATAGTTAACAATTGTTTGTCAAATGAATACATGAGCTTGGGAGGGATGTGATAATAAATGTACCACATACTTGTCATCCTCAGTGTATAGAATAGAAAGAGAAGAGTATTCTGTAGTAGGTCATAATCTGTAAAGTGTTTTTGATCAAGGGACTGTATTTTAGAAAGATTGATCTGACAAAAAATATAGCAGGCTTGACGGTAGAGAAATAGCCTTAGAGAGACCAATAACAGTGTAGATGGAGAGAATAGACACCGAGAGGAGTGTTTTAGCTAAGTAGCAGTGTTGATTAAAAACTTTGATATACTAAAGCAGGCAGACAAGAGAAAATTTCTTTTGATGGCTAATTCATTCAAAATACATGTTTTGGCAAAGTTGTTAGAAAAATGGAATAAAAAACTTTTCACTGCCCCAAATCTCAGTCCCGAGGGGGTACTTTCAAAGACAGAGCTTGATGTAGTTCAGCATCATTTCAGTACTTTGGTTCTATAGAGGATCTTTTGGTCATGTCTGGGATATGAAAATTAAACTCTTTTTTTTTTTTTAAATCAGATTCTCTAACATCTTCCAATACAGTGATATATTAATTGAGATGGATTTGATTTTCAAACCCTCCTTTATGGGGGATTGTGGGAAAGGAGGGTCAGGATGCATTCTTTTGATAAAGATGGTCTCAGAAGATAGTATATGGGATTTTGAGTTGGATATCCTAGGCTTGAGTCCTGGCTCTGTCCTCCACTAATTGAGTAAAATTGCACCAGTCATTTAATCACCATAATCCCATTTTCCGATCTATAAAATGGAAATGAATCATATCCTAACTCACAGTTAAATACTTTTAAACTATAAGCCGCTCTTTAAATCCTAGTGACCAGGATCCACAGATACTCCACATCTCCATTTTGACCCACAAAGCTGCATATCACCATTTTGATTTCTGTTTACCCAGAAATTAGTGCAAGGGGATTTTTATATATATGAAGAATGGAGGAGGAAGAAAAGGAGACATGGAACACATCAATTGGGCTAGTGTGTCCAGTAGTAGAGAGCTTGTGGTTTGTGTGTGTGTGTGTGTGTGTGTGTGTGTGTGTGTGTGTGTATAAATTAAAACCATCAGGGAATTATCAGTACCAAATACTAAATAATCAAATATTGTAATTTGTGATTTTTTTTGCAACTTTATGAGGTTAGGGTGACTAGGGAATGAGGGAAAGAATCTTTTTGTCATGTTGTCTTTGTTCTTGATAACAATATTATCACTGTTAGACAGTGATTTCTAAACTCTTGGGTCAGGAACTTTTTGGAGTCTCTGATGAAAGAGATGGACTCTAGAAAAATTTTCATGTACATCTTCACATCCCAATTTTGCTTACAGATCACTTGAAACTTGGCAATCTGTGAACCTTAGGCTAAGAAATCTGACTATGAGCTAGCAATTGAATTTTCTCTGTTTACATTTCAGTCTGTTCTCTATGTTTTGTTGTTTTCTTTTAATTTTCAATGGTATTGTTCTCCTGGGTAATAAGCAGTCAGGAAGGGCCTGGCATGGTGCTAGGAATTTCCACAACCTTTAAATCTTCTTGTCCTTTCAGTAATCTTTCTGAGTAATGCTGTTATCTGTGTAACATTGACTGAATGACTAAGTCAGATGTTCTGGATTGCTCATGGATGAACCTGGGGATACTGAGTATAGATTCCATTAGGAGATTATTAGCTACTTTATGCCTTTCACCATAGAGCAAAATGTATCCCTGGGGCAAGACTACCCTTTTTTTTTTTATTGTCGGGTGCACCCCTCAGTACCGCCCCTGGAGGGCACACATCACAGTGGAAGAAAGATCACTCCTAGAATACTCTCACTCTTGGGGTACTTTACAACATGTCAGGTCACCATTAAAGCCAAGGGGTATGTCCACATGTATTTTTAAAAATACAAAGAAGAGTTTTGCTATTCAAATATTCAAATTGGAAAGATTTGCTTTCCTAGGTCATTAGAATTTCTATTCTTGACCTAGAAAAGAGATGTATTTATTCTGGTACTCCTTACAGTGATAAATGTTTAACTTTGATCAAACACCTGTAATCAATTCCCAGGAAGCAAGCTGTTTCTAAAACATCAAAAAGTACACAAATATTCTTTAAATAAATAAAGTGTATAAATGGTTGAAATGTTAAAATCGAGGGATTCCGTATTTATGATTAATGATAATATTTGGAACAAATTTACAAAGTGCATATAATTGAAAAAGCAGGTTTATTTAGGTAAAATAAAAGTGTTTATCAGTAAAATCCTCTGAGATGCTCAGATGAAAGGCACTGTAGAGGTATAAAAATCATTATTTATAGCTAGCCTAGTATTCTAATGATTTTCTTGAAGTTGCTTCATTTATACTGTTGGCATTACATTTCTGGTCTGATTTCAATTAGGACATTACAAACTCCTGATTTTGGTTAACTCTGAGAACAAAAAGAAAGCAAACCAAGCATCACCAAACCAGAGGAAAAAAAAAAAAAACAATTTAAGAGAACCAAATTTTCCATACCTCAAGGTTACTTTCATATTTATTTCTAAATATATCCTTTTATACAAATTAACATCCCAGAAAGAAGGGTTGGTCATATCAGAGAAAAACAGAAATTATGCTAGATCTCATAATGCAAGATAACGCTAGGCATTTATAGGTAATGACCATAGTTCAGGCTATATTAAAACAGAATTTCAGCAAATTGTGTCAAAAGAAATGACATTATCTTGTTCAAAGTCAGAAAACCCAGTGATTCTGAAATTGGTTCTTTGGAATAGGTTCATGTGGTTAGTTAATATGATTTGATGCTATCTGGGTGATGTTTTGAAAAGCAAACTTGCTTTTTCTGTACAGAAAACCCAGATTCCACATACTCACATAGTTCTTTTCTTGCACATTAATATTTCACTCTACTTTCAACCTTTGTAGACATAGACATTTTGAATGATAGCATGTTCAGATAAAGTGATTCTTTTCCTGAAAGAATAATTACACCTCCAAGGGAAAATCCAACTTGGAAAAAGGAATGGTCAGAAATATAAAACAAGGAATCTGACTTCTAAAGGAAAATTTTTAGTCACTTAAAAAAAAAGAAATTCTATTAGTTACAAACTGATTTTTAAAAATAATGTTAGGAGAAGTACAAAATAATCATAGAAAATGTTACAAGCCATCTTTCGTGAACTTCCTTGTTATCACGTCTTGGGTGGATGATTTTACTACTTAGAACCTGAATTACAAGTCTTGGCAACTAGAACCTGAATTACGAGTCTTGGCAACTAAAACAAATAAACAAACAAACTCCTGGCAAGTGGAGTGCACTGATAAACTAAAATTTCAAATTAATGTTTTAAGAGAAAAAAAAATATCTTCAATTAAAAAATTATTTTATAAAAGTTTAAAAAATAAACAAAAACATTTTCCTACTTTAGAAAATGAAGTCAGTCTAATCAAGAGTTTCTTGATAATTGAAATGTCCAAAAATATCTAAGGACCATTATTTTAAAAATAAATTTAATGTTAAGACTGTAGGTCTATAATAGCAGTGTTTGCTTTTTCAAATTGGAATATTCTAATATATTCTTTAGTGTGTGCAAGTTTTATAAGAACTTTTATTTAGTAATTTTTTTCACTTCACTGAATTAAAAAATGTGTATGTATTTTATATCAGATTACCTGAAGATTGCCATATAGACTTGGGGGTCTCTATTTGTATTACTCTTTTATCGATGCTGAAAGATCACCTAAGGAGTTAGAATTTAACTCTTATTGTCCTTGGTCCAGTCTAACGTCAAAACAGCATTTGTCCCAAGGTAGCCAGCAAGATAAATTTCTTTTGCCAGTTGTAATGAAAGAACTTTACTGTTGCAATGATGATTTGCAATAGAAAAACTTTTTTATTGACTCAGATTTTAATTTCTTAAGAGATTTAAGAAATGGAGATGTTTGATTGGATACCGTAAAAGTGAAATTGGGTAATTATTGTTATGGAATAATGAAAATAATAGGAGTGGACTTATTACATAAATAAACTATATATTCTTGCTTTATGGAGGCCAAATAATATTGTGGAGTGCTTTGCAAAAGATGGTTTTACCATAACTGATTAGAGAGAAGTAGTGAGAGTATGAGGCCTTTCCTTCACACACAGAAGAACAGACGTGTTCAACTGAAAGACCTGAGCAGAAGCAGTCAGCATCATACTCAACCATATGTAGGCTATGAGAAAATGTACCGTGTGAATCTTTCTTGTCTTTATATGACAAGGAACCTTATAAAAAGTTCAATAGCAATACATACAGAAGCAAATATAAAAACTATTTTTTTAATTCAGAGATATTCATTTTTTACATTATTTTTTATGGTTTACTATTGAATTTTATTTGTAATGGATAGATGGTAAATATAAGTTCATTATCAAAATGTTCCCTTTTGAGGGTGATTGTACAATATAGAAGTTTCAGAAAAACTGATGGAAGAATTCATTTTAATGTAGATTCACACTTAGACAAACTGTAAAAATTGTTGGAAATAAATAAGTAAATTTCGATAATAGCCTCTTCTTTCCTTCCACCATCCTTCCTCCTTTCTCTCTTTCTCTATCTCCTGTTCTCCCTTTTTCTCTTTCTTTCTGTCCTTCTCACCCTTTCCTCCTGAATGTTGAGAATGACAACATAACACCCAGTTGTTAATTCTGGGTAATCAAAATGTTATTTATCAAACTAAGAGGATTTCAAACACAAATGTAAAATACATTTTATTTTTTCTTTAATGTTTAAGTATCAAGAATGGGTTGAGTTTCAGGACATTTGGGCCACATTTCTTTTTCCACTGATTTACTCAGATCCGACTCATGTGAAAACTCCACAAATTGATAAGCAATTAGAGTTTATTACTCTTCAAAGATCCAGGTGTTCCTGGAACAACTCCCACTAGAAAACTTAACTCTTTAAAGATGTGTATTCACTTCAGTTTAGTAAAAAAGATTTGAGAGTACACTCTGCACGAGACACTATACTAAGCCCTGGTGGTAAAGAGATAAGTTTCCATTATTTTAGTCACTGAAGAACTTGGAATCTGGTGTGGGACACTAACACAGAGGAAGTGGAAGGTAAAAAAATGTATTTATGTATTTTATGTTATGCTACTGGAGATTTTTTTCCCCCTACTTTTTATAAAAGCTTTCTGGTCTTTGTTTGTTTGTTT
>NW_011888882.1:3136305-3138528 GCF_000151845.1 Pteropus vampyrus
TTCAGAAAAACTGATGGAAGAATTCATTTTAATGTAGATTCACACTTAGACAAACTGTAAAAATTGTTGGAAATAAATAAGTAAATTTCGATAATAGCCTCTTCTTTCCTTCCACCATCCTTCCTCCTTTCTCTCTTTCTCTATCTCCTGTTCTCCCTTTTTCTCTTTCTTTCTGTCCTTCTCACCCTTTCCTCCTGAATGTTGAGAATGACAACATAACACCCAGTTGTTAATTCTGGGTAATCAAAATGTTATTTATCAAACTAAGAGGATTTCAAACACAAATGTAAAATACATTTTATTTTTTCTTTAATGTTTAAGTATCAAGAATGGCTTGAGTTTCAGGACATTTGGGCCACATTTCTTTTTCCACTGATTTACTCAGATCCGACTCATGTGAAAACTCCACAAATTGATATGCAATTAGAGTTTATTACTCTTCAAAGATCCAGGTGTTCCTGGAACAACTCCCACTAGAAAACTTAACTCTTTAAAGATGTGTATTCACTTCAGTTTAGTAAAAAAGATTTGAGAGTACACTCTGCACGAGACACTATACTAAGCCCTGGTGGTAAAGAGATAAGTTTCCATTATTTTAGTCACTGAAGAACTTGGAATCTGGTGTGGGACACTAACACAGAGGAAGTGGAAGGTAAAAAAATGTATTTATGTATTTTATGTTATGCTACTGGAGATTTTTTTCCCCCTACTTTTTATAAAAGCTTTCTGGTCTTTGTTTGTTTGTTTGTTTAACTAGAGTTCAGAGCTTGTGAAAGAGATATTTTTATTTTACTAGTTTCAAAAACGTGAGAGGAGAGGCATCATTATTATATATGATCTTTTTTGTAAGACATGAATATCCTCAAGATGGGACTAATGGATAATAGAGAAAGTAAAATAAGTAAAAAGTGAAACTGTGATGAAAGAAGGCTGGGTCCCACATAGGCACATTAACTAGTGTTGAATGAAAAATGATAACAATGCTTGGTCGTTTTCAGTACCGGTAGCAGGGGATAGGAATGAGGAGCGCAGATGGCCAAGGGTGGTGTGAGTCTTTAAGGAGATTTTCCTGAAACTTTATTTAAATCACTGCATTAAAAATTAATAAATAAACCCCAATAGTACATATTTAAAAAAAAGACAAACTATAAACTAAACGTTAAAATAACACAGCCTTTAATCATTTTGCTTTGATTTTTTAAAATGCTCAGTATTAACGGAAGGAGGAATATTTAATTCATGTTAGAGAACAGGACACATGACTTAGTAAAACAGCTATTCAGAGCCAAGAACAAAACAAAAACAAAAAATATCTTTCTACTATCCGTACTTATGCAATTAGGTGAAAATAAAGGCAAGAACATTTATAAGGTGGGTGGTAGACTGAAAGTGATAAGCTTAAAATGTCCTCTTTAGATCTGAGTTCATAAAGTATGTCTTCATAGGTGCTAGTATCATAGGAAAAAAGTCTTTGGTCAAATAAGTTGCAACAAATCAAGCTAAACAGACTTGTTCACTGTAGAGCTTCTTAAATGAAGATGACTTTAAAGTGCTGATGTGCCCTGTAACTCACCAGGAAGAGACCTTGGTATAGGCATTCCTCAAATGCTCTTAACTATGGGACACTTTTGGAAGAGCTCATGGGGGAAACAGGTCCTTGGGACATAATTTTAGAAATTTCTGTGTTAGTACTGAGCAGGTGAAAAACACAATTATTGCTCTTTAAGAGAAAAGAAATAAAGCCGAACCGATTATCTTCTGGGTTCAACATGTGTTGTTTCATTTTCTCTTGACCTCTGTGATGTAAGTATTAACAGCTCTCACCGTGCCATGCTTCCCATCCCCCTAAATTCCCAAGTAGACTTAGGAAACTGATGATCTGGGGTGTTAAGTATATTATTTTAGTAAACCAATAAGATTTAGAATGGAATTGAAATTATAGTTTTTTAAAAGCTTGAATTTTGGAAAACTTGAATTGCAACTGGAATAAGTTAAATAGGGACTGGACTACATCATGTGATCGATACATTGTTGAATTGAAGAGTCACCTACGTGAAAAGCTCTGATAATACAGTGATAAAGATAAGGCCTCTTCTTAGAAACTTAAGATTTCGTGGGAAAGGCCAACTCAGGAACAAGTAATTTCAGTGCAATACAGTAAGTGATTAAAAGAGGCACACACATCTCTTTGCCTTTGTTCATCTCTCTTCTTGAAGTACAGTG
>NW_011888882.1:3139848-3142197 GCF_000151845.1 Pteropus vampyrus
CTGCTATACGTCAAGATTATCTGTGGAAAGTGACTGAAGGTAGGAGTGGACACACATGGTCTTGTATGCCCAGAACAGCAGTCCCCTTCTTCTGATAAATGCTCACCCCACACTCACACTGCAATGTAGAAGTTTAAACGTGGACTCTTTCCTTGGACTGAGGAGCTTATTTTTCCTAGTCAACTCTGCCTTTCATTGAGTTGATAAATTTGTCTTCGGTCTAAGCTGTTGTTAGTTGTATTTCTGTTTCTTACTCCCGGGAGAAACCTGTCAATACAAATGAATAAGCACCACTGGATTGGAGATGAGACTGGGAGGGAAGTGGAGATAGTGGTTAACCCTTTGTCTTCACTGGTTAGGCCAAGCTGAAGACCCCAGATGTTTTCCTCAGGTGAGGTCTTCCTGAAGTTGCAGAAGCTGGTTGAAGCAGAGATCTCCCAGTGGAAGTGATTGTAGATGAGTAATCATCTTCCCCTTGGAGAATCCCCCCAGAGAGCTCTCTAGGTAATGCTACTCTTAGGGAGCTATTTATTATCTTGGCACACTTGCCCTATGTACAGACTAGAGGTTGTAAACTTGATCACTCTTCTGTGCTGTGCTGGAATTCATGCTGGCTTGGCTGTTGTCCAAGTGTTGTAAACATGCTAATTCCTCTGGGAAACTTTTGTAAAGACTATTTTGTTTCTCATGGTAGTCACTGGTCCCCTTTCACAATTCTGAGCAGCATAGTCTTTGGGAAAATTTCAGCAGAAATAAGTGAGAGACACCCCAGATAGGCCTGTTTCTTCTTGTCACTTGAATTATTGTCTGCTGTGAGAGTCCTTCCCATCCTCTCTCCTACAGCTGGTGTATTTCTGTTTAAAGTGAAACTTTGAGCAACCCAAATTCCACCATGACTTCAGAACACTTGCGTTATGGTGACTAGGTGGGCCCCCAAAAGGATATTCTTGGCCAACATTTCCCCTTTCCTAAATGCACACAGCTAAGCATGTTGTGTGTTTATTAAAACAACTCTGTGGTTTGTCAAACTGCAGTTAGGTTGATGTTGATGATTTTACCCAGCACTCCCACTAAAAACAAAACTGTGAGCTGATGGCACAGAAACAAGTGACTGATGTGCATCCAACTGGGGGTAACTAAAGGCAAGTCAAAATAAAAGCTGGAAAGAGGTCTAATTATTTGTAGGTCCTACTGTATGATTATTTAAACTTGTTCCAGTTGATGAGATTTGTCAGTACTGATTGAGTTAGTGGTTAAGAAAAGGGATGACATACCTGCTTCATTGAACCTGAATATGAACTGTGCCATATGATAACAAACGGTTATTTAGTAAGGGATCCAAGTTTAAGTATTAAGACACGCTATTTTATTTGATCCTTGCAACAGTTCTCTGAGCTAGATATTGACCCCATTTTGTGATGAAGAAAATAGAGGTTTAAAGAGGTCAGATAACAAGCCCTTGATCACACCAGTGGCAAGTGGCAGAGCCAGGACCGAAATGTGTGGAAGCACCAGAAACAGTGCTTATAACCTGAAAGGCATAGAAGGATTATCAATGTACTGGCCTCTTTTAGTGCAGTTCCTCGAAGACCATGGTTATTTTGTCCTGGTCTCATGAAGTTTTCACATTTGCTGCATACATTTTCAAATATGCAATACACAGTTTATCCAAAAACCTTAAATCAATGTTTAATCCTCTAGAGGAGTGGATTTAAATCAGCGGCAATTCCTTCCACACAATGCACCCCTCCCCCACCCCACCCTCAACCCTGGGGACATTTGGAAATAAATGGAGATATTTTTGGTTATCATAACTGGGTAGGAGCTGCTACTGGCACATTGTGTAGAGAGCCCAGGGTTGTGGGTTGCTGCTAAACATCCTGCAATGTACAGGACAGTCTTCTTTCAAAACAGAAATTACCCTTAAATGTCAATAGGGCCAAGTTTGAGAAACCCTACTCTTGGGTGATCTGGAATTTAATAGGAGAACCTTGGAAAGATTGAGAACTTGGCCAAGCAGAGCTATACATCTTATATCCATAGAGAATTCTTTCCTGTCTCTAGCAGCTCTCACATATCAGCCCCCTTAACATGTGTCTCCAGCACAACTGGTCTGTGATGTCACCATATCATAAAAAAGCTAAACTGATAATCAAAGTGGAGCTCCAACATTTCAGAGAAGATAACTTTGGCATATGTGTCCCTTTTTTCTTGTTTCGTGTTTCTTGGCAGCCATGTTCTTTTTTTTTTTTTCACTCTTGCACTGAACATTCTTTCCAAAAAATGGCAACTTCTGAAACTATGCTTCTTCTTTTGAAATACAGCATATGCTTGTTTAAACGCTCCATG
>NW_011888882.1:3142247-3149455 GCF_000151845.1 Pteropus vampyrus
AGCCAGGACCGAAATGTGTGGAAGCACCAGAAACAGTGCTTATAACCTGAAAGGCATAGAAGGATTATCAATGTACTGGCCTCTTTTAGTGCAGTTCCTCGAAGACCATGGTTATTTTGTCCTGGTCTCATGAAGTTTTCACATTTGCTGCATACATTTTCAAATATGCAATACACAGTTTATCCAAAAACCTTAAATCAATGTTTAATCCTCTAGAGGAGTGGATTTAAATCAGCGGCAATTCCTTCCACACAATGCACCCCTCCCCCACCCCACCCTCAACCCTGGGGACATTTGGAAATAAATGGAGATATTTTTGGTTATCATAACTGGGTAGGAGCTGCTACTGGCACATTGTGTAGAGAGCCCAGGGTTGTGGGTTGCTGCTAAACATCCTGCAATGTACAGGACAGTCTTCTTTCAAAACAGAAATTACCCTTAAATGTCAATAGGGCCAAGTTTGAGAAACCCTACTCTTGGGTGATCTGGAATTTAATAGGAGAACCTTGGAAAGATTGAGAACTTGGCCAAGCAGAGCTATACATCTTATATCCATAGAGAATTCTTTCCTGTCTCTAGCAGCTCTCACATATCAGCCCCCTTAACATGTGTCTCCAGCACAACTGGTCTGTGATGTCACCATATCATAAAAAAGCTAAACTGATAATCAAAGTGGAGCTCCAACATTTCAGAGAAGATAACTTTGGCATATGTGTCCCTTTTTTCTTGTTTCGTGTTTCTTGGCAGCCATGTTCTTTTTTTTTTTTTCACTCTTGCACTGAACATTCTTTCCAAAAAATGGCAACTTCTGAAACTATGCTTCTTCTTTTGAAATACAGCATATGCTTGTTTAAACGCTCCATGTGGCCAGAGTTCCAAACACAGGGCTTTTCACATTTGTTTTTCATCATTTTTGACAATTAGCCTCTCTTATTTCTATAAACATCTTACTCTTAAAGAGTGGTTCTTAAGTACAATTTATCTTTTCCTGGGTGGAACAAAGATTTCCAATGAATAAGCATTTTACATTTTTTTTTTGCAAAATGTTTTCCCAAGTGTTTAACTCTGTGGGCAAACCTATAAGCAGACAAAAAAAAAAAAAATGTTTTGAGAGTTGAAAGTCTCCAAGTTCTTAATGCTAATTCTTTAGTTTTCGCATTAAGGAAAGCCCTCGACTCTCAAAACAGTCATGACTTAACACTGGGGATATGGTTTCACTTCAGTACAGGCGAATACCATTTTTGTTGGGCAATTATCCAGGAAATAGAATGGTATTTTAATCTAACATACTTCTATGAATACTTGAGTTTAATAACCTTTCATTATACCAAAATTTCAGAGATCGAGTAAAAAAAAAAAAAATTAAGAGAACGTTAAAATAATTAACTTCTAAATTTTATTGGAAACAAATATTGATTGCTATACTGTTCCTTTCAGTGACCAATCAATTCAATCAAATAACATCATTTCTAAGTTCTAGAAAAGTATGGAAATGGCTGATTATCTTAATTGAGTTTTTAAAGTCATGTCTAGAATCACCTCTAGATTACAAAATTACCCTTTTAGGGGCACTCTTACATTGGTATTTGAGAAACTATTTATAAAGCAAAAGGAAAGTAGCAGAGGCATTTAAAATACCAAAGACCTGAATATAGAAAATGAAGCCAGAGTTTTCCCACTTTAGCTTGACTTCATCCAAACCAGACAAAATCATGAAACTGTCTTTCTTCTTCCTAATGTGTCACTGTTTTCATCTTAAAGATACCTTTTGTGTCTATATTTCTTTTCAAGAAAAAGGAATTCCAAAATTCAAAAAATTATATTAACTTGATCACAGTACAGTTGGGCATACAGAGCAATACTTGCCTAGTGCCTTGTGCTCAGAGTTGGCCCTGATGATATCAGACAAAGAAAATGCCTTTAAGCTTATAAGCTTAGGAGATTGGTTTACACGGGTGGTGATCTATTTTGGCCCCATTGCCCCGACTGTTGAGGCATAGGGTTCCTAACTATTCACTGTTTTCTTCATTAAATCAGGGTTGTGTGTGTTTGTATGTGTGTGTGTGTGTGTGTGTTTGTCTGTCTGTAAAGTGTATAATCAATTATATAACGTAAAGGCAAACTCAGACAGGAGTTATAATATGTACCGGAGCTGGACATATCGTTTATTTGTTCCCAAAGGAAGTTCTTAATTGAAAACTGATTATTAATTTCTCAGTCTAACTTTGTAAAGCAGCTTTCTCCTCCTCCTCCTTCTCCTCCTCCTGTGTCTCCTCTTCTTCTTGTTTATCTGAAATCAAAGTGAGGAGATTTAAGTATAGATCTAACCTTTACCTTCATCACAGTGTGAGTTTTATGAAGAGGTATTTAATAGTCTGAATTTCTTTGTTCGTGATTTTATTGGCTCGCATAGTAGGCTGCTCCTCCCTGGAGAAATTAAGTCTTCAGACTTCTGGTTGGCAAAGTCTTAGAGTTCCTCTGTTGTGCTGCCCTTGGGGGATGGAAGGTCTCAGGTTGGTCTACAGTGACTTCTTCACTGAGCAGCATTCCACAGTTCCAGGAGAAACTGCCAGTTGGCAGCCAGACATGAGTGATTTGGACAATTAGCAGGCTTCTGTTCAATTCTTGGTCTTATTGACTGCAGAGCAAGCATGTCACTTGGATGAGATAAGAATTCAGACATGTGAAGTAACTGGCCTAGATCCAGTGACAGCACCAAAGGTGGCACGGGTCAGTGCTTTAGTCTCCTATCCCAATCTCTGTAAGCTCTCCAAACATACTGAACACATAAAAATTCAAATCAAAGCAAACAGTGGTCTTGCTATGCATGCAGATTCAAGAGAAATATGTACTTCTCTTCTTGCAAAATGGATTTTTGCCTGTAAGCCCTTTTTATGTAGGAATGATAAAATTGCCTATGCCAATAGTTTAGGAGGAGATATTTCCCAGATTAAAAAAAGAAAGAAAGAATTATGGTTAGTATTAAGCTTGTTCACTGATATTTCCACAGTCACTGTGAGCATCTTTGGATTATGAAGCTCCTGAGCAAAAAAGTTTACAAAAGTGAAAATCTACAGAAGTCTTATAGTTTCTGGGATTATAAGAAGCTGAATAAACACTTTGAGCAGAGGCATCTTGGATAACCAGAAGAGACATTTAGGATTAAACTAGATTATTAACAGATGGTTGGTAAGCATGTAAAAAAAGAAGCCGTGATTGCTCAGAAATTCCATGGATTCGTTGAAAACAAATCATAACAAAGAAACAAGATTTTCTATTTAAAAAGCATTGTTGAGTGGTAGATGAGAAAAAAAGCTATAGGTACAGTGTTTCATTTTAGTGAGACATTTGATAAAGTCTCAGTTGAGAGAGTTGCTGTGTAACAAAACAATCATTGGATTTAGAATTGAAAAACTGACCTGACTCCCTGACTTATCAGTTCTACACGCGTTCACAAGTCACATAACTTTTCTGAAACTAGGTTTCTTCATCTCTAAAATAGGCATGTTTATGTATTTTCAATCTCTTTCCAGAGTTATTGAATGCTTGAGAACAAGGTTAAGAACTGCGCCTTGGATGAAACTCTAATTAGATGGATTCGCAGTGAAATAAAGGACTAGGCTCATGTCAATTATACCTCAATTAAAAAAAAAATTGGCTCAAAGACCATTGGCTAATGGATCAATGTCACCTTTACAAAAGGATCCTAGAGAATTTCTCTAAATTTTATTTTGTTCAACATATTATCAATACATTTTGTAAAAATATAGAAGTGATAATTATTAAAGCTATTCATAAATATGGGAGGATAACTTCCAGTTATAGAATCAAATTATCAAAATATTTTATACCTGTAAAGCAGGGCTAAAACATGATGTCAGGCTTATTATGCATAGACATATTATTATGCATAGACATATTCTTTAAATTATAAAATATTAGTAATATTATTACAAGATGGGAGCCTACTATAATAACAATTCAAGAAAAAAAAAAAACACGGCGGGATTTAATTGAATATAAGCCAAATGGGAGAAAAATTAAGATGATTTTAGGAGGTCCTTTCTTCCTTTACTTTTGCAAATAATTCACTTATTTCAATTAAATAAACACATTGAATTGTCTCAGTTCCTGCCCATGCAGGACTCACACTTAACTAGGAGTACTTGTACTGTGATGCAATCCATGTATGATAAAAGGAACCATTGGAGCTGAGAAAATGACGTGAATGAGACTTTTTGCCGCTGCATTTATGTGTCTTTAGGTGTGAGTGTACCTGTACAAGCCAGTGGAAGCTATAGAGGCAGGTAAGGCTGAGTTGAGTCCTAAGGAATTGGAGTCATCTAGTTGGACAACGTGGGAAGGGCATCTCAGATAAAAGAAATCGTGGCATGGAAACGCATGCATATTTTAGGAGTAATAAAAATTTTATATGACCAAGGCATAGATTTGTGTAGTGTCTGAGCCAGGTTATGAAAAACTATTAATATAATAAATTATTTGAACTAATCTTGGAGGCGATGGGGAAACATTACAGATATTAAATTGGTAGCATCACTAAATTTGTGTTTGAGAAAAACAGCTCTAATGGCTCAGTGCTGCACTAACTAAACTTGGAAGAGGCTGAAAGCAGGGAAATACATTAAGAAATAGGTTAGTCAAGAGTCTTGGTTGCAATGTATAGAAATCTAAATTGATATAGTTTGAGCACAATAGAGAAATGATTGGATTCTATAACCAAGGGTAGATGTAAAACTGGCCTTAACAATGACTCTGTAAGAATCAGTAAGAAAATCCATATGTGCTATTGGGATTTTCTTTTCCTAACTCTGTCTTTATTTCTTAATATGTCAGCTTCCTTCTCTCATACAAGATTCTTTATTAGGCTTAATCTATGACTATAGGCAATTGTCTCACCAGAGAGTTTCTGTGTAAGGGCTCTGTCAGCTAGGTTGGATCATGTACTCATCTATGGACAGATCACTACGGTCGTGAGATGAGATGTTTTGACTGCCACAGGGCTAACCTACCTATCCAATATCTATTTCCAATTTCTTAATTGAAAACAGAACCCTGATTTTGTTTAGGGATGTAGTGGGTTCAATCTCATGCAATAGATTATGATTAGTTTAAACTAAGCGTTATAATCTTTGCAACTGGCGGTATCCTTGAAACTGACTTCATTTCAGGGAGATTCCAAGGAAAGTGTGCATTAGGAGTTTCTAAAAACCCATTTACTCTCTTGATATAAGGAATTGGACTTGATTGGGGCCTTCTTTTCTCCTCCTGCTTTTCCTCTTGCCCTTAGAACAGATACATTTGAGCAGCAGTAGCTATCTAGTGACTATAAGTTAACATGTCTGTAGGAAATGCCAAGGAAATTGCAAAGACATAGGAACAAATTTTTCGAGCCACTATAACTAATATGAGCAACTACCTACCTCAAGCAAATGTGAGAAAAGCAAATCTTTATTTGCTTTAACCGTTTGGGTGACTTGCAGCCAAATACCTTTCTAGTGTTGTAGTACCGCTATTCAAATACTGCGGCCATGGGGGTAAGGTCAAGCAAGAAATTGATAGCTACTGTTCAGAACACATGTTCACTAGAATGAGGGAGGGGAGCAAGTTTCCCCCAAAGAAGAGAGTATGTGTAGCATAGACACAGTCACTGTGAAAATCATTGTAAATGGCAGAAACCCCCAATTTGAATTTGATATAGGAATATTTGGAAGAGTCACTGCCTTGGCCCATCCATGCGATCTGGACAAGGACAGGAGAAATGGGGCTGTAGAGAAAAGAGAGTTTATAAGAGGCATGCAAGAGAGAAAAATGAAAGAGACTTAATTTTGTTTAGGTTTATAGTGGTTAGTGCTTGTTAAAGATCATACTTAAGTAGAGGACAGTAAAGATTAAAAAATTTTAAACAGGTAAAATTTTAGTCAGCAGTGATAGAAGCATAATATCAAATTCAAGGAATTTTAAAGGGCCTAGCTGCCTGCTATCTAACTATTTATCTATCTATATCTATCTATCTATCTATCTATCTATCTATCTATCTATCTATCTATCTATCTATCATCTACCTACCTACCTACCTACCTACCTAACTACCTACCTACTCACCTACCTAACTATCTACCCAGTTCTCATCACTATTGTCGTAATCATCTATTTATCATTTATCATCTAGCTTGGTAGATATCATGTTATTTATCTCTCCTCCAAATCCTGCTTTTAACAAGATGTAAGTAATTCATGGAGATGTGTACATAAAACGAGACAAAATAAGTGCAAAATAAGCAAAAATTGAAATGAAGAGAAAGTCAACACAGAATAATAAGAGGCAGTATGAATTCCATGAGGGCAGAAATTTTATGTTGTCTTTGTAGTTCCAATTATGTAGTGTCTGGCATAGAAAGGAAGTTGAATAATGGTTTGTTGAAGGAATAAATGACTGAGTGAGTATGTCCCAAATGTTCAAAGACCTGTATATAGAAGAGGAATTAGACTGATTTATAACCTTATCTTGATATGATTTTATTTCAAAGTAAGGCAGAAACATAAGGTGACCCTAAAGTTTTGAGGCAGGATGTGTATCATTGAATAACTACCAGAAAGAGATGTTTAGAGGAAATTTGTACTTATTTTTGTGGGATGTAGAACTGTGTTCCCTCAGATGCAGTAAAGAGAGCTCAGCAGCCTATATTCCTCATTGCCTGTAATACTGTTAATAGCACAATTTCAATACTACCCTCCATGTCATGCCATCTGCCTGTGAACTAGGGTAGAGAGTGCTTGTGTGGTGGTAGGACCAGAGAGGAAGGAATTCATTTAATTTTTTGCCTCCTTTGATTATCTGAACTCTCTAGATGGAAGATTTTATAAAACAAAGAGGAAAAAACGGGGGGAAAAAAGAGAAAGTTTTATAAGACAAAGAGAAAGAAGCCATTTTCCAAGTCTTTCGACTTGTTCTTCATCTTTAGAGACAGTATACATTTGTGGTTGAAAGTCTGGGCTCTGGAGCCCGATGATCTGAGCTCAAATTCCGACTTCACCATTTACTTAATATACAACCCTGAGCTAATTACTTAACTCTTCATCTTCCATTTTCTCTCTAGTAAAGGAGAAATAGTAATACCTGTATCTAAGGGTTGTTTGAGGATTCAATAATTCATGCAAAGCACTCAAAGATCACTGGCACATACTTG
>NW_011888882.1:3150645-3154600 GCF_000151845.1 Pteropus vampyrus
AAGTCTGGGCTCTGGAGCCCGATGATCTGAGCTCAAATTCCGACTTCACCATTTACTTAATATACAACCCTGAGCTAATTACTTAACTCTTCATCCTCCATTTTCTCACTAGTAAAGGAGAAATAGTAATACCTGTATCTAAGGGTTGTTTGAGGATTAAATAATTCATGCAAAGCACTCAAAGATCACTGGCACATACTTGGCACTCAGCAGATATCACCTAATATTATTGCTCACTGTTATTCTTCTTTTGCTGACCTTCACCATGTTTAATAAAAATATTAATAGTTAAAAATAAAATCATAAAATATTATATATCTAGTATATTGCAGACATCATTAGACCACATGGGGTATATTAGCCATGCCCTCAAATTGTTTACAGAGGCAAAATACAAAACTCACAAGAAATAGGAACACATACTAGAAGAAAGAGGAACATGTACAATAATGCAAGCGATATCAGGTGATGGTAACATTATTTGGTGAATATATACATTTATACATATATATGTATAAATATATAATATATATAAAAATATAAAAATATCTATTTTCATACATATGAAAAATTGATTCTTAAAACAAATGTTTGCTGAATAAATCTGTGAAAAAAATTTGGTAAAATTTAAGAGTGTCTATTTTGATATTTCATTATAATATATGTGGGACAGGGGGTGGCTTAAAAGAAAATCAAATGTGAAAAGCAGAACAGGCAGGGACTAAGCTAGACCTAAAGTCTCCAAAGGTATGAAAAATTACAGATTATGTGGGTCATTAATAAATGAGTAAAACATAAAGCAGACTTCCAGCATTTGTGAAGAATTACTCTTGGAAACAGGATAAAAATGTGGTATGAGTTTATGAGGAGTTTATGTATGCATCTGATCAGAGGCCAGGAATAGATTCCAAGCATATCCACAGAGTTGGTTGCACATGTGAATGTCCTGGAAAATCTAGCCATAATTCTATTTCCCCAAGTTGCTCAGCCCCTGACTGAAATGTTCTTGGAAACATAAATATGCAGAACACTGTAGAAATCAGAACGATTTATATGATGTTTTTCTATGGAGAAATGTTTTAGTCTTTGTAGCTAATAGAGTTAGTATTCCCTAAGATTTGTTCACTATATTCTGATTAAAATTCTAATTGTATTAACAATCATTTTCCTTTCCTTTAAAGAATTTAATAGCTTCCACCTTACTCGAAACCACAGTTTATTTTATATGCAAACGAAACAAAAAGAAAATAGAAAGAGCCAGACATGAAGAGAGTTAAACTGGAGAGTTCAGCCACAAAATTCCAAGTATTTTAATGGATATTCTTGGTTTTTCCTGGACTTTAAGAAAAAATTTGCTACTTTTGCAATCTGAAATCATATTAATTTCTGAAAGCTATTTTATTTAGAATCAGAGGTTCACAAAACTTTTAGTGAGAGGAAGTTTTTGGAATCCAATCCACCCAGAAATCCTTTCCACAGTCTGGCTGACAGTTGCTCATCCAGTCTCTAGCTGAGTCCTTCCAATGACCAATACCTTATCACTGCACAAGTCAGCCCATTTTATTGTTGAATACATCTAGTGGCAAAAAAGTTATTCTTTATATAATTTAAATTCCATTAGCCTTTTTTTAGCCTCTGTAGGATTGTGTTTCCGTTAAAACTCAAATTATGACTTTGAGTCTCTATAGGCCACGTAAGAAATTTAGTCTTTTTTGAATACTTCTCGGCTATTTTTTTATCCCTCAGGGTGTTATTTCACATATGTTTTCATATAGATTCAGCCCAGTTCTTCGCTCTGGCCCTCTTATCAATCTTCCATGTTATTGGAATGAACACGAATGGTCTTTATGAGGTGGCCACTCTGCCAGGCACGGCTGGATGTTAGCGATGGTCACCACTTTGGAACTACCATTCTTCCTTTGGCCATCCATCCTGAATATAGAACAAATTCTTCATGTAATTCTCTATAACACAGGCTATAACACAGGCTGTAATTTTCATCAAGATTTATCAAAGATTTGGGATTATTTGTCCTTAGATATGGTTGCCCTTGAGGCTTGTCAGCCATAGGGCTCTCATGAGAATGTTCCACCTAGTACCTGGTTTTCTTCTCCGTGGCAGGTCAATTTGCCTCCATCAGACAAAATGTCCTTAGGCTCCAAAAATTACTGGGCAAGAGAGGGATAAACATCTACCCTGCATGCCAATCTCAGGTCTACATAATTCTAGGCTAAACCTGCTTTTTTTCCAAGATAATTATCTTTGAGATTCAAGGACAATTATGTTAATATGTAACAATCCAAATTCAGTAATTTCCTGTAGGTTTCTTGGTTATGAACTGCTAACTAAAGGACCTTCTATCAGGAAAGGTTCTTGTTTTATTTAACAGAAAATAACTGTGGCTAACCTAAACAGAAAATAAATTTATTAGTAGGAAATAAGGTGGCTCCCAGAATCAGGCTATAAAAAAACAGACAATGACCTGTGAGGTTAGGCTGTAAGAAGCTGCCCAGGCCCAGCTATGGCTGAGGTCTGGTTAGGAAGTTGCCCCTGGCAAAGCCACCACCAAACACATGTGTCAACCATCACTGCCAGACTATATGTTCCTTTTACCTGTATACCCTAAACTAGTGTTCAATAGAAATTTCCATGATGATGAAAGTACCTTCATCTGTCCAAAAAGTAGCCACTAGATGCATGTGACTACTAAGCATTTGAAATGTGGCTAGTGTATCTGAAAAACTAATTTTTAAAGTTTTATTTAATTTTAATTAAAATGAATACAAATAGCCACATATGGCTATTAGTTACCATATTGGACAGCATAGTTCTAAATTATAGGAGTCTATTATCTTGGGATTGTCAGTCAAAATTTTTTCCAAGGTATACTTTTCTAGGTATGAAAAGTGTTATCCATACTTCTATTCCTTGGCTTCTAGATCTCTATATTTAGCCTATGAGAGAAACAACACTCTATAGATCATTGGGTCAGTATAAACTAGCATCTTTACAATAAGTGCTGTCCATCAACCATTGGACTAGGATGACTTCAATAGGCTTTTCCATCATTTGACAGGTCCAAGAGCACCTGAGTGATGGGGTAATGATGAGATCAGTAGATCTATGGATCAATCCATGTCCACAGGGTCTTAGTTAAATGTCATGGCTCTGAAGCTAGACTTTCTAGATTAGGATTCTGTCTCTAACACTTGCCAGCTTGATGACCTTAAGTAAGTTACTTAACTAAGGCATTTGTGCCTTGGTTTCCCTATGGGTATGATGAGAGTACCTAATTCAAGCACTAAATAAATTCATATAAAACACAGAAGAGAATCCATGTATATAGTAAGCTCTCATGAATGTTGGCTATTATTGTTTTCAATGCTATAGACACCCAAATGATTTGCAATAGAAGATCCAGTTTTTTATGGAAATATGAATAAATATGTCAAACTACTATGAGTCATAATGTAGACTCTAGAAGGGCAACCCTTACCTTCCTAGATAGCTGAGACTCAGTCCTGAATTGTAAAATAGCACCTTCTAGAAACAAGTAGTAAATTGTTTGATGACAAAACTTTTACTCTGTATGTTGAAAGATTAAAAACAAAATTTAAAGTCTGCAGATTTAGGGTAGAGAGTGTGGAAATACACACAATGAAGGAAACATTGCCAGTGAGACTAATCTCTGCTGACTCCGAAAAACACATTAGTGGCTTCAGAAATTATTCCTGTCATTATATTGAGGGTTTTTATTTTTATAAAAACAGAAACCAAAAATGCAGAAAAGAACTCCAGTGCTCAGATTAATACATGGAACATTGCAGTGGTGAAAGAAACTATGCTTGCCTTGCGTTTAGACATTAATTTCAGTCTTGAACTCTGCTTGCACCTCACCGTAGGCCTTCAGCAGCCAGTGTTTAGCACCAGACAGTCCTGTCTTAGGCAAGCTTTT
>NW_011888882.1:3155730-3158043 GCF_000151845.1 Pteropus vampyrus
TCTTTCATTTACCTACAAATCTTTTCTTTTTCTCTCCTCTGTCCCATTTCTCACAAACACTACATAGCTAGAACAGTCTCCTGTTGCAAAAGGGATTGAAATGTAATTCAAATGAGTTAATATTCTTTGATGAATGAGAAAGAAAATCTCAGAGATTAGCGAAGGCCTCTGGGGTCATTTCCTCTTGTTTTGGAAATAAGTTAATATGGACATATTATCAAGGAGAATTATATAAACATATATTGTATTAAAACAGCAGGTACCTGGTAGAAATCCAACTAACAGAGGATCTACTGAGTGAACAACAACCTTGGGGCTGGCAGGACCAAGTCTAAATAGCTTTTGGAAGCACACAATCATAATCTCTTCATATGATACGTTTATCATTGCTTTAATAATTATTGGAATTTTTAGCTGATGAGGTGACCATTTTCTTTATAAAACATCTAGTAGATTATTTTGCTTGAATGTCTGACTAATTCCTCTCCTTTTATAACTCATGCTTTTACACACACATGCAAACACAAATTTGATACAGACATTACACTTGAATGCGATGCTAATTTTGGCAATCATTTTGTAATCTCATCATGAGTGATGTCTTAATCTAAAAGGTTTTGCTTGTTTCAAACACAGGTGTTTAAACTCTAGTTTAACCATTGCCTATTCTGAAGTAGGAATGAAGTGTAATGCAATCTTTCAAAACACAATTCTAAGTGTCTGAACTACCCTAGGAATATCCTCCCACTCCAAAGGAAAGTATGGTCAAAGTTTTAAATCCATTTGTTAGAAGGTTGCTTGAGGTTTATTCTATCTTTTCTTCTCATGGAAATCTCTGGTGCCTGCTGCCTCATGCTGGGGACCAATACACAAAAGTATGGTGGTGAATCAAAGTTGCAGTTCAAGGCCTGAAAGAGAATTTCTATTAAAATAGACAACAGCTGTGAACAAAGAAAAGCAATAGATCAAAGATGTGAACTCCATCAGTGAGATTATTTGCAAACACAAAGCATGCAGGTTTTTGTTATTCCTAACTTTCATCAATGCAACTTTCTGGGTGGAAGAAGAAATAACACCAAAAAATAAAATAAAGAAAGGAGTAGGTAGTTATGGAATAGAAAGAGTCATATCTGTGTAATGCAATGGGTTTTAAAAGTAAGCATTTCTACACACATTTTTGAGCTTCTTATTTATGTACACATTGTGGGTACAGGCAGTACGACATGCCATTATCTCTACCTTGAGAAGCCCAGAGTGCAGTGGAGAAATCCAAATCACAAAATAATTGTAATATGAGAAATATGAGAATTTTAGCAGATACAACATTAAATTATTCATTATGTATGTTGATACAAACCATTGATAGCCTTTTCAAGAAATTTGAGGTTTTTTTTTTTTTTTCATAATTAAATGATAATCTGAGCAATGGTTAGCTTTTGCATAAAAATTGAAACAATTTGGAAAGAACACAAGTAATTGCTGGCTCTTATGGTTTACTCTACCCTTGGGCTGGGGAGTACAGAGCAGTTCTTTAGAGGCCACAGATAGTGAATTTGGAGCATGTGATTTTCAGCACTTTTCTGTATTATGGTTAGTCATTTCTTTCAACTTTGAATTTTACCACTCTCTCATTCCTTACCGACCAATTAACATTCACACCACAAGTCACAACGCCTTTTATTTGCTATTTGGCATTCTCAACTCCAGGTAAATACTCACAAATTAACACCACTTAACCCAGACTTCACTATTCTTTGGGTACAATTTGAGGTTTCTTTTGAAAAGGCAGAGTAATTATTGGATAATTGCTTATATAGCTTTCATTTTTCTAAAAGAGTGTTAAGGCCAGTGACAACTGTCAATTAACTCTCACAATGGTCCTATAGCAACAAAAGAAGAAAATGAAGAGGATAACAGCACTTACTTTTTTTTTTTTTAAGCACTTACGATTTTCTGATGGTTATTAAGCAGATATCAGGAAATTTCAGGAGAAAAACTTTACCCGAGTGAGTAGAAGAAAATTGGGAAAAGTATGGGAATTTTCCCTATTTTAAAAGCTTGCTTTTTTATTTTAAGACACATCAACTGGATCAACAATAAAGATACTAACTACTTATTTTAGGACCTCGAAAATGTTCTAAGTTCTAGACTATAGTTCAAACTTTTCCTGGACAATGATCTGTAATAGTGGGGACACCCACATCAAGTCCAAAAGCTGTTCCAAATTCTAAATCAGCAAACAAACATTATTCTTAAACACTTAGGTAACATATAAATTACAGTTAGCCTATTGTATGAGTCAGTGAAGTTGTA
>NW_011888882.1:3158093-3159857 GCF_000151845.1 Pteropus vampyrus
AAAGATAATTTCCTTTTTTGCTAAAGAGATTTAAAAAATGTGGACGGTAGGATCTGGCTGTACTCTTTTGTATGTCTCTAGAAGACATTGTACTATCTATCCAGAACAATTTTCCATCTGGTTTTTAAAATAAACATAACATATTTTAGTTTTCTACCATATTATAGGCAGCAAATTAAAGAGTTATAATATGACTTATTTCTCAGAGGTAACCAACCTGGAGATTCTACTTCTTCATATGAGATTAATAAAAGTTCCCCTATGTGCATGTGTACATAAATTTTGCAAGTCTTCACATGTGTTTCTCAAATGCCACTAACTCATAGAAAATAACAAATCCCCTAGTTTTCTAAAAATCAAATCAATAAGACATGGAATCTTCATCAGTCAAGAACTGAGTACTTTGAAGTATTCATATATTCCAGCTGGAAAAAAACATACAGTTTTTACACTTAAACCTAAACACATGCACTGCATGATATTACTACTAAATTGGATATATTAAGGATCACAAATTCCTGGTTGCAACTAAATGCATTTATGCGATTTCTAGGCTGATAGAAAGTAAAAATGAGAAGTGAGATCTAAACTGATGTTTTAATTTTTTTTTTTTTTGTAATTGATTTCCTTAAACAATATGACCTATTATATACATTTTAAAAATAAGATGTGCGTTTTGAATTGATTTTCTGATAGTGGAGATCAGTTTTCCTCAATACATGTGCCTAAAGTTTCCATGAATAATAGCATACATTTGTGGGACAGCTGGCCAAGGTGAGAGGAAATTTTACTTAGGTAAAAGTGACATTCACATATCAATGAACCTACAAAAAGTTCACAGTGCCATGTTTAACCCAATTATATTAATAAATTTGAATCTGGAATACTTATATTTACTTGCATTTTTCATAATCCTCTTTTGTGATGAAAATCCAGAAAAATCTGCACTTATAGAATTTTCTGCTTTGAAATAACAATTACTAGAGCCAATGAGGAGTGTTCTAATAGGGATCAGTTTGACCTTGTCCTGGAGGACAGAATCAAGGGAGGTTGTGGGAGAAAAAACTAAGGAGACTTCATTTCTCTGTCCTCTTCCACTGAGCAGCAGTGAGGTCCCTCTCTATTCCACTTTGGGTTCGACACATAGCATGTTGCTTATCTCATTTGTGAACATTCAAAGACAACGAGCAATCCAGTGAGACTATAGCAACTGATGGTCACTCTTTCCCTAGATTGCTCTAGGCATAAACCTCAACTGTGAAACTTCCGAAGAAAAATAATCCTCTGTGAAATTGCATCTTTCATTTACCTACAAATCTTTTCTTTTTCTCTCCTCTGTCCCATTTCTCACAAACACTACATAGCTAGAACAGTCTCCTGTTACAAAAGGGATTGAAATGTAATTCAAATGAGTTAATATTCTTTGATGAATGAGAAAGAAAATCTCAGAGATTAGCGAAGGCCTCTGGGGTCATTTCCTCTTGTTTTGGAAATAAGTTAATATGGACATATTATCAAGGAGAATTATATAAACATATATTGTATTAAAACAGCAGGTACCTGGTAGAAATCCAACTAACAGAGGATCTACTGAGTGAACAACAACCTTGGGGCTGGCAGGACCAAGTCTAAATAGCTTTTGGAAGCACACAATCATAATCTCTTCATATGATACGTTTATCATTGCTTTAATAATTATTGGAATTTTTAGCTGATGAGGTGACCATTTTCTTTATAAAACATCTAGTAGATTATTTTGCTTGA
>NW_011888882.1:3161782-3170738 GCF_000151845.1 Pteropus vampyrus
CAACATAATGATTTTGATTATTAATGATAATGAAGGATAGAATGAAGAAGAGCATGTATAAATGAAAAATATAGAAAACATTCTTTCTGCCTACATGTAATAAAATTGTCTAAAGTCAGTGTAACCTGTTCTTTTCATCCTCTTGTTCTGATGAATATAGCAATATATCAGACAAGGGCCTAGTTTGAGGGAGAGAACCAACATTTTAGAATAATACCTAACTGGATGATCAGTTCTTGAGAAATTAAGAACTCATTATATGTAGTTATAAAGGGGACAGAAATAATAGAGAATTTTAGAGACAGAAATAATAGAGAATTTTAGAGACCATAGTCGTGACAGAAATAATAGAGAATTTTAGAGACCATAGTCGACTGGATATAATGAAATGGGGTGGTTTTGTGCCTCACTTCTATATGTTCATAAATAAAGCAAAGAACACAAAGAGGAACAAATTGCTTTGTCTCTTAGAGGATATCATGGGTCCAATTCTTGATTCCATAAATTGGACTTTTTCAGTCCCATCTTCTGTTTTGTCTTGCCTTGCACTTCATTCTTCAGAAGCACCAAAGTATTCGTTGAAACCTCACTCCCCCACTCCCTTCTTCCACAAACTTATACTATCTTATTATAACCTCAAAAATGTCTCTGTCCATGGAAAAATTTCCCATATTCATTGCCACTTATTCATCTTTTAATATATGCAGTTTAGACATTATCTTCTCTAGGAAAAATTTCCTGATCTCTTATTTGAACTTAGTTGCATTTTTGGAAACTCTCACTAAAATCCTGTGCAATTACATATATGAAACTGCCATCCATTTCTTTGTCTTCTTCTTTACGTAGACTTTTAGAATCTCCAGTATAGGTATGTGCTCCATCTCATAGCATGGCACAGTGCTCAATATATACCTTGTGAAATGAACCCAACACTGAAAATCAGACTAGATCAGTGGTAGTCAAAGTGATGTTCACTAGCTGGAACCAGACCACAAATTGTGTGTCTGATTTTCTGCGATGAGATATCTACAGAAATTGAGAGTCGTCATGTAAAAATTTTAATGCAGTTTAATATTATTGTTATATTCCAGCTCATGACTCATCTCAGTGAACAGAGAATAGACTACTTTCAAATTTGTATATTGAATCATATGTGGCATGTGGTGCATAATAATTGTGCGCAGTAAGAATACATCGTAACGTGTGATAGTTTCAGGTAGTCAACTGTAACCTGTAAATGAATAACAATATGAGAAAACATAGTGTTTGTTTATTCTTATAATTTGTAACTTTTCAGTCATTAAATTTTAACCCAATTAACTTATAATTTAATATCATTAGCTAAATAACAGACATAAAATATATTCATTTGCATTTCTAAAAATAATCACTGGATTATTTTTTTGTTAAAAAGGAAACATCTCTCTAAATATAGTTATAAAAGTAAATGAATTGATGGTAATTATGACAGCGATTCCAAAGAAAATGACCGAAAAACTTTGAGCTGCTTTTACTTTTATATACTGAGTTCTGCTTTGTAACTATAATTGATGATGAAGTGCTAAAATCATAGTTGGTTATTAACTAAGATGTACTAGCTAATGAAATAAAGAAACCATTTAAAGTTAAAGGTCGTTCACATATAAATCATAAACCATAGCTATAAAACCAGGATTCTAAAAGAAAGACTATTAAATTCAAAAACTGACAGAAGCAATATTTAACATTTCACATATAAATATTGGTCTTCTTGTAAAGTAGCACTTGAGTTGATAAGAATAAGAAATCATGTACAACTGCGAAAGCACTAGTGAAAGACTGAATCAAAGAATGCTTTCTTAGAAACATTGGAAAAATATGCAGAGAAGAAGTAATATTATGCATCAGTTTCCAATGGCATCATAGTTTGATGTTTTCAGGAACTGGTTAATTCTATGGTAGACCTATGCATATAAGAAACAAAACTAGTAGGATTTGTTTTTATTGCTCTTGACAAATGCACATATATTATTAACACAGTAATTCTGTTAGTATTATGTACAATCTGAATATTATAATGATATGAAGGAATAATTTTTTTAACTTCATTAGTGACAATGAATGCTAGCTTTGACATGTATAGAAGTAATAAAACTATAAAGGAGTACATTATCAATAAATTTGGTTCAAGGTTTAAGTTTTGTCTAGGAGCATGTTCTGATGGTATGCTGGCTGTGACAGAAAACTGTCCTGGAGTAGTTATCGATCTAGATTGAGGGGCTTGGGTTAGAATACAACTAATGCACTGCTTCCTTCATCACAAAAGCCTTGCTATTAAAGTAAAAAGATACCTGTGCTAAGTAGTGTCCTTAGCAAGACAGTACAAATTGTAAAGGCTAGTACAATTAAATTAGTGATTATTCTTTTTATTACAAGATAGTATGAAAACTGATTACCAACTACTGTTACTGAATGCTGAAGTGAGAGAGTGAAAGAGAAGAAAATTTATGTCAAGAAGGTTTAAACTATGAAATACATTCTTTGTGCATCTGCAAGATAAGAAACAAGTCCTGACTGTAAAGATGGGAATTGGTCAGCTGGACTTATTGTCTCTCTAATATATTTGTTTTTGTTTCTCAGATGATCTTAATACTTGCATGCATGTAAAAAGGCAGGTAAACTGTTTTTCAGTGGCAAATAAAATTGAAGAACAGGAGTAAAAATTAGGCACTTGGAAGAATAGAACATCTATAGATTATGCTAGATTTCATAATAAAACAACAATTATTAATAGTGGGTGATCTTGATATTGCACATCTACAGAAAGTTATCAACCAAATGCTTTATAAATTTGATAGAATGTTATTTTGTTTGATTCTAATAGAAAAATCAGAGTTATAGTTTGTATGTCTTCGCTTCTTCCATGTCATGATTCTAGTTATTTATTTTTATTGTATTTTACAAAAGTATAGATTGTAAGTAAGTCACTAGTAAAACAATTCATTTACCAAATAATCACTAGTAAATAATCACCCATGAAATAGTTTAAGATGTTTAAATTTATTTAAAAGTTTAAGAAGAACTACTCTGGATCCATGCTTCTGAAACTTCTATGTGGATATGAATCACTTCAGGGTCTTGTTGAAACGCAGATTGTGATTCATCAGTTAGGGTGGGGCCAGAGTTTCTGTATATCTAACAGCTCCTGAGTGATGCTGATGTTGCTGTCTGGGGACTACACTTAGAATAGCAGGTTTCAAGATAACAGGTCCTGTGGTTCATTAGATAACATTTTTAGTTATTAAAGTCACTACATGCTCTTATTTTATGGGAAAATGCTCTTCAATTTTTGATAAACCATTTAAAGAGGACATAGATGTACATAGGAACCTCATAGGGATGAATAATTTCCCTAAAGTGACCACTATTCTTAGTGGGTAGGATTTGCTCCAACCATTTGTCATGTGTAGCAGTGACTTCTGGTGAGTTCTGAACCTGGTGGGAGTGGACCTTGGTCTGAGTGGTGAGTAACCTCACAGATTGCTCAAAAGGAAAAGGAGGTCAGTAGAATTTTGCAATTTGTCATTAATAGTTTCCTGAGGACTTAAGCCATGGTATTTTTAAGTAGAGATATGTCAGGCTCTTTAATACTTTCCTTAATTTTTTGATGTGGCTCAAATCGATGGCATAGGAATCCTTTGCATTTCCTCTGTAGGTAAACTGGGCTAGGATTTTTTCTATAGAATCATCCGTTTAAAACTTTTAAGTATTGGTGTAAAATGTGGAAATTTAAAGCCCTGTTTTCTGATGTGTTACTTTTTTAGGCTAATGTGTGATATAAGCCAGAAAGATAATAATTTCTTCATGAACAGTAATATCTGAGTATGGACGAGACTGTGATGTCGAACTAACATAAATATGTCCCTTCATTTCTAGATAGTTTGCAGGCTATGCAATGTCTGTATTAAGTATGTTCAGATACATCCAGAAATACAACCAAGAGCCTTTTAAATGAAAATAAATGAAAGTAAAAGTCTACAAAGTACAAATTGATAGTTTAAAGAATTGCATTTATTGATTGCAAACAGTATACAATGCACATAAGCAGAGAGCTGTGTGGCTAGATCATGGCTATGAATATGAACAGAGAAATAAATGCAAATACAAAAATTATCTTCACAGCATTATTCTGATCCTTCCAGAGAAGTATAATTTCTGCGTTATGCCAACCTCTGTATGTTATCATGTGTTTTAAATGATATTGTCATTCTACCTTCATACTGATTGTCAGTAGCATTAAAGAAAACTGAGATGGCAGACCCCAAACAAATATTATAGAGAGAGGAAAAAAAAATTATTTTTAATCTCATTTAAATATTTGAGAAAAAAATGTTTGTTATTGGAAGTTAAAAAAGGCTTTTTTTTTTTTTTACTTACTTTTCCAAAGAGCTTCCTTCCCATTTGTATACATCATAAAGCCAAACTTAAATGGTCATATAAATAAATTGTGGTACCTTATAATAATTACCAACTCTCAAAGCAAACTTAAGAATAAATAATGACAATATAATTCATATAGAATGCATAAGTATTGAAAAAAAACTCACTTGACATAAAAATTATATGCTGCCATTTGAAGAGTACTTTTAAAATAATGATGATAATAATGATAAAGATAAAAAGCTTCCATTAATTTTTTATTCTTTAGCTATAAAGTATATCAAGAATCTCATTCAACAATGTAATGCTGATTAAAATTTCCAAGATGGACACATGGCATTATTTTTCCAGATCCCTCAAATGTCATTTGAAGTTTTTTATTTTTCCAAAATGTTTAAGATGAAATCTTTTTTTTAGACTATATCATTTCCTATTTTTTCGACAACAGTAAAATTGATTATTAGCAAAATTATAGAGTATTTTCTGACAACCAGCTGTCTCAGAATCATGTTGGGAATTAAAGAAAAGGAAGAGTTAGCAAATATAGAAAACAAATCAACCAATTTATTGCCTATGCCAGATATATCCATAGGATGTTTTGAAATAGAAGAGGCCAGAACAAAATTGGGGATTCTAATTGAGGGAAGAGAATATCTTTTAAAGCACAGTAAAATCCAGGAATATTACAATAACTTTGATCTAGGATTTGAAAATCTCTGAGGAAAAGAATAATTTGTTGGATTGAATAAATAATCATTGTAGATCATTTTTTAATAACCAGTTGTAAACTTCCTTCATTTATGTGTATTCTTTCATATAGTTGAGTAATCACTTTCCTTATTTGTAGGTAGCTTATAGATATTTTTATGATATAATATTAAAATATGGCTTTCCAAGATCTCTACTTTGATCAGGACTCTTTGTTAACTTATGAAAAGAATTGCTTTTATTTATTGTTATCCAATTCAGGTTGTTATGCTTGTATCAATTTATATCTGTTGGGATCCATTGTTGGATTCTTAAGTCATTGCGAATGCAATCATTTCTTTAGGAAATGATATCTTTGTAAGAATGCCATTCTATGATGACGAAGCTTGGTGATGTTTTCTTCTGACTCTTTATCCAATCTTACCTTCAAAACTCCATTCTCATTAACATAGTGCTTTGGGTGTTATAATTGCCATGAAAAAGACAGTAAGAAGAAGTTCACTGTGCATAATTAAGATAGATAATAACATGGAGGAATAAGTGTCTTTACAAAATTTGAATATGCCAACAAATGTTTTATTCACCACCTAACTGACACTTTGTATATCAAGATGTCTAAAAGTGGAACCGAGTTTAATTAAGACTAGGCCTTTAGATACAAATTCTGTGAAAACAATTCTTAAGCCCCTAACCCTAATTTCATGATTTTGAATAGTATTTGTTTCAATTGAGGATTATTCGAATCTACTGTTTAAGAGTGTTTGCCGTACATATACTAAATGAATAAATTGGGCCAACCATCACTTTCCATGTGATTTTTCTCCATGACTTAGTTCTTTAAGCTATTGTAATATGTGCACTTATTTTGAATGAAATAATAAACCTTGATAGGTATTCCATTTATACAAGGCTGCCTTAATTTGAGACTCAATATCCATTAGTGGTAAACATTTACATTATTAAAGAAGACTCCTCCAACATTTGAGAGGCAAGGACATGAATAAAATTGTATTTTAGACACATACTGTATGTCTAAATATTCAAAAGTATGAACCAAGGTACCAAACTTTTAACTAAATTTGTTCAACCTTTCTACTTTGTCAATATACTTTCTTACCAAAAGAGAATTTGTGTAAAGCTATGATTTTTATATGCTGAAAGTTGAGAAGATATCAAAGGTACCTGAACTGAATTATTATTGCACATATTCGGGTATTCTGTTTATAAACCAGGTATGTTTAATGGTTAATAATATAAATACACCAGACCAGTTATTTATTTCAGGAAATTTCTGCTCCATTTATGTTGCTATAATAAAAATTTTACATTATTATTGTGTATTGACAGTAATGATGTAAAAGATTAAAAGTAAAGTATACACATTGATCACATTATTATTAATGTACATTAAAGTAACTGTAAAATCTTAAAAATAGTTTTCATGAAAGTATTTTTCTTATAAAATATCACATTTATTAAAGGCAAAATTAAAATTTTAATTTACATATACCAAATGTTTCAATAAAATTAATATTTTAAAATTTTATTTTTCAAATTTATTTAAAAATTAATTGAAACTTCTTAAATTTTTTTTGTTAAAATATTATTCTAACATTCAATATCCATCTAATTGTCAATGTAAAGAATCAATATCATGCCTTAAGCATGTTGCTTGACCATATACACACAAATTTAAAAGTACTAGGAAATGTTCAATATTTCAAAATATTCATTAGTTGCCACATGCAATTTTTGTGTATATCAGGCTAATCTGTAAAGACTTCAGAACCACAAATTGGAGCACAAAGAGGAGCATGAAAATAAATGCTCTCAGCAAGGGAGATCATATTTCATCATGCAAAAACTTATTACATTCATGCTATGTAATAAATAGAATTGGTAAGATTTGGCAAGTTAATTCATTTGTCTTTTTTCATACTTAATGTGTTTGTCTCCCAAGTCTTTTTTGTACTTTGAAGCAGTGTCCGTCTCCAGTATTGACAACGGCACAACTCACAGACTTTTGAGCACTGAGGCCTTTTGTTTTGTGACATAGGGTGAAAGAAGTGATGAAACATTTTCCTGGGGCTAGAATGATGTTAGTCAGAAAAACAGATGTTTGGGGTTTCAGACGTAGCTCAGGTTCCAAAACTAAGTTCTGCATTCTGAATGACATATGAAGGTATATTTTCTTTCTTTTTAATTAAATTAATTGGCGTACCATTGCTTAATAACATTATATAAATTTCAAGTGTACAATTCTATAATACATCATCTGTATATTGCATTGTCTGCTCACCACCCAAAGTGTAGCCTCCTTCTGTCGCCATATTATTTGGCACCCTTTATAGTCTTAAGACTCCCCCTACTCCCTCTTCCCCTCTGACAACCACCATAATGTTGTCTTTGTCTATGAGTTTGTTTTGTTTGTTTGTTTGTTGCTTTCAGTTTTATATCTCACATATGAATGAAGTCATATGGTTCTTGTACTTTTCCAGCTGACTTATTTTGCTTAGCATAATATTCTCAAGATTCATCCACGTTGTCACAAATGGCAGTATTTTGTTTTTTCTTATGGCTGAGTAGTGTTCCATTGTATATGTGCACTACATCTTCTTTATCCAGTCATCCATCAAAGGATGCTTAGGTTGTTTTCATGTCTTGGAGCCCGTGTATAATCCTACAATGAACACAAAGGTACATATATGTTTATGAATAAATGTTTTCAAATTTTGGGGGTAGATATCTAAAAGAGGGATTGCTGGGTCATACAATAATTCTAGTCTTAATTTTTTGAGGAAGCCCCATACTGTTTTTTATAGAGGCTACACCAACTTACATTTCTATCAGCAGTGTATGAGGATTCATTATCTCTACGTTCTCTTCAGCACTTGCTATTTCTTGTCTTATTGATGATAGACATTTTAACAGGTGGAAGATAGTATCTCATTGTGGCTTTGATTTGCATTTTTCTTATAACTAGTGAAGTTGAATATCTTTTTATACATCTTCTAGCCATGTTTCTGTTAAGGCAATTTTCCTTGTTTGTTTGTGATATACAGAGTCCTTTAAAATATAGGGTCCCGGGCAGGAACCCTTCTTGTCCAGGTTTCAGGGCAGAGTTTTAAGCAGATTTTTTCTTTGGTTTTTAGAATGTAAGCAGAGAGTTTAAGAAATCATTTTAGAAATTTAACATACAACAATATTCAATCATAACATAATGATGGAAAAGATCAAACTCACTTAAACTTTTATTTCTTTAAAGAAAAAAAATCAGTCTGCTCTATAAATATATATTATATGATTTGCATTTATATGAAAATTACGATTTTCGTATTTTGGAGGTAAATGGGATTTGTGCACAGAACATGGACATTTACAATTAATATTTGTAGGTCAGTACCAGTCACCTTCCATTACAGATTATTTTTTATGATCTTGAGTAAATTCTCCTGAAAAATCCCATGTGTTTTGCAAAATATTTTGTAAAGCCATGATTTAGTTTAATTATTGATCATTAACATTATACTAATTATATCTATGAATTATAATTCTACTGAGTAAAATCATTTTTATATAAAAAGGACAAAATAAGAGGAAAGCAAAATAAAAAAAAAGAAAAGAAAAGAAAAAAAGGGAGAGAAACTTACTAGCAAGCCAAATGGCAAAAGTCTGGCAATTTATAAATCTGCCAAATATGTCCTGCTGCTTTACAGTGAGGCAACTTGCCAAATAGCTCTGCATTGCATCCTTGGTAGGTTTGACAAGAGGGAGTGAAAGGGGACTCCAGGGTAATGCTGTGGCTCAATTAATAAACACTTGTTCAGAG
>NW_011888882.1:3170788-3183445 GCF_000151845.1 Pteropus vampyrus
TAAAGCCATGATTTAGTTTAATTATTGATCATTAACATTATACTAATTATATCTATGAATTATAATTCTACTGAGTAAAATCATTTTTATATAAAAAGGACAAAATAAGAGGAAAGCAAAATAAAAAAAAAGAAAAGAAAAGAAAAAAAGGGAGAGAAACTTACTAGCAAGCCAAATGGCAAAAGTCGGGCAATTTATAAATCTGCCAAATATGTCCTGCTGCTTTACAGTGTGGCAACTTGCCAAATAGCTCTGCATTGCATCCTTGGTAGGTTTGACAAGAGGGAGTGAAAGGGGACTCCAGGGTAATGCTGTGGCTCAATTAATAAACACTTGTTCAGAGCGTTTTTAATTGTTTAAATTGAGTATCCTGTCTGATAGAATGTGGAAGCTTGTAACTTAACAAAAACAGAATTAATTCTGATTAGAAATTTAAAAAGACCTGTTTTAAGAACATCTCTTATTTATTAATTATGTGCTTAAGATCTATATTTTAGATAAAGGGCAAGTAAAGTACACATCCTGGAGAATTTAGTTAATAATAAATAGAGCATAAACATAAACTCCTCCTCTGTTTCACATTTAAAAATTTATGATTTTGAGTTTGAACCAAATGAATTTCTCATGAGTAATGCTTTCATTAGAGTCTAGTGTTCTCATTATTTCTTAAATTAGTTACATACAAAGTTGTTTAAATGTCCAAAGCAAGACATATCATTCCGTTATTTTAATATTCATAAGTTAAGAGAAATCCTAAGTGAGGGGAAATAACAGCTTTATAGAATTAGGCACTGGGGGAAAAAAAAAAACAAGAGAAATAATACAAAGTATTCAAAAGAAATGCAAAGAGCAATAGAAATGTTTAACCTAGAATCATGGAATATTTGCGATGAACGTTACTTTAGAGATGATCTAATCCAACCCTTAATTGTAGATATGAGGTAAAGGAGGGCTTAGTGTTTATAGTCTAATGCTATTCTTAGGCAGTATGTAAACTTTGACATCCATTAGAAACATCTAGAGAGCATATTAAAATGCCAGTTTAGAGTCCTAGTGATTCATGTGGCAAAAAGTCACATTTTCAATAGATGTCCTAGGTGATTCTCAGGATTGTGGTCCATGGTCTTCACTTTTAGAAACTCTTTAGGACCCCATGTAACACCTCTGCATAAAAGATAGTACTGAAGTTCATGAAGGCTAGGAGGAAGATGATATCTGCCTAGTAAAATGATAAAAATGCAAAGAAATAAGTGTAGTAAGGTGTTTTCAACTGCCATAACTCTAGGAAATAGGAGCAAAGAGCAGTAACTCCAAATATGACACCAATGTTTTCATTCTGACCCTTGAGATGAGGCATTTACATTTCCAATTTGCACCCATCATCATTCCCCATTCTCTCCTTATTTACCACTTTGTGTGTGTGTGTGTGTGTGTGTGTGTGTGTATGTGTGACTGTGTGTTAATATCTACTTCTCCCTCCCCATGAACTTCTTTGAAGTAAGGAATTTGTCTAACTTGTATACGTACTCTCTACCTCCCTCCCCTCACTCATAGAACTGTTCACATAAACTCTTGCACGAATTAAGGACTATGGAGAAAATATGCACTCACAATTTGTCTCTGAGACAATCTGGTTGTTAAAAAAATCTCAATATACCCAAGTATCAGATACCTTTTATATTGAAGTTCAGCAGAAATAACTACACTCACAGTCTGGTGATCTGACAAGATAGGTTTAAAATAGGGATTCATACCTGAGAAGATATCAGTGAGTGCTGAGATAGATGATCAAGGCTGGAATTACTTGTAGATGGAGTAATGCTTCCAGGTAGGACCTGAGGGCAACTGAAGAGGGCTTCTGTCCAAATGTGTAGCCTTGAGCATCTTGTTAATGCCTGATGTTCATTACTTTGAATTAATGCATTTCTCTCATTAAAATCCAAATAGTCTTAGGAAAGAGAACATATTAAAAGTCATATTAGTGTCACCAGTGATAACAAGATGTCTGTTAGTTCATCAATAGTAGGTAGTCAATAAATATATGCCAAATAAATGAATGAATAAACAAATGTTTGCCAAGGGCAATTGGAACTTACCAAATTTAGAGAAGACTAACCGTTAAGTACAACAGGTTGATAAGTTCTTTTGCTCACATGCCATAGCCTGTGGGTGTAAAAGTCTCCGAATGGGGGCACAGAAGAAAGACTCAGCATGGTGGCATGGCTGTGGGGGGCGGGGGTTGCGCTCTCAGCACTTTTTCTACTGGCAAGAAATTAACGGCATTTGCCCAGTTAAGAATCTAGATGAATGAAGTCAATTCGGTCTAAATTTAAGAACATTATCTCTAGCAAAATGTCACCCACACATCAGGCAACTGCATGGTGCTTACATGGATTCTAGTAGAAGCCCCAGTTAGTAGAATTAACAGAGTTGGGAGGGTGTAAATGAAAATATTACTGCATTCATTTGATATCTGCTGCTGTGATTTATTTATAGTACCACATCCTTCTTTTTTTTTTCTTTTTTCTTTTTTCTTGTTTTAGACTGACAGAGAGGGGCAACCACCAGAGCAATTAAGTTTACATTTCCCTTTTTCTGAAAGTATTTCAGTGATGGAACGACCACAGTATACTTGGTTACTGCCAAAAATCAATTCTTCGTGTATAAAATGAGGGTAATGATACTCTTTGAAAAGCAGTCTCGAGAGAATTAAATGAGGTAATATTTGTAATATTATCTCAGCTTTCAGATCAAGGTTGGGCCTAATTTATGCTCACTATGATGACAGTATGTGTGCATTGTTAAGAAGAAACTATAGCAAAAACAGTAGTGGTTGCCCTCATTCTGTGATGCTTTATTAAGTATTTTAGACCAGAGATCCCCAACCAGTAACCTGTGCTGCTATGAGAATCTAATGCCTGATGTTCTGAGGAGGAGCTGAGCTGGTGACACTAGCGCTGGGGAGCTACGAATACAGATGAAGCTTCGCTCACTTGCCCACTGCTCACCTCCTGCTTTGCAGCTGGGTTCCTAACAGGCCACAGACCGGTACAAGTCCATGGCCTGGGGGTTGGGGACCAGTGCTCTGGACAATAAATGAGATAATATGCTTAGAATTTCCTATATGGACAAGATTCTTAAGGTTTTCAAATATGTGGGTAATGAAAATATTTGCATTTTAAACTGACAAAGAATAGAACAGGTGTTGGTGTATTTTATGAAAGAGCTATCTAATTAATAGTTAGACTAAGAAAGTTGAAGGCTAAGTAGAGAATTCAAACAGTCTTCAGATGGATTTGCATCTTAATATCACTGGTAATAAGATGAACCTGAGCACTGTTTTTAATAGGTAATGAAAACAACTTATGTTTACATTCAGGACTTGTAATATACGAATGGTTATACATAAGCTAGACATTTGAAATCAAAAAAGAATTTAAAAGCTATTCTTAGATAAATATAAAAAGTTAAAATAATTATTATGCAAGCCTAAAGAATTATGTCTTGCTTTTAACTGAGTTTGGCTACCCTCCACCCCCACCCCCCGCCCAAACAGTAGAGAATTTATAGAGATATCTCATAAATACACTTATTCTTTTCCATAAATATTACTTCTGAGGAACATATGCATGGAAAGCATTACTGTGTAATTCCTTAAGCTGAAAAAATTGTTTATTGCATTTGCTGTAGTGGGAAGGACTTTGAGCTCAGGATCAAAAGACCTGTCTTTTCATTATCATTCTACCAGAAGGTGCCAGATAAGTTTCTTACACTGAGACTCAATTTTCTTATTTTTAAAATGAAATATATGATTCCTATCTACTTTGTAGAGTCAATAAGGTCATAAATGTGGGCTGCTTTGAAAAATCTGTAAAGCGTGCTAAGATGGAAAGTCTACCTGAGAATTGCTATGCCGTTGTTCAGCTCCTGCTGTTTCAACTACTGCTCCAACAAAACCTAACTAGGCAGACACATTGCTACCTAATAGTCAGGAAGTGATTCCCCCACATCTAACAAACATGACACAAACACAGGCACATTGGGACCCTCTTGCTTTGAATTCCACTGAACAGAACATTATTTGGTCCACAAGCTGACTGCCGCCTTCCCTCTGTGCCCAGCCCACGAAGACCTGGCCCAGCCCATGAAGACTTCCCTGTGTTCCAGCCTTAATTATCTCATTTTTCTCTGAATTCTCTTCACATTACTTTGTGCAACTTGAGGACTACATGGTTTATCCATTGCTTTGTGTCCAAGCAGACCACTATCCGGAGGGTAAAGTCTGTATCTGATATATGATTTTATACCCAACGGAATCTAGCAGAGGGCTTGACACAGAAGAGACGGTCTATAGAGGTGAGTAAGCATTTATTGATTGATGAGGATATGTTACTGGATTTGAAATCTCACTCACCATACAACTTTTGGTAGTAGCTAGAGAAGCAAGGGAATGTTGGGCAATTAGAAGATAGAAGATGAGCAAAAGGTAAATTGAGAAAACAAGGTTTAGACATGATGAATGAAAGACGTGAAATGGAAGATTAATTCAACTCCACAGGTCAAATTCAAGGAAATGTACTTAATAGGAGATTTCTAACCAAGAAATAATGTGTGATTTTATTAAACTACAATTTAAATTAGTTATCTAGCTATAATGTATCAAAGATGCAGCAAGATATGTAAAAAGAATAAAGGAGAGGGAACTCTTATTTCGCATGCCTATTATGTATCAGGGTATGAAAAAAAATGCTTTACATAAACTCTAAGAGAAAAGATTTTCTGTGAAACTACTGAAAGTACAAGGGTGAAAACAACTCTAATAATGATATCTTGGATTAAGAAAGATGGGGCAATTCTGGGATTAGGTTTTCTGGGATTTTTTTCCTCTCTCAATATCAGGAGTTATAATGGAAGACAAACATTTGCCAATTCTCATTAAAAGAAAGCCTGAGAGTGCTGGAAAGAATAGGTAGTGACAGATACCAGAACTGTTTTCTGTGGTATTGCTGTAAAATTTGCAAGGCATGTGCGCGATCTCTGCAATTCATAAGTAAATAGAGAAATCATGCCGAGTTATTTACTTGTTATAAAGCTCATCAAAGAAAGCAGAACAAAATGAATTTCAAAGACATATTTTTGAAGAGAGATGTTTGACCCTATATAGTAAAAAAACAAAATGAAAGTAAATAGCCAATTTTTTTTAGGAGGGGACCATCAAATAGTCTTTTGTTTTTCTTCTAAGAAAAATTTAAAATCCAATGGATCTTAGACTATCTCTCACCTTTTGGGGGCTATTATTTTTCCTATGGTGTGGTTGATAGAATGATATTTTTCCTATTGTATGTAGATAAGAATAGGTCAAAACTGTAATTGTTTTCAGAAGTTTGAAGTCACCAGAAACATATTTTAGTTGAGAATGTAAAAGAAAAAGTATGTTTAAGCCATGGAAAAAAAGATACAGAAATGACATTTTGAAAGAGAATAGAGTGTTATTAAAAGTTATTTTATGATAGAGAAAAATTCCATTGGCTTTGATTCTTATAGCAGATTCTCTTTCCTATCAAAGTGTTATTGGATTATATAATATGCAGGTAAATTCTTGCTGTTTTCATACTTGAGTTCCAACCAATCTCGGGATTTGTTTTTGCATGTACTATAAATCAGTAGGTAAAAGACACACATTAATAAATAACTTGAACTTTATTCTGCTCTTGGAGATTTAATATTTGAGCTAGGTTAAAAAAATGCGTAAGCCAGTCCAAACTTGGTGGATATCTCTTTTATTTCCTTAAATAAATTTTCTCAACTGCCGAATAGAAAATTTTAACTTATTAATGCTTGAATGAATAATTTACTCTCAGACACTGAATGATCCAAAACAAATAAGCCCCTTTGTATATTTAGTTATATGAACTTTTGAACATACTGCCTCATAAACTAAATACTTTGCTAAACTTAAAGAAAATGTTGACCCCCCCCAAGCTTCCCATCATTAAAGATCTCTCACTCTAGACAACACATCTTTTTATTTTTTAGGATGTTTTCCTCCTTATAGTACTGTAAGTATTTTATATATATTTTGTCCTATTATGTTTGTGATGCTCTTCAATAGGCATTTGACTCTTGGTCTGGTCTCAGTAAGTTTTCTTAGGATAGTGTGCTGTTTCTGTGAAGATATTAGTTATTATTGACTTTCTAATATAAATCTGTGGTAGGTATTAATATATTCAACTCTGCTAATGAGAAGAGTGAGTTTCGGGCAGGTTTATTCATGAATAAGATAATTTTAATCCCAAATGCTGCACTCTTTTGGGGGTGGGGGTGCTGTTAAGCCATGTTCTTTGTCGCTGAACACTCCTTTGCTCCATGATCATCTAGCAGGCTTACAATATTCTCTCTGGCTTCTGCCCTAGAGATGCCTTGACACTCTGCATTCTGAATTGAGATCTCTTTATACTGTCTTCTTCACCTTCTACTTTCCCTCAGTGGGTATGACAATTTGGGATTTTACATTTGTATGATTACTAACGTATATGTCAAAGACTATCCCATAAGACCCACGAGGGAAGAGATTATATATCTTTCACTCCTACTGCTGCACCACCAGTACCCACCACAGAAGCTAATGTAGAATGGACACTCAGTAAATATTGTTGAAAGAATGAGTTAAGGTGAGATTCACACCCAAGTGCGTATGACTCTAGCGTCATGGATTTACTCATTGCAGGCGTGGTTGCAGGGTTAGCATGATCAATCCTTGCACATGAATTTTTAAGTCCTGGTGGCTACATGCACACTATCCTACATCCTATATTTTATACAGTCATATTGAAACTAGATTGGAAGCTCATTGAGAGCAGGTCTCATAGTTTATGTTTATTATAAGTGAAGCATTTAGTTGGTTGGTCCTCAATAAATACTTTCTAATCGATCAAGAACTGATCCTAAAGTTTAATCTACTACAGAGAATTCTCTATTTCGCTAAAGCCATATTCCCATCACTGTTCCTTGGCATGCTTTATTCTTCTGTTACAGGGACTGACAATCATAATCTCGATTATGTCACCAGATAATGCTTAGTGTTAATGTTCTTTTTTTGTTCTTTTTTTTCCCCTCCTTTATTCCCAGAGATTTGGAGTGATCAAGCTTTCAAATCCTTGAAAAGGTGAACTGCACTATCTGTGGCAGGCTCCATATTTTTATTATGTACCACACAGCTCTAAAAGCAACACAAAAATTCAGAGTACTCAGGTTGAAAATGAGTACTTTCCACATTTAAAAGAGAGTTACATGTTTTTGAAGTTACTTACATTCTTCATCCTATTTATAAGATACAGAGCCCGTGGCTGGGCACGAAACAGGAAATTTAATACTATTCTGCTTGTGGGTCTTTGTTGTTTTTTCTTCCCACTCCCCTACCCACACCCCATCTCCTTTGCTCCTTTTGTTCTTCATAGTTTTGTGCTAACTTTAGAGTAGCAGACATGCCATAGATCATAGATTTATATATGTGAGCTAAGAGCAGGAATGCTAAAATAATTTCTTTCTCAGGCCTTAAAGATAGATGGTAGGTCAAGACGCTTAAGTTCATAGCCAAACATACTAAGGCACAGAGCAACATGGCAGTAATTTGAGTTGAGAGTGCCAAAAATGCTTGTTCAGCACTAACAAGAAATAGGAGAATGGGATCAGTATAATCTCATAGTCTTATTAAATTTTTTTAAAAAATGGAATAATGCCAAGGTTATGACATGAACTGACAAGACCAAAAATAAAAACAAAACTTAATAGAAAGCAAAATACACAAAACTCAGAGTTCTTCCGATGCTTCATCTTCTGCTTGCAGGCACGTGAAAAAATAAAAATAAGCCTCATGGCATGAGTTATAGCTGAAGTATCTGCCTTTAGCTTGGAATTTCCTGGCATTTTTCAGTGTGTGACACAGACTTGATGTGATTAAACAAAGGCTCTCCAAATTTGAGGTTCTTTTTTTTTCAAAGCTGAATCTAATATGCTCTTTTTTTTTTTTTTAAATGGGAGCAGATGCCTCTGTTCTATGAACTGGCTACCAGACTCTGAGAAAGAAATGAAGAGTGGAGGCCTGTTCTGGTAGAGGCTAAGAAAACAATCCACCACATTTGCCCTTCAGAACTACATATTATACCCAAGCTCTGCAGAGTCATGGCCCATGTTTCTCCACAGGATGAGAGGCTGAGGAGGAGGGGGCTTCCCTTGGATTGGACTTCTCTAGGACTCTTGAAGGAGGTCCCTGCTGAAACATAACCTTGGGGCCCACCTCACCCAGTGAGGGCCACAGTAACCCTTTCCCCAAGAGGAGAAAGAAGGAGGGTCAGGGGGCACCTCTAGCAGGGAAGTAAAAAGTTGTCAAAATTATTATCGTCATTTTCTTTTTCCTACAGAGAGAGGTGAGCAGTAATCTGTCCTGGGGACCCCCTGGGGCAGTGAGGGGATGGACAGCCAGGGGTCTCTGCATCCTTGGTATTTTTGTGGATTGAGTCTGGTAGGGATGGGATTCAGGGCCAGCCTCTGGTAAGCACAGCCTCTTATCCCTAAGGTAGTGGTTGTCACTGTCACGGAGGGGCAAGGATTAGAATAGGACACCAGGGCCCAAGCAACCAACAACAAATAGTGGGGGAGGGAGAATAGGATCAGAGACAGACCTCACCTCAGTCCTTCCTTCTGTAGGGGAAAGTAAAGGCTGTTGAGGAGTTCTTGTTTTCCTCTCAACTGCTGTGGTCTTGAAAATAGGCAGTGAAGGTAAATATGTAGTTTAAATGTCTCTGGAAAATATCCCCTAAACTGTCCCATTGCTGAAATGTGACCACTTAGATAATATATTTGTAATACTAAATAATTCTTTAATAATTTATAGTAATAGTTTAATAATAATTATATAATAATGCAATAATTCTGGTGAGGATTGGAAGAAGGGGATTTATAGCTCCACATAGATTCATTTAATGAAATTATTATCTCTATTTGTAAATCAGTTCTACAAACGAAGTGTAGAATATTGATTGATGGAAAGACTGAGAATTTGTTTCAGTGGCCTGTGGCTGGAAACTTCAATTCTTGTCCCAGTGATGTAACCATGCACACATCACCAAGCTTCTTGGGGTTCAGATTTTTCTATGTATGTAAAGTAAGTGTGTGTGTACAAGTGGACATGGCAGCCAACTTGGATAATCTCTAAGGTTCTTTCTAGCCTGACATTCTATGACATTCTAATGGGGAGGTGATTCTTGAGAAAGAGGCAGAGCTTAAGACATCAGGGCTGGCAGGGAGCTTGGAAGTGATGCTGAGTGTTTAAAATAAGTGGTTTTCTATGATAAAGACCATATTTCCCTAAAAAGATATATCTGATTGGAATCTATACGTATTTATCTATGGAATCTATACTTATTTATATATCTATAAATATATCTATAAATATATCTATGATATATTTCTTTGTGTGTGTGTGTGTGTGTGTGTGTGTGTGTGTGTTATTTGGTCATTATCTTGTTGTGGCTCTTCTAAAGCCTATCCCACTCATAATGTAAATTTTACTATTTGGTTCACAGATTCTTGATATTATAGGCTATAATAGCTATAGTTACATATATATTAAAGTATATAAAAGCCTTACATTAAGAAAAGCACAATTGAACAATTTGAAATTGTTCTGCACTAAAGTAAACTCTTTTTTGGTAATTAGTTTTACCACACACTTACTTTTCTGAATACCTATAAACCGTTCATTCAATAAAGAAATTATGTATAAAAAATGTTACATCGGGAAATGTAGAGCGCCTTGAGAATTTAAGCACCAAAGATCATATGGTCCTTGACACTTACAGTTCAAACAGAGTAGTATAAATGTTGTACTCAAAAGTGCTAAAATTGATTTAAGACTGTGCTCTAGTATTTTCCCTGTAAAAGTATTTGAAAGCTCCTAAAATACGAATCCTGGAAGTCCTCCGAATAAGCCCAATCTAAGGACATTGTCAGTCTTTAACTTCATAAAATGTTGATAATATTAAGGAATTAGCCATGGAAAAAGAATTGCAATTTCTCCTAGTAGCTTTTTAAAAATGATGGGCCTGGTAGAGTTAGAGACTGTGACCTAAAGAAACTGAAGTGGGAAGGTAGAGGTTTCACAGAAGAGCAGAATAACTTAGCAGTGGGATATCAAAGGTGACATGAGTCAGAATTAGTCACTCCCTTTTAATGTTCTTAAAAGCCTTTTTTGGGCAGCCCGTTACAGCCATTGCTAAAGATGTCAACTATAACACATTCAACTGTGGACACTACTGTCCTTTCAGTGCTCTTGATGGCTCCTCAAAGAAGGGAATATTGTTGTTTATTTCTGTCCCTTCCATAACTACTGTTGCAAAGGTTAAAATGCTGATCACTAAAACCATTCAAGCCTTTTAGTCTCTGAATTGACTATCTTGACCAAGCACTTGAAATTTTCCCTCAAGAGTGTAATAATCATCTCGGACTTGATATAGCAACAGAGAATTCTTGCCTTTCACCTCTACCTCTCCCAAGTGTGTTGCTTCTCAATTTCAGTAGTTGGCATAACTCTCTACTCAGTTTTTCAGTTCAAACTGCAAATGCTATCCTTGATTTTTTGGTGACTTGTTTCCTGTCTTCCAGTACTTCAGCACAACCTGCAAAACTTACCCTGAAAATCACCTACTCTTCTCATCTTCAAAGATCATAACTCAAACCAGCTTGACCACTGTGATAGCATATCCCACCTTTCGCACTTGTCCTGTTCCAGCCCAAGCCATTCTCCACGTTGTAGCCAGAGTGACCTTTTGAAAATTTAGATCTGAGTATGTGACATCTGTGCTGGACCCTCCACTGGATTCCCTTTGCACTTAGAATAAAATCCCAAATTATTTCTGTGGTTACACAACCCTGCAAGCCCTGGCTTGTTTTACTTTTTTGACCTCCTCTGTACCACTCTGCCCATTGCTCACCATGTTCCAGCCACACAGGCCTTTTCTCTATTCTTTGAACACAAGGCTCAGTCATGCACTTGCTCTTTTTTTTAGCAGTGACTATTCTGCTCTGTGAACCTCAGAGGGCTGGCTCCTTCACATTGGTCTGGTGTCAGCCTAAATATCTATTTCTCTGTGAGGTCTTAATTGACCACCCTGCCTAAATTAGCATGTGCCCCAATACCCTTTATCTCTATCACATCATTCTGTTTTATTTGGAGTATTTTTCACTAGTAAACATGACTTTGTTCACTTTTTATGTGCTTATTATTGTTTGTTTCCTGCCATGTCATCCACTCCCTGCTAGAATGGAAGGCTGAGGTGAGCAGGAACCTTGCCTGCTTTGTTCTTCATCGCAGTCCTAGTCCTGGAACAGTGCCTGGGACATAGCAGGACTCTAGGAATAACCGGCAGCTGAATAAATGAATTCATAGCCACATTCTCAATTCCATTCCTGAACTCCATCTTTAGTGAGAAGCATACAATGACATCATTGGTATAGAAACTGACAAGCGTGGTGAGGGACAATAAGAAAGACATATAATGTGCCTTCAGTTCCCTTAGCTGTCTTGCCCACCCACCAGCAGACACCAGAGCACGTGGTAATACTGGGATAATACTGGGAGGTCTGAGCATTCCTTCCTCATTCTACTTTTCTTGGTATCATGGACTGATAAATGATATTAGAAGTGACACAATAGAAATAGAAAATGAAATGATAAGTTTAAAATCTATATCTACAGTCAGGAGTTGTTTTTATTGGGCTCACCATTCTACTTGGTCTAGACTAAACTGAGGATATCTTGATAGGCTGACCTTGTAGAGGCTCTGGGTAAATGGACTTTATGCATTTAAATGAGCTTCTTTTATCTACACACTCGTATGTGCACACACAACATGCACATGGCTACATCATTCAGAGGGCTCTTAGATCTATGTGCTTTGAGACATACCAATACTCTATCTCTGGTCATGAAGAGCTTGAAATACATTTGGGAAGGCATAGCATATACACAAGGAAAATGAGGTAATTATTTAAGGGAAAAACTTAAGAAATATTGCAAAATAATAATGGATGCAACAGTATTGAGTAAGGGATAAAGACATTGATGACTTTAGAAGAAAAGAGAGAAGACTGAAGAAAAGTGACTAGAGAGGTCTTCAATCACATTTTACCAAGCTCTGTAAAATCACAGGGGATGTGCTTTGCTAGGAGAAAGTAGTTTTCTCAATAAATTGGAACTAAATATTTGTTAATTTTTTTTTTTTTTTTTTGCAAGATACTGTGAGACCCAAAGTTGGATCAAGGTCATTTAACAATAATTAACATAACCGACATATCATTTAAATTTTTAAATAATGGACTAAAGGATAACATATTCTTACATTCTTAAACATTAAGATTTTTCTAAGAAAAAGCAACTCCCAGTCCTATTTTCCTATTTGCAAACTTTTATTCATCTTTTATTATTCAGAGTCTATTTTCCCAAATTCTGATTATGCAGTTCCTTTATACTCCTTTTCATATATGTTGCCTTTCTTTTTCCTTTTAGCAACTCAGAAAGAAAGAGAAGTTCAATCTAGTCACCTTTATTTTCTTTTAAGTTTAGTAGCTATAATCAAAATCTTGGAAAGAAAGGAAATT
>NW_011888882.1:3185125-3234801 GCF_000151845.1 Pteropus vampyrus
CCTTTCTCTATTTTATAATGATGAAAATAACATAGAGTTCAGCTCAAAATATAGAAAGAAATGCTTGCTAATTTGAAACTTTTCTTGCTAATCTTGAATTTGCTTGCTAGACTTAAGTTGGTATAAAATGCTGAAGCATTATATATCCCCAGTCCATGAAAAACATGAAACAACTGGAAGGTTCAAGGAAGAAACTGTTTAACGTAGGCCAGCTGATGTGACCAGTCTTTATATTTCTATATTTCAGAACCCTAAGAGCTCTTTTGGTTCAAGGGTTCCTACATGGTAACAGGCTTATGCTTAAGGTAGGCAAGTAGCATTATTTGTGTTATTTTTATAGTGCAAGAGTTTTAGTTCCTAAATTTTCCAATCCTTTCATTGTGAGTGAGAAGAAATGGAACTTCTATTTTACTCATTGTTTTTCATTCCTATTATGTTTTTAATATATTTTATTAGACATTAGACAATATAGACAATCTGTAAGATACATATAATTTCTATTTCAGAGGTAAGGAAATTGAGACTCAGAGAAGCTAAGCAATACTCAGCATCACGGTTATTAAGACAAAGCTAGGATTTCCATATATGTCTCTGATCGTTTCTCAGCCTTTTGGCTGAGATCTGTTCTGATCAGTTTAAATATAGATCTCTCTGATTTTAAAACCTATGTTCTTTCTCTTGTGGGATGTTGCTCTAGAGCCTTTTGCTTTCTTCTATTATTCTCAGTGTTTTAAATATTTAATCATTCTGTAACATCTTTCTGAGCGTGCTTCAAATTTTCTAAGTCCTGGTTGAGAGTGGGGCCCAGATCTGTTTGGAGAGCTCTAATAAAGAGCAGATCCATCTCTGGAGGATGTTCCTACCTGGGGCATATAACATAATTCTACAAATGTTGTCAGTGAAATGTGGTTAAAATTAATATCAAGGTCAGTCTTAAAGTGGAGCAGCAAGAGAATAGATGCCCCAGTTGGCCCAGAGAGTGAGGGAACTTTAGCTTTAGCCATTGCGTTTGTAACTGTATATGGATCCAGGAGGGTTCAGCCTGGGTCTCAAGGAAACTGAGACTTACCTGGATTTGTCTGATGAGGTTGGGGAGTTGATAGGCCCAAGTAGACTTGCATGTGGCTTTATTTGGATTTGGGGCGGGTGTGTGTGTGTGGGGGGGGGTGAAGGTATTAAGATTAGAGTCTTCCTGTGGTAGAAATTTCCCATAACCTCCCTGTAGTCCAGGGCGCATAGACTGAGGAGTTGGGGTAGAACTGAAGAAGGTGGAAGGTCTCTGCGAGATCATGAGAGGGGTGGATAAAGGCGTTTGTGGTGACTAAATGTGACACAGTGTGGGGGAAGAATGATCTCCCCATCTCTGTGAGGAGTACAGTGTGGTCTGGTGCATACAGCTGGCAGCATTGGGCACATTAGGGCCTGTTTTCAGGAGCACTGAAGGCACTATCAGCAACAGTGGTGGAGTGACATATTGGTGAGGGATATAAGAGCATGAAGAAGGAATGCCCACAAACCATTAGAGGGATGTAGCTAAGACAGCTTCTCAGACTCCTAGAAATATCCAGGGGAGAATCTGTAGGGACTTCATTGGGGTGTGTGTGTGTGTGTGTGTGTGTGTGTGTGTGTGTGTGTGTGCAGGTTCAAGTTTGGGTTATTACTTTTAATTATTAACCTGACCATATACGCATCCATGATACAGTGAGCCAGGGGGAGCATTTGGGTTTTAATTCGTGGAGATTGTTAATCCTTTCAAATCAAAACTTTCATGTTACAAAAATGGCTGGAGAATTGGGAAGCATATTAAGAATTCAAGTGAAGCAGAGGATTGTGGGCCTCGACACTGCAGAGGAAGGATCCACCGATTTCTGGCTACAGGTTGACATCAGTATTATAGCAAAATCACAGGTCATGGGACTTCTAGTACTGTGCTCTAAAAGCATTACTCAACTCCTGCTTCCTCTCTGTCTTATACACTCCCTTTGGAAGAGAAAGTTTCCACCTCCTATTTAGTATTTTTAAGACACTCAGACCAATCGTCTTGTCTGTGTCCTGTTCTGTGCCTTATGTAACTAGAAGTTAGTACTGTGTCTGAATACATTAATGAAGAACGTACCTCTAAATTTAAAGTTTTTGCTTTCAATTGCTTTTTGTGTGTGTGTGCCTCATTAAAAATTCCTCCTGTGCAGTTTCCATGTAGTGAGTTATTTTCTAATCATTTGTTTTGGACTTTAAATATTTAATAGAGTGTAGCTTCCATCATCTCATTAAAAATTCTCTTAATTGTTTCAAGAGTTTATCCAGCCTATGTCCTATTTACCTTCCACCAATACAATTACTACTTCTGCAAAGCATTCAGTATAATTACAGAATCAATAGAAAATCAAAAATTAGGAGAAAAGGACAAAATTGGAAGGAGACAGAATATGTGTGTATGGAAACCCGAGTCATAAATCTCTTTTCTCGGGTCCAGTCAGTGTATGCAATCCTCAATCACATTTTTAACACACATCCCTCCAAACCGGGCTATAATTAATTACCCAAGACCAGGCCTTTGGAAATGTGAGTGAAATATCCATGGTTAGACAATGACAAATGATTGTAGGATAAAAATGAAATGGCTGTTTATTTTAGTTATATTTCATATTGAAAAAAATTCAAATCTCTCTTTTCGAAGGCAAGATATTTAACCCAGTATTTCCCAAAGTGCATTCTGAAAAATATCAATTCTGCCAGATGCTAAGTAGAAACCAAATTCTTCAGAGTTTCATGGCCTTATGAATAAGTTTGGAAAATACTGTTATAGAAGGTCAATACATTTCTCTACTGCTGGAGGGATAACTCATACACACTCTCCTTTTTTCTGCGAGGTCATTTTTAGGGCCAGTGAAACCACTGTGGGAAATGTGGGTTAGCCCAGTGGAGAGCCACTTATTAAGAGTGACTCATCCAGTCAGATTACAGGATCAAGATTACTAGCAGAAGAAGCACATTTTCTCACTGAAATCATTGGCAGATTAAATACTGATGGGATTCTTTATGGCTAACTCTAGAAGTAATTTACATCTAAATTAAATAGTTTCCAAAAAGTTACTTGGAACCAATGCCTCTTACATTTAAGATACTGGTTTTATGTTTATAACAACTACCTAGAAAATCAGGCATTTAAAATAAAACTTATACAATTGGCCTAAAGAACTTACTGTCCCCTCCTTAAGAAATTTAGAGAATGTAGAGGAGGCCTGAGGATGTCTCCAGACAGTGATAGCAGAAAAGAGGGGGAATTAGCATGATGCTAAATAATATGATTTAGAGTTTTCTCTTCACATAGGACTCAGGTCTTCTGTTCCAAAGCTCTTAACATTTTCAGCTCTCCATGCCTATCCTTCTGTGGAATTTCCAAGTTACTCTTGGTGCTTGGCTGGATAGACTTTCCCACAGGTGCTACAAGCCAGGCTGGGTTCAAGACTCATCTGCTGGAGAATTTGCAAACATAGCCTTATGTACCAGAGGAACAGAATGTGATGGTGTCGAAAGACAGTTGATGTGGAAGTCATTAAAGATATTATTTAAGAAATTCTAATTCAATAGCATGATAATTAAAAAGTATTTAGAAAACCAGGCAAATATGCTCTTTAAAACAATTCAGGAGGGAGAATGTACCACAGACATCTTCCTGAATCTCTGAGGATGGGACTATGAGAGACATAAGCACTTCCTAGTTTGGAGAAAATATGACGGTCCAGGCTAAGAGCACAGATAGTGGCTTTGGAGCCCTCTCCCCAGGCCCTTCAGCAGGAAGCCACATAGAAAGACAATGTCCCCTATTAATTTTAAAGGCTTTGTGTACACCACTAGAAATTCACTATAGAGTAAGCCAAGAAAATTACCTACATCTTCAGCATTCTTAATTACTCATAATAGTTGTCTGGTTTTTCCCCTCCCTGATCATAAAATATAATGTAAAAATCAGATGGACTGTAGCAAAGTATGATCCAGGTATATAACTAATTCCTACAAGTTAAGACCTTTAGACTTCCTAGTAATAGGTTTTTACTTTATTATATAAAAAAATAAGGTAATATAAAAACTAGACTTTACAAATAGTTCATAATGAGCTAAAATTGTGACATTTCCAAAGCTGATATCTGAATAATGTAATTCTTAAAACTACTTAGACTTTATCTTATGATTTCCCGGAGGTTAATGCTAAAAAATTACAGGTCACATGGAATTTTAATTTTAATTTTGAATCACAGGGAAGAATATTTTAGCTATGATAGAATCACTACTTTTTCTTTGTTTGCTTCTTTCTTTTCTTTCTTCCTTCCTTCCTTCCTTCCTTCCTTCCTTCCTTCCTTCCTTCCTTCCTTCCTTCCTTCCTTCCTTCCTTCCTTCCTTCCTTCCTTCTTTCTCTTCTCTTCTCTTCTCTTCTCTTCTCTTCTCTTTTTTCTCTTTTTTCTTTTCTTTTCTTTTCTTTCTTTCTTCCCACCCCGCCCCCCCCCACCCCCAAACACTGGCTAAAATGAGAAGAGGGGAAGAGAAAGATGTTTAAGTTTTTCGTACTAAAACAATTGCGATAAATGTTACGCTTAAAGATTAGAATTCTGTTTAATACCTGTAATGGAAATTAGAAGACCAATTTAATACTTTTACCTATCATTTTTATTGACTTTTCTAAATGGAAGGACTTAAAAGGCTATTGACATCCAAGAATAAATAATATTAGTATGTTTGAATTTCTATACATTTCACATTTTACCAAGTAAGTATATTTCATGTGCTAACAGCTCTGGTCAAGGACTAAGAAATATTCATATGGAATTAACAATTTGATTTTAAATGTAAGCATAACATCAAGAAACATGGATACATTTTATAATCATTTTTATATCACTCAAGGAATCTTGAATGAGGATTTGGGTAAATGTGCAGGAGACAGAGAAAGGTAAACTTTATGGTCCATTCTTCAAGGACCTTATGGCCCAGCTGGAGGAAGAAACATACATCTATGGAAAAAGGCAAGATGAATAATAAATACATGATTTGTTAATGGAGTTCAGAGGAGAGAGAAAGAGGACTTCATAGCAGTGATAGGACTTGAACCTGACAATATTTGATGGTTAAGATTGGAGAGCCACAGAGGTGAAAAGGAAGAATGAAGCTAGAGGCTGGATCATGGAGGGTCTTGAGTGCCAGATCAAATTTAAACTTTATAACATAAGATTTGGGAACACAGGGATATGACGACATCAGTTATTTATAGGAAGAGTGAGTGCTATTTGGGGGAGGAAAGGAAGCATGGAGGCAAGGAGCACAGCGTTTTGTCTGTTGGTGTTTGCTGACATGTCTCTGGACCAGTGAGCTGGTAGCAGTAGTGAGAGAATGGGAGAGAAGCAGAGACAAGAGTATGATAGAGAGTGGGAGAGAGAAAAATCAATGCCAACTTTCTGTGACTGTTTGAGCTGGCCTTTTGATTGTTTGTCTGTTTGTTTTATGCTTTTCAGTAGCTTAGACATTAAAATTTTGTTGCATTTTAGCCATGAGTTGACATATTCACTGGATCTTAGAGCTAGAAGATCAAACAACTTCTGACCAGATCTTCTGCTTTTATTTAGTGAAGTGAAGTTTATTTATCTCTATTTTATAGACATAGTAATTAGAAACCAGAGAAACTGAGAAAGAGTCACATTTGCAGCAACACAAGAGATCTGTTCTCTGGGCGCTGAAAGTGTTGCCCTACTGTGTTGCCTTTCCGCAGCAGAGGACTTATCACGGATATGATAACTCAGGCTGATTTTTTAAAAATGTGTGACTATAAATATCTAGTATTTTATTACAATAACTTAAAACATAAAATTAAAATCACAGCATACTCAGCTATATTTTTCCATTCCATTGCAATTCTTTTTTATACCAAAAGGATTCTGTTTCAAACACACACACACACACACACACACACACACACACACACACATGCACTTGAGCTACTTTCTGGAAATTTTGTTTAGCAATATCTATCAGCTATCAGTCTTGTCAATCCTTAAATAAAAAATATCCTAATCATTTCTAAGTGAATTCTTTCTTAAAAAGATTTTAAAAGCTATTATTTAATAGCTCTCAGATCTTATTTAAGAAAGGAATATGTGAAATAACTTTTGAATTTCTTCAAAAGTTATTTATAATGCTGTCATATTATTACAATTTCAATATCCTGTATTAGCAATACTTATTTAATTTTATGAGAGTGTAGTGGATGTAAAAGGCACATAAAATCACAGCCAAATGGTTAATAACTGACTTTTAATAATCTTTTGGACTCTCCTATAGTAATATGCCAATTCTTCTACACACATACAGTTGGTGTATTAATGCCTCTTAATTTACTAAACATCATGATGTTGCTTAAGAGAAGAAATTGCTTACTTTCTTAACCTCGGTTGCCTTCCTCAGCCCCTCTTTTTTTTATATTATTTTCTGATGTTTGGCCCTCTAAATTGCCACTTTCTTTGTGATTAAAGTTAAAATTGGAGCCTCAGGAAAGTGTGTTAAAAGGTCACACAGCTACTTAGAGTAGAACTGGGACCAGAAAAGTTCTGAGGCCCAGCACTCCTCATTTAGAACTGTGCCTCCAAACACGACATCTCTGTCAGAAAAGGAATGCTGTGCCCTAAATATACAAAGATTGAACAAGAATGTCACTGTTCGTGGTAAATCTGGAACTAGATCCCATCTTTGAAGCACATTTCTTGATTGCTTCCCTGGTTTCACAAACTTGCAATAATACGTGACCCCCAAACACTTTTACTCTGCCTTGTTTTGTCTTCAGTGGATGAGAAAGGTTATGAAAAGCCTAGAAACCTGACCCAACCCAGTCAATAAAAAGGCTTTTGTCTGTGAATCTGACCACTAGTGAGTCATTAGTAGCTGACTGAAAGATTTTGTGAGGAACACCCCTTCTCCCTTTTATAGAAATGAGCAATTCAAAACAAAACTAAAGTATAAGATAGAATCAATTCTCACTTCAAAATAGAGCTATCTACGACATGTATAGTTGTTTATTTCCTTATGACAAAACATGTGTTAACTCTTCCATAAGTATTCCCTTGATTAAATCCACTGTTTTATTTTGTTAAAAGTGCAATAGGAAAATTTCTTTACAAAATGTCTTAGCACATCTTTAATTAATAGTTCAATTACTTAAAAAATTAAAAAAAAAAACCCTCTTAATTTTGTGTTTCTAGCAGATAAATAATTATACCCTATTTTAATTTCAGGCAGTGTTGTATTTTCATTTATTATATTAACATTAAAAAATTAGTAGTTAAACTTTGGATTTTTTATCATTTATTCTTTAATGCTAACTAAAGATAAGTGCTACCATTTTTTAAAAAGTGCTTATGAGGTGTATATTGTAATTCATTTCCATAGTATTCTTCTCTAAGAATGATTCATAATATTTGACCTTTTAATAACTCACTGCAATTCAGATAAGAAAAAGTGGTGGCATTAAATTATATTCAACATTTATTAATATAGCATTTAAACTCAGGGAAAATACCAGGCTCCAAAATTCTGACAATGAAAATTTATCCTCATCAGGCTTTGTCTCTGCCCTTTGTAAAAATTGCAAGAAACTAGCCCCATCTGTGAAGTTAAAATCTTTTCACCATATTTACTTTTTATTTTTTTTATAGGTATACATTTTCTGCTTCCCTAATGGAAATGTGAAAGAATCAACAGACAAAAACGCATATCATTACTAAGGGCTTGGAATTCTAGAGACAATCTTATTCAGAGGGAAATAAAATGTAAATTTTGTTTGGTGACAGCAGTGGTGGTGGTGGTGATGGTGATGGTGTGGTACAGTGAGCAGTTCATATCTACAGGTTCCAAATTTGTGGATTCAACCACAGATCAAAAACATTAAAAAAAAAACACTGCTATGTGGTTGCTGACAGGTACTATGTAGTTAGGCTTACCAATGGCTGCATTTATACTGAATATGTGTAGACTTCTTTTTCTTGTCCTTATTCTCTGAACAATACAGTATAACAACTATTTACATAATATTTACATGGTATTAGGTATTATAAGAAATCTAGAGATTGAAAGTATACAGAAGGATGTGTGTAAGTTATATGCAATACTACACCATTTTATATAAGAGACTTGAGCACCTGAAGATTTTGGTATTGCAGGAGTCCTGGGACCAATCTTCCTGTAAATATTGAGGGACAACTGTCTTTATAATTGACGTAAAGTGTACCGTAAGGTCTCCTGTAGAATTCCCACAAACACTTCACTATTAATCTTCAACTTCCTTTGTAATTGCTTATATTCCTTTAAGAGTCTAGTTCACTTGGTGAAAAACAACACTTAAGCCCTGAACCTTCTAAAAGCAGCAGGGGCAAGTGATTTAGATGAAGGACTTGATTCACATACTCTCTTTACAGTTCTGCTCTAGCAAGTGGAGCATTTCCTGGAAACCTGCCCACAGATTCTGGGGCTATTTTTAGTAGCTCACCTTCCGGTAAATGCAGCTATTAGATATCCAGATGTCCCTGCCCCTTTCAGGTGCAGTAAAATAGAACATAAAAGGGTGTAATTGAATGATTACAGCTAAGGGCTGTAACCAAGAGCCACCAGGTCTCTTCTTCCTCCCGAGAGCTCTGGGACATGCCCCACCAGGTGATTTTTCTTCCCCACTGCTGCGGGTAACCGGCACATAAAGCAAGCATGGGGGCATGCCCTACAGATGCAATGAGACCTCAAAAAAAAAAAAAAAGCACTATTCGCATTGTTTTCTATTCATGCACATAGGGTAGAAAAGAAGGGAAAGGAAAGTCACACCTTTGGAAAGCTACTATATGCCAAGTCCTTTGTATTCATGTAATTGTCACAACAGCCCCATGAGGTAGCCAGGTATCATTTCCACTTTACCAGTGAGCAGAACTTACTGATTAGCCAAGTTTTCTGACTGCCCAAGGACATGAGGCTAATGAGCAGCAAAGTCGGTTTAAACCCAGCCCATGCTCCACCCCACCCCACTACACTTTACTCTTTGAGGGGAAACTGAAAAGGCAAAAGCCAGCTCTATAACTAAAAATTTATTATCCAAACCAGAACATGTCTAAGACAGAAAAGGAAGCTGTTAATAAAAACACCCAGGCGACAAGGATACCCACAAGGTCTTAGGCAAATCAAGATGTTTGTCATCAGCCTGCCTCTAACACTCCCTTGCTCACATCGGCAGAACTAAGAGTGAAGTTGTGTTCCCTTGCCCACAGCTCAGCATTCTAACAACTAGAATCTTGCCCTAGGTCTCTCAGGCAGTAGGGAATAGAATTTTAAAAAATATTCAAGTTTTTAAGTGTAAAAGTTCTTCAAGTGCTTATTTTATTGTTTTAACCCCAAGAGGACCAATTATGCAAAAAGTGTCTTTACAGTTGTTCCCCTAATTCTTTTGGGGCAGTGAAAAAGATATCTTTGGACTGCTGGTCATTTGCATTATAATACATTAAGACTACATAAAATTACCTAATGTTTATTGACTTATTACTATGTCCTGGGCACTGTGCAAAGTGCTTTGCATGCATTATCTCATAATTTTCTTTGTGAGGCACGTACATTTATTATCTCCATTTTAGATATGAGAAACGTAGGCAGAGAGAAATCTGCTCAGCAACACACAGCTAGTAAGTGGCTTAGCTGTAATTCAGGCTAAGGCCTTCCGCCTCCAGAGTCCACCTTTTTCATTATGACGCTATGCTATGTGTGTTGTATTGATCTTGGAAATCATAGAGCCACAAAGCAGTGTAACAGGGTTTTTGACCTCTTAAAGCTTTTAGATTACTGAAGAGAGTCTCCTTTACATTACTAGATCTTAACTAACAACTCAGTGTTTGTCAGAAGCTATCACGTGTATATTTTTGCAAATACTGTCAAATGAGTAACACAGACTATGTAATGTTTGTGGGTAAGATACAAGCTGGCATGTACTGGTGGAATATATTGATATTTATCTTTTAAAGTATGGATCACATTCTCTCTAATAGCAAGGAAAGTCTCGCAGGAATTGTCCTGCAGCTCTTGAAAGCCCCTCACCGGCCCATTGTAGACACAAATGAGCTTATTCTTCATGACAACAGAAGTTGTTAAGGAATCATAGAGCATTCAGAGGAGGGGAATTCACTGGGTTTGCAACACAGACCTGGAGGGCTTTATGGAGAATATGAGATTTGAACGGGGCCTTGAAGGAGGAGAAAGAAGGCTTTGAAAAAGTAAAATTGAGAAATGAAAGGTGTTCCAGGTGGGAAAAACAAATTAAATAAGCAAACTAAGGAATTTTGAGGGGAAAGGCGGGGAGACCAAGCTGTCTGGCTTGAAACATATTAGGGGAAGACCGGATTAGAAAAGCAAGATTAGAGAGTCTTTGATGTCATGCTAGGCGATATCAGTCAATCCATGTTTCATAAAGGAAGTAAAGCAGCCTGACCTAGTGATATAGAGCAAGGACCCTACTCTTGGTACCACATGGAGGGACATGAACCAGACCAGGAACTTTGTCTTCTGCTTGGACAAGAGGGCACTGTGGTCTTTTAAAAAAGAACTTTATGACAGCTGCTGGCCACTTTTTATACAATTTGAGAGGAAAGTGGAAGTCCTTAAGGATTCTGGGAAGGAAAGAATATGGTAAAGTTAAACCTGATGGAGGCAATCAAGTAAAATATGGAGGCAGTGCTTTCTCATAAATATTTCCACCATCTAGGAGGAAGAAAGAAAAGATGGAACTTATGGAGAAATGGGTATCTGAGGAGTGTAAGGAAGAGCATTCGGAGCTCTTCATGGAGAGCTGACTAGCCTTGCTCCCGTCTTCGTCCACACTATGAGTTAGTTTAGACAGCAGGCACTGGAACACTTCACTATTAATCTTCAACTTCCTTTGTAATTGCTTATATTCCTTTAAGAGTCTAGTTCACTTAGTGAAAAACAACACTTAAGCCCTGAACCTTCTAAAAGCAGCAGGGGCAAGTGATTTAGATGAAGGACTTGATTCACATACTCTCTTTACAGTTCTGCTCTAGCAAGTGGAGCATTTCCTGGAAACCTGCCCACAGATTCTGGGGCTATTTTTAGTAGCTCACCCTCCGGTAAATGCAGCTATTAGATATCCAGATGTCCCTGCCCCTTTCAGGTGCAGTAAAATAGAACATAAAAGGGTGTAATTGAATGATTACAGCTAAGGGCTGTAACCAAGAGCCACCAGGTCTCTTCTTCCTCCCGAGAGCTCTGGGACATGCCCCACCAGGTGATTTTTCTTCCCCACTGCTGCGGGTAACCGGCACATAAAGCAAGCATGGGGGCATGCCCTACAGATGCAATGAGACCTCAAAAAAAAAAAAAAAGCACTATTCGCATTGTTTTCTATTCATGCACATAGGGTAGAAAAGAAGGGAAAGGAAAGTCACACCTTTGGAAAGCTACTATATGCCAAGTCCTTTGTATTCATGTAATTGTCACAACAGCCCCATGAGGTAGCCAGGTATCATTTCCACTTTACCAGTGAGCAGAACTTACTGATTAGCCAAGTTTTCTGACTGCCCAAGGACATGAGGCTAATGAGCAGCAAAGTCGGTTTAAACCCAGCCCATGCTCCACCCCACCCCACTACACTTTACTCTTTGAGGGGAAACTGAAAAGGCAAAAGCCAGCTCTATAACTAAAAATTTATTATCCAAACCAGAACATGTCTAAGACAGAAAAGGAAGCTGTTAATAAAAACACCCAGGCGACAAGGATACCCACAAGGTCTTAGGCAAATCAAGATGTTTGTCATCAGCCTGCCTCTAACGCTCCCTTGCTCACATCGGCAGAACTAAGAGTGAAGTTGTGTTCCCTGATGATAGCTCCTTGCCCACAGCTCAGCATTCTAACAACTAGAATCTTGCCCTAGGTCTCTCAGGCAGTAGGGAATAGAATTTAAAAAAATATTCAAGTTTTTAAGTGTAAAAGTTCTTCAAGTGCTTATTTTATTGTTTTAACCCCAAGAGGACCAATTATGCAAAAAGTGTCTTTACAGTTGTTCCCCTAATTCTTTTGGGGCAGTGAAAAAGATATCTTTGGACTGCTGGTCATTTGCATTATAATACATTAAGACTACATAAAATTACCTAATGTTTATTGACTTATTACTATGTCCTGGGCACTGTGCAAAGTGCTTTGCATGCATTATCTCATAATTTTCTTTGTGAGGCACGTACATTTATTATCTCCATTTTAGATATGAGAAACGTAGGCAGAGAGAAATCTGCTCAGCAACACACAGCTAGTAAGTGGCTTAGCTGTAATTCAGGCTAAGGCCTTCCGCCTCCAGAGTCCACCTTTTTCATTATGACGCTATGCTATGTGTGTTGTATTGATCTTGGAAATCATAGAGCCACAAAGCAGTGTAACAGGGTTTTTGACCTCTTAAAGCTTTTAGATTACTGAAGAGAGTCTCCTTTACATTACTAGATCTTAACTAACAACTCAGTGTTTGTCAGAAGCTATCACGTGTATATTTTTGCAAATACTGTCAAATGAGTAACACAGACTATGTAATGTTTGTGGGTAAGATACAAGCTGGCATGTACTGGTGGAATATATTGATATTTATCTTTTAAAGTATGGATCACATTCTCTCTAATAGCAAGGAAAGTCTCGCAGGAATTGTCCTGCAGCTCTTGAAAGCCCCTCACCGGCCCATTGTAGACACAAATGAGCTTATTCTTCATGACAACAGAAGTTGTTAAGGAATCATAGAGCATTCAGAGGAGGGGAATTCACTGGGTTTGCAACACAGACCTGGAGGGCTTTATGGAGAATATGAGATTTGAACGGGGCCTTGAAGGAGGAGAAAGAAGGCTTTGAAAAAGTAAAATTGAGAAATGAAAGGTGTTCCAGGTGGGAAAAACAAATTAAATAAGCAAACTAAGGAATTTTGAGGGGAAAGGCGGGGAGACCAAGCTGTCTGGCTTGAAACATATTAGGGGAAGACCGGATTAGAAAAGCAAGATTAGAGAGTCTTTGATGTCATGCTAGGCGATATCAGTCAATCCATGTTTCATAAAGGAAGTAAAGCAGCCTGACCTAGTGATATAGAGCAAGGACCCTACTCTTGGTACCACATGGAGGGACATGAACCAGACCAGGAACTTTGTCTTCTGCTTGGACAAGAGGGCACTGTGGTCTTTTAAAAAAGAACTTTATGACAGCTGCTGGCCACTTTTTATACAATTTGAGAGGAAAGTGGAAGTCCTTAAGGATTCTGGGAAGGAAAGAATATGGTAAAGTTAAACCTGATGGAGGCAATCAAGTAAAATATGGAGGCAGTGCTTTCTCATAAATATTTCCACCATCTAGGAGGAAGAAAGAAAAGATGGAACTTATGGAGAAATGGGTATCTGAGGAGTGTAAGGAAGAGCATTCGGAGCTCTTCATGGAGAGCTGACTAGCCTTGCTCCCGTCTTCGTCCACACTATGAGTTAGTTTAGACAGCAGGCACTGGAGCAGAAAGCAATGATGAAAAATGAATTTTCAGTGGCTGTTTATCTCATTAAGTAATGTTTCTTCTGCCTTTCTTCATACTTCAAACATTTTGTTTATTTTAGAAGAAAATGTTTCATATTCGGGCTGAAAAATTTAAGCTTACAAAACTTTACAAGTTTATGAAGGGCAAAGACTATACATATTCTTTGAATCCCTACAACATTTAGCATTGGAATAGTTTTTCAAGTATGAGATGAATTCTCCATCAACAGTGCAGGAAAAGCATTGTGGACAATCCAAAATTAGCCAACACGAGTAGCTTCTGTAGCGTAGCAATTAAGATGTGGGGTGAAGGTAAGAGTTTAAGTGCCTAAAATCAGCCTGATTGTGGTACTCACAGGCATTTAGAGCTTCATGAAAAAGGACAGCTTCTTTGTGATGACTTACTGGGATGAAGCCATTTTAGAACCAAAGTTTTGTTGAACATTTGCACATTCATTTTTTTATACCTCTTTGTATGTTATTACAATTGATGTTTCACCCATATAGAAGGCACCCTTTCATCTAAACTCTGAAATATGACCATGGTTTTGAAAGCAAATAAAAGTTATTTGTAAGTGGAAACGAATTCTCGCAAAACCTGGGCATGTTTTTATTTTGTAAGAGCCTCTTTTCAGGATCCTAAGCCTGGCACTATGTATGAAATAAAGCAACAATTAAAAGAAGCTTATACCTTAAAAGGATACCTTTAGGGATGACAGTATGGGAAGGAATCAAGAAAACGAAAACGTACCAGTCCAAGAGATAGGTAGTTAGTACTGAGGGAAAATGAATATCTACCTCTCGGTCACCCTGGAGGGCATCAGTATTATTGGAGTCTATGTCAGTTAACGTGGGCTAGCTTATGCCACAATACCAAAATACCCCAGTATCTCGGTGCTTTGGAACTAGAAAAGTTTACCGATTGGTCGTATTGTACTCCAGTTGCGGATGGGCTGGGGGTCTGCTCTGCAGCATCATAGTCCTTACTCCAGGCAGAGCCGCCCCTATTCGGAAACACTAGTGACCACAGCAGAAGGAAAAAAAGGAGTGGTAAAGCACAAAATGACTCTTACAACTTCTGCAGGGAAGTTGTAAGTTCTTGCTTCTGCTTATTGTTGGCTTTTGTAAATCACATGCCTGTTCTCATTTCAAAGTAGCAGGGAAGCATAACCATCTCTCAGTGAGGGAAAGCAGGCCTTGGTACCTGGTAATGTGATCTATCACAGAGCCCTGTAAATAATTGATGCTCATAAAATTAGGTAGTCTGAATAAGGAAGAAAAAGTTAAATGATTCCACATATACTTTATTCAACAACTATTTATTAAATTCTTTAAATATTAGACCGTGTACTAAGTAGTATTTAATAAGGCAGATAAATGAATAATATATATCTAGCCAGTGTTTGCACTTAAAAGAAATACATTTTATCTATCTGAGAAAAACATTTGTATATTAGCTCATTTCTCCAAGACAAAGCAAAAGTACAATGTGGCCTATTTTAATTCTTTATCACTGCATTACAAATTACCATAAGCTTAGTGGTTTATAAAATTCAAGTTTATTATCTCACAGTTCCTGTAGGTCAGTGTCTTGGCATGGTGTGAATGGATTCTCTGCTCAGAGTCTCATCAGGCTGGAACAAGATAGCCCTCAAGCTGTGGATTTCATCTAGAGCTTGGGGTGCTCACTGGTTGTTGGCAGAAGCCATTTTCTTGTGGCTGTAGGATGGAGGTCTTTGTTTTCCTCATAGTTCTTGGCCAGAAGCTATTTCCATTTACTAGAGGCTGCCCTTGGTTCCTTGCCCTGTGGCCTCCACAGGTAGTTTACAATCTGATGTTTACTTTCCGTCAGGCCAGTGGAAGCATGTATCTCTGACTTCTTTTGTTCTACCAGCTGGAGAAAACTCTCAGCTTTTAAAGTACTCATGTGATTAGGTCAGGCCTGCCCGGATAATCTCTCTATTTTAAGGAGAGCTGTTTTAAGATCTTAATTACATCTGCAAAAACTCTTCATAGCAGTAACTAGATTAGCGGTTAGATTATTGGGATAAGACTGTGTGAATGCCAGGACCTAGGAATCTAGAAGGCCTCTTAGAATTCTGCCTACTTTCTGGCCCCACTGCAGAATGGTGGTTGTTAGTATGGCTTTCTTATGATGGGACTGATGAGATGTTCTAGTGTTATATGGTTCTCTTGAGTAAGAACTAGAATTATTTGGAGAGTTATGTAATTGAGGGCATTCATTAAGAAGCAAAACCCTGGTTCTATATTTTTGAGCTGGTTTCTCTAAGAATTACACTGAACTTAATTCCTTAAATTCTAAGAAGGTTACTGTCGTAGTCAGAGCTCTGGCAAGAAACACACAATGTTCTCAAACTGGTAACTGGGAAGAGTTCAATAAAGAAACTTTCCTTTCTTCCTCATTTTCTTCCTTCCTTCCTTCCTTCCTTCCTTCCTTCCTTTCTTCCTTCCTTCCTTCCTTCCTTCCTTCCTTCTTTCCTTCCTTCCTTCCTTCCTTCTTTCCTTCCCCTCCCCCATCCAACTTCTCCTCCTCCCCTTCTCCTTCTTCTTCTTCTACTTCCCCTTCTTCTTTTTTCTCCTTCTCCTCCTCCCCCTTCCTCCGCCTTCGAGAGATAGTGCGATACCTCTTCTAGGCAAGAAGAGAGAAGGGGAGAGACGGGCTGGGAATCTGGAGTAGGGACATATATAGAGAGGGATACCTGACAGAAACTATGGCCTTTGGTTGAAAGATGCAACCAGTCCATGGAAACCAGCAGGGAAGGAGTGGGGAACACATAGCTTAACTTCATTCTTTTCCCATCCATCCTCTTATCTCTAGTCAAGAGGGCAAAATAGCCTATTGGTCCAGTCCTCAGAGATCAGCCTCCTGGGGGCAAGAACAGGATGGAGAAAGGTAGAGAGCAGGTCTAGAAAGGTAAACAAGAGATATGCAGCATAGTTACCAAAGATATATTCTTGCCTGTGGTCAGGGTCATAGGCTCTGCTGTGACTTGCAGATGAAGTATTTCCTCCTGATCTCTGCTGTGAGGAATATTTTGGCTAGCTTGGTTATAACTTGCATTTCATTAAACACAATCATTAGTATTCATGTCTGTCTTTTCTGCTATTTTATGAGCTTCCTGCAAGCAAGGGCCATGTCTTATTCATCTTTATACCTACAGTACCTGTGTGATTGGTCCATAATAAGCAGTTAAAAAATATGTGTATAATGATAAATATAAAAAGTCAATGGTAAACTATTATCAAAGTCTTATAAATTAATTGGGTAATAGGGGCATAAACAAATACACAATATTTTAATTGTTCTCTAAGATGTTCTATTACTATGGGCTGATAGAGTTAGAAGAGTCACTTACCACTGCTATAATGAGTCTTACACTATGACAGTTTGATGTTCCACTTTCATTTTTTCTTAAAGGTCATCAATTTTAGGTTATCCTATACATTTCATTCAATAAGCACTGAAATCTATCAACAGAGAAGAAGAAACAGCAAATGCAGGGTAAACGAGACAGCTCAGAGCTACTATAATTAAATTGCAGTTGGCCTTCTATCCAGGTCAATGGCCTTGGGATGAGAGGATTGGATGCTCTGCCTTCCTTATGTTGTCACGTGTGGTTCTGGCTGCCAACAGGGAGTGGAGTGTGCTTAGTTTATGGAAAAAGACTGTTTTTTCCTATTTTACTTTTTGACATTTCAAAGCACTATGTAAGGATAAATTGGCCAATTTGATTTATGATAATTGTTTTGATTCATATGGAATCACATGCTAAAGAATCACAGGGACTGACTGTCCGGAGAAGAATGTAAATGTCATAATTTTGTTATTATTTTAGCATGTGTTTCGTCCACATGTCTGAAAGCAAATGTAACTGAGAGTTGTGGTTTCTGGGGCATGGCCAAAAATACAATGTGACTAACAACTGAAGAAAATATCATGAGATATCATGTGGTGGAAGATCTTTTATCTTTTTTTTTTTCCCCTGCCAAAGTGAAGGTTTTTCAGTATTTAAATATGTAACAGAATATGAAAAGAATGACACAAATTAAACCCTTGGATTGGTATTTTTTATCAGATAAAAAATAACATAAAATGAGCTTTTAAATTTGGTGGCTATTCCATTCCATCTTGAAGTTCTCTATTTCAAAAATTGGATTTGCAAAAAAGAAAACAACTCGTTTAGTTCTTTAAACATTTCAGTGATGATAAGGGTCTTTCTCAAGCAAACAAATCTCAGGAAATTCTAATACTGGTATGAAACCATAATCTCCTCTCACCTTGTTGCTGCAAAACATAAGAACTCTATTGAGAACTCCAGAAACCAATGGGTGATCTGACCCCAAGGCTTCATATATGATTTCTTATTTTTATGACGGGAATTTCACGACTTCAAGGGAATGATTGAGAAACAGTCTATTTCTCCTCTTAAGCAAGTGATCAGGTTGCTGCATGAACAAAACAAAAAGCTGAGTTCACATGGCTTGGCCAGGAGCTCTCTTGCAAGCTTCCTGGTTTGAGATGGACTGCAAATGCTATTAGCATATTTCCCGGTATTTCAATGTTATGTGAATTGCACAGTAACTAGATCTTTGAACAGTGAGCATCTGGTAGCCAGAACCCTACGAAGACTTTTTCATATTATGCAGAACCTTCTGCTCGTTTTGAGGCTGTTCTCTCATTGTTTTGCACTATTCCTTCTGTTTCTCTCTCATATGTCTGGGATTCACAAATACTTTTGTTACATTTAAAAATGACTGCACACAGGTGACTAAACCGATCATTTGTGGGTCTAGCAGGTCATAGGAAGCTGCCACTGAGGTATATCCTCCTTATTTCCCCCACATACCCATCACCCCTCCCTCATCCCTGCAGACTAGCCCCACAGTGGCTAACTGTGAGCTGCAGGAACAAATAAAAGTCTGTCCTGCCATGGATGGGGTAAAGATTTCAAAGTGTTACTGGAAATAATGTCGGACAAGAAAATTAAATTATAGAGAGCAGTGAAAGCTAGAATAGGGGTTCCAGCTTCTTCAAGGAGCTCAGTAAGAGCTGCAGATGGCCCGAAATGTTATATAAATATCTGCCTATATGAGCCTATGTACAATTAGTTTTTTCCCCCTAAAAAGAGAGTCTAAGAATTACATTATATGCACAAAGGGTTCAGGCAACAAAAAATTTTTAAGAGTGACTATTTTCAAGTAAGTATGTTTAGTTAACTAACTTAAATTCTAAAAATTAAGAGAAAAGGAGGAATAAAGAAAAGTAAGAAATAATAAAAGAAAGATAAACTAAGAAGAAAATAAGGACAACAGAGAGAATAGTACTTTATCGCTTTTATTAGTTACTTAAGACTTGGCCTTGTGGAAGGGTGTGTGAGGATACCATTTATAGAGTCAATATATATCTATTTTAGAGGTGAGGAAATGAAGTCATCCAGAGGTCAAGCAACATGTGCAAGGTTACTTAGGTACTATCAACAGTCACCTTTTGGAGGCTTCTCTTAATCACTATTCTAAACCAACATGCTTCTCTTTCTCTTTCTTGATATGTTTTATGGAACATATTTTTTATAATATGGAGCATAAAGTTACACACTAAAATATGATTTCTGGATGTTGTGGTTGGGGTAATTTAAAATTTTATTCTTAGCTACATCTTATATATTTATACTAAACATGTCTTAATTATATAATAAAAAAGAATAATAACTTAAAATAATTTTCCTATTTCTAAGAAATTAGTGATCAGATTCTTAAATCCCTCAGGAAGAACCACATTTATAATGAATAAAGGGTATCAAATAAAAGCTGTGAGCAAGAAACTTAGAAGACTGTGATATTAATTTATAATAGCCACTATTATAGTGAAATGTGACTTGTTTTTAGTAACTATACAGATAGCTTGATGAAATCATTGAATAAAACACAGTCCTAACATAGAGTAATTTTAATGTAAAATCATAATATTTGTTCAACTAAATACCTTTTATTCCTCTAACATATACATTGACACCTCATTACCACATTTCCTGGCTGTGTGTCTATAGGCAAGAGGAAAGGGAGTCAGGGCCATTTACATGATAACTTCTGATTTGAAAATTTCCAAATAAAACTCATCTTAGTGGAAGTCTTCAGTGACAATCAGCCATTTGCTTATTTGCTAGAACAGACTTCTATACTCTATGTAGAAGCTGAATAATTCTCCTTTGAGGCAGAAGTCTTGGTTAGGCTTCTTTATTTCCATGAAAGGATCTGAAACTGAATAACCGACCCTTTCTCAAAATCCTTAAGTATAAGATTCTCCCTTAAACAATAAACACAGAATGTGGGCTTTGGACTCTCCTTTCAGACTCTAAATTCTCCCCTCAGACTCCACACTCTGTAGTGAATGCATTCTTGGGTTGCCTTCAGCCCCTTTGCCAAAGTCCTGCTGAGAAAGTGACTATTTGAGAGTTGTTGAAAGGTGACTCCCTGGGCACTGAAAGTTCCATCCATACATCAGGTTGAATCACCAAAAAGTTGTACCACTTAGATCACATTATCTTGACCCATTTGGAATTATTTTTTTCCCAAGCTGTAATGGAATGTTTGAATACATTTCATAGCATCCAAAAGATGCTATGAAACTACCTGCCATCTGACTGTTTCTAGATGTCATCTGCTACTTAGGTCAGAGTACACAATGCACCATTTTACTTAAAATTCTTTTTCAGAATTAGCACTAGGAATATTTTTTTCTTGGATGGAGTAACTCATTTCTTCCTCTCTAATGATAAGAATATTTGAGCTGGGTGAAGATCAGGTTGGATGTCTCTAAGAGAAGGCAAGATGGCTTTCTACTAAAATTCTCATAGTTGTCAATGTCCAGAATTGATAAGACCTGGGGAGGCTGCTCACTCTGATCAATCTTCTAAGAGTACGATTCCTATTCCTAATCTGGAATGCCAATATCCTCAATCTGAGGTCTTCTTTTCCTGTCATCTTTAAATTTGCTCAGGAAACATAAGAAGCAGAGCCTAGAGAAATGGACAAATTTAAGAGAAATTTCTTTCAGGGCTTTGAACCTGGTGCATATTATCCTGGTGAAAAAACATTGATCTCATATGTATGTATGTATGTATGTATGTATGTATGTACATATGTACGTACGTGTATGTGTATGTATCTGTTATTCACTTCTGTCTTTTCACTCATCCCTCCACCCCTCTGGTAATCATCAGTCTGTCCTCTGTTTCTATGAGTCTGTTTTTGTTTTGTTTTGTTTGTTTGTTTTGTTTTTGTGAATTCCACTTATAAGGGAAATCATATGGTTCTTCGCATAATACTCTCTAGGTCCATCCACGTCTCAAATGGCAAGATTTTATTCTTTTTTATGGCTGAGTAGTATTTTAAATATATGTATTTATACACACACACACACACACACGCACACACTGAATTAATACATACACACACATACACATTGAAATTATACACACACACATATCACCTCTTTTTTATTAATGAACACCTCGGTTGCTTCCAAATCCTGGCTATTGTAAATAATGCTGCAGTGAACATAGAGGTGCATATATCTTTTTGAATTAATGTTTTTGTTGTAATTCGATAAATATCCAGGAGTGGAATTGCTAGGTCATATGGTAGTTCCATTTTTAATTTTTTTGAGGAATCTCCATACTGTTTCCTATAGTGGTTGTGCCAATTTTCATTCCCACCAAAGTTCATAAGGGTTTTCTTTTTCTCTATATTCCTGCCAACACTAGTTATTTGTTGACTTTTTGATAATAGCCATTCTGACAGGTGTGAGGTCATATCTCATTGTAGTTATGATTTGCATTTCTCTGGTGATTAGTGATGTTGAGCATCTTTTCATGTATCTGTTGACCATCTGTATGTCTTCTTTGGAGAAATGGGTGTTCATGCCTCTGCTACTTTTTAATTGGATTGTTTGTTTTTTTGATGTTGAGTTACTTAAGTTCCTTATTTAGTTTCAATATTAACCCTTTATTGGATACTACATTTGCTCCAAATATCTTCTCCCATTCAGTAGGTTGTTTTTTGTTTTGTTAATGGTTAACATTTATCTCTTTTTAATTTAAGGCCAATTTTTTTCTCTCTATCTCCAGGATGGTGCTCTATAAAAGTGCCAGATTCTATGGCTTTAACTTTCTCTTAACTCTGAGTAGAAGGAATATCTCCTTTCTAGTTATGTCATAGTTCTCCAGAGCGAATATATAATTTTTTAGGATTCCTCTTAATATAACAAATAACATCATAGATTTGCTTCATTATGTTAAATTTCAGTGCACTTCAGTTTGAGTTTTGGATATTCTAAAGTCTTGTGTGTGTATAAAAAAAACCCCATATATGTGTACACACATATGGACTTTATATACATGTATAAGTATATATATGCACTGTAAGTACCTATACACTATATATGTATATATTACTATGATCTCTCACAGCTTACAGATCGCACTGATTGTGAATTTTACTAACAGCACTCAGAGGACAAACTTCTTTCGAAATTGGGTCATTGGGAAGTACACATTAATAAATATTACTACCAAAATATTAAGTAACTCATTTTATCTCTTGTTGCTTCCACTGCCAAGAAAAAAAAAATCCTACAAAGAATTTAGTTTAGACCATGGAGCTACACAGGCCCTTAGAGGCTGCATATTTGTGATATTTGTCCAATTTGGCTTAAAATATCTAGTCTTAGTTATATTTCTAAAACTACAATCTCATTTCATCTATTTTATTGTCTTTATTTTAAATCCTCTGTGGACAAAGGTGAGGCAAAGAACCTAAAAGACAAACAAGCAAACAAATCAGCCATTTTCTGGCCCCACTCTTTAGTATGTGAGAGTTTTCTATGTTCTGTTGAGTAAAACCAGAAATTCCTACTTTCACAATTTTCCATTGGTGAAATGGGAGATACCACAAATTCTATAGTAAAATATAGTTTACATTTGAAGAGAATTATTAGAAGTCAAATTCTGCTCACTCAAATAGTCCATAATTAGATCAGTTTGGTAACTAAGTATTTTGTTTAACTGAGAGTTATTTTTAATTTTAGGCATAAATCATATACGTGTACGTATATACACATAGAAGATATATATAATCTACCTATATATCTATCTAAAATACACACATACACACACACACACACACACACACACACACACACACATGCAATAGAAGTATATCTTATACTGAAATCTATGTAGATTTTTGCAGTTGGTCCAGGTAATCAAGTATCATTGGAGAGAGCTGGGAGGGAACTAATCCTCTGAAATTTTACATTCTGGTTTTAATTCTAGGTTTTACAATATTAAGCGCAGATGCATATGATATGCTATGTTCTACCCAGAGTAAGCAAATAAAACAGTTACTATGTGTGTCTACGTAGATATAAGTTCATACACTCCCCATTTTGTTGCGAATTAGACATGAGATAGGATGGCTTTCTTATGACCCATGCATATAAATGTCAAGTTCCTTTGCTGCTTCGATTTCCCTCAAGTCTCAAGTTTTTTACTATTTCTAGGGGCTTCTTGAAGAAAGGCATTAGAAATAGATAATTCATCACATCCTTTCCCAAGTATGAATCTGCAAAACAGAGAAGAGGCTGATAATCTAATACTGTTTATAAAAATACCACCACACATTCGATCTCATTTTTCCCCCTTTCACAGGAAACTGGGCAGGGAATCTTGTTCCAACGATGAAAAACGAAGGCTATTTTTTGAGGGAATTTATATATATCATTTCCCACAAAGTACCCCCGTCCCACCCCCAGAATGTAATCAAGACACAACAATGCACAATAGGTGTAGTAAGTTTGTGTTATTAATGATATATTTCAAAGAGTTTAATTTCAGAAATAGTTTTATGGCTGCTATAAGTAAATTACAACTGAAATAAGTTATACTGAAGATGTAAAGAATTTTGAGAATAAATATAAGTGTGATCAGCTATATGAAAAAGGAATGAATCCAATTAAAACATGATGGCAGAAAAACATGATGGCAGAGCTCATCATAATTTTCCATTCTAGTTATTTAGACTGCTGAGGACTAATAAACACTGGCCTGGCATACAGGGAAGATATGTGACCCACTCTCCTGAAAAATTCATTCCATAATTTGACAACTTGGAACAATGATATCAATGTAGACCATCATGTATATTTCTTTTCTCAAAGCAAGGATTAGTAGTTATAGTCATTTAGAGAATTTTCAGGGTTGATGACTATCTTTAAAAATGTGGGGCCCATTCATATCCTTTGTGTTTTCCCCACTGGCAAAGTATATACTTTTACATATGACCAACGAGGGAAGACTTTTGGAGGAAAAGAGTGACAGAATGGTGAGGACATTGGTAGGAGATGATTATGTGTGGATATATGGCCAAAACTGTCCATCTCTAAAATCAAATAGATGTAGGTTCATATTCCAGCTCTGCCATTTATAAGTTATTTTAACAAGACTCTTTTTAAAATAACATATTTCCCCTCTCACTAAGACTTATTAAACAGCAGAAAAAAACCCATGTCTTTCTCCTGAGTCATTGACTAACTACCCCAGACAGATTCAGAATGCAGAATATGCCTGATGTTTACTTCATCTGCTGCATAAAAACTTTTGTGGTATGTAAGCCCCTTTACTGAAACTGTTCAGGAAAATATTACTAATCAAAGAAACTCAAGAAATCATCACCATATTGTCATCATCCATTTGTTAAGGAGCCTGTTAGCATTTGCTAAGGCATCTGTCTTTCCAGATTTAACACAAGCCACTCTGGCACTGGGAAAAAATAGGAAACACCTGGATAACAGATAGGATATAGACAAGTACAATAATAAACAATCTTTACTAACTCCTCGAGACAGAGCCACCTGTATATTTTTTCCATATCTAATAATATTAGTTAAAAAGGTAAGAGGAATCTGCCTGAGAGGGAGATCTGTAGAGTTTCCCCAAACTGATAGTTTGCCACTTAAGTAAATCAAGAGTTCATTGAGGACTCAAACTAACCCTCACATTGACTCAGGGGTTGAACTGTGACAAAAAGTACAATATTTTCTTCTAAAAAGAGAGTTGAATGATGAAAATATTTTTTTTCTGTTGATAAAATTGAGCATTTAATATGTTTAAAGTACTATGTTATATCCTCTGGGTGCTGCAGAGTTGTGTAGAACTCAATTCTTTTTTTTCTTAAGGAACTTATACTTAACTGGTAGATATGAGTGAGTGCCAGCTAACTTTAATTCCAAGTAAAATGAGGTAAACATTAGTCATTGATTAGAAATTCAAAGAGGAGGATGACTTCTTAGATCATTCTTATAAGTGTGAAGAACCTTGAGGAAGTGAGTAGCATTCAAACTAGGCCTTTAAAGATGATAAAAATTGATGGGAGAAGTGGAAGATGGAATAAAAGTAAGAACGTTCTCAAGTGGAGGGGACACTACAAACAAAGATATGGGGGCAATTTTAGGTATGATTAAGAAATAACCAAGTTCGTTTTCTTGAACAGGAGAGTTGTAAAATGAGCCTGAAAGAGAAAACTAAAAAAGTAGACTGTTTCAAAGAGCATAGAGAACCTTGGATGTTAGGCTAATGAATTTGTTCTTTAAGTTAATAGAGAATCATGTTTAATAGAGAAATATGGAGGATATTTAAACCAGGAAAAGATGTGATAAACAACGAGTGTTGTAGTAGTTATAATTTGGGGGAAGTGTATGGCAGTATTCCTCAACTTTTCTTTCATGATTGCCCCTCTAAGGAGGCTTTTTGAACATCTCTCTCTGATTTTGCATACAGTAATGCTCGTTGGGAGGTGATCTGTTGCATTTTGTTTCCATCATTGTCTGGGATAGTCTCTTTTCTTATCTTCTTTAATTTCCTTTTGTGTGTTTGGGCCTCGAGTAGTTCTTGAGATAAAGCAAACCAACATCATTAGGTACCTGGTGAGTATATAGCACAGGAATAAAATTGCAGAAAGGAGGCTTCCCTAGTTTTGAACCCAATGAAGAGCTGTATAATGTGTGAGTTAGATTATTTTTAAAGAAGTTATCATTATCGCATACATACGCACACAAAAAAATCATAACAAACAGTAGGCTGCAATGATTTAAATCATTCTTACTGAAGAGAATAAACGTTCATTGCCAACAGTGAAAGGGCAGATTTGATGACTGATGGAAAAATCACACTGCTTTGTCAGTTCACATAAATAATAATTCATCAAAGAAATGTGTTGATAAGTGCAGTCTGCTTTGAATTTAAACCACAATGCATTCTTGAGAAACAGCTGAAGTACCTGAGCCTCATTAAAAAATCTCCAGCACATCATCTACACATATAAACAATCCTTCCTAGGTCATATAATGAATCTTATCAAAAACAGCAAGAATATTCATGCTCAGGGATGAATAGAGGCTGCCTATATTTACCTTGAGAAAAACACATCTGCCCATGAAAGCTTGACAAGTACTTAAGAAATATGATCTGAGTTGACTTTTGCAATTGATGCTCAACAAAGTGGCTTGAGATCAGATGAATGTTTATCAGACACTAAGAAAAATAACAAGGTTTGGCGATCAACTTTCTCTGATAATCATTGTTCAGTGAGAAAGGATAGAATGTGATATTTTCTCTGGTAAGCATTCTACCCTTGGGCCACCCTGATCCAAAGACCCGCTGTGCTGTTGATGAACTGACGGGACTTGACAAGCCGGTGTGTGAATCTGGCGGCCAGGTGTCTTGGTATGGATGAAACAGGAGCTAACGGATTTGACATATGGAACTATTAATCCCAGATGCTCCCCAAAGGGAAAGAAAAATTTTCTTTCAGTGACCTATCCTTTCAAGATGAATCCTATGGCATACGCACTGCAATTATTTAGTTCTGTGAGAGGAAGCAATGCATCATGGGTGCTGTTATGCCAGAAAAAATAAGCACTTCTGATGGGTTTTGCCTGATTCCTTAGTAAAAATCAGTGGTCTGTGTCTGGAGGTCATCCAAGGCAAATCAAAGAAAGAAATCTCCTGATGTTGAGGAGATAAGGAAGAAAGAACACACTAAGCGTGGATGGTGTTGATTTTAAACTGAAAGGAAATCTAACCAGGCTAAGCCATGTCACAGATAGTTATGGCCCTTACTGAAAAAGTCTTTGTGGAAAAATAAAACCAAAAGTTGATGTCCATTATGCCAGTGCTCTGATGTTCATGGCTTCACAGCCTATCAGATCTCAAATACTATTATGTCATTTGGAAACAAATATCGATCTGACAATATTTTTATGTTGATATTTAAAAAATTTTGGTACTCAATATGAGTTGCATTAACACATTCTCAGTTTGTCAGTTCAATAGATATCTCAGAATTCTGCACATCTTCCAAACTCTAGAAGTTAGCATTTGTCTTCATGGTTAATTTCATGTTTCTCAATTTTGTATCCTGAAAATGAAACACAGTATGCAGAACTTCACTGAAAATATTTGAATTCATGTTGGTAATGGGACAATTTAGAAAAATAGCACAGATATTGAACAGACACAGTTTATACTACCCAGGTTTCAGGGGAATGAGCCTGAGTTGTGATTCTGCAGTCTTCTAATAGTCTCTGTCCTGTATCCAGTGTCTAACATGTAAATTTGATTTGTCTCTTTTATTATATAAATGTATATTATTCCTTTATTCAATTAAATAAAATTATTATTACTTAGCAGCCTCAAATCAAACAGATTATATGTTCTATTTCCCATTGTTGTTTTTCAGTGTTCCATCATCTCTTAACTACTCTGAAGCAGAGAAAAGAAAGTGAAAAATATTTTCTGTTGTGGGTTCTGGTTAAGATAGTTTGGGACATTCCAATAGTATTTCAAATACTTCAAATTCATAATTTCAGGTTACATAAATCTGCCTTTTTATTAGAACTTAAAAAAAAAAAAAGTGCCTAATTTCTGGGGTTTTAAAACCTGTAATCAGTCGAACTTAAGCAGTATTACCTTTGTAAGGTTCTATATTAAATTTTTGTTGTTTTTTATAATTAAAAAGGCATTTATAATTTTATTTTATGAATGAAATATGAATTAAATATCATAGCCCTTCTGTATTATATTCATTTTATATTACATATTAATTTCTCTTGTTTTCAACTTTGCTTTGAAACTTGTGTCAGTTATCAATTTATTGTCTTTTAGCTTCGAGTCCACCCTTCCCTGCCCTGCTTTGTAAAAATGGAACTGGACCCTGTGAACATTTTTCCCTTGCCAGCTGTCATGATGCTAGACCTTGCCAATAGAGGGCACTAGAGGGACACTGCAAGGTGATAGAGGCAGGTGGATCCTTTCTCCTGATCCTCCATTGCGTAGGTCAGTGTGAGAGCACAGCAATGCCAGTCACATTCTCAGGTCATGCTTTCCTAAACCATGGCTGCTTCTGATCACTTCTGGCTCACACTTGTGGTGGCTTTGGTTGAACCCTCAGACCACACCCTCTTCAAAGAGATCTGAATCAAAATCTTTGGGGGGCCCTCTCCTACGTCTTGGGTCCCTTTCTTATTTACTTTCCTTTCGGTGAGAGCTAGTAGTCGTTTTTATGCACCTGTAAATTCTGGGCTGTTCAGAGTTCTCTTTTAATAACTAACCTACTTCTATGAATTAATTCTTTTTTATATTATTTTTTTTTCTCCTCAAAGTACTAATGTGGTTTCTGTCTCCTGATGGGACTCTGACTGATATAAATTTGTTTATATGTATTTTTAATGTATACATACTTAACCCGCCTAAGTAATTTTTAAGTACCTCAAGGGACAAACGCTTACTTCCGTAGTTTTAATTTTTTAAATTTTATTTAAGACTTTATGCAAAGTTCCTCATTTATTAAATGCCTCTGACCAATAATAGTAAGTCATGGACATCAGTAATGTCATTATTTAGTAAGAGAGAAAGACATATAAACAAGTTTTTTTATTATTACTATTAGAGGATAATAGATACAGTTATAGAAGAATGTACAAAGGACAGTGGTGGCACCCTATTTTGGGTGATGCTGGAAGGAAGGATCGGATGGACTTTTCACAACAGTCGTCATTGAGCGGAGTTTTCAAAGAGAAAAAGAAGAAAGGTGTCCATAGATTAGTGGACGAGGGAAAAGGTTTTGAAATGTCAAGAATGTATGTAACAAAAAAATGCAAATTTGAGGAATATCAAACAGTTCAGCATTGTTCTAACATAAGGGGTGTGTGTGTGTGCGTGTGTGTGCGTGCGTGTGTGCACGTGTGTGTGTGTGGTGATGGTGATGGTGATGGTGATGGTGATGGTGATGGTGATGGTGATGGTGATGGTGATGGTGATGGTGATGGTGATGGTGATGGTGATGGGAGTAGGGCCCCGAGGAGACAGCATCGAGAACAGTACAAAATGAGGCTGGAAAACTAGGCTAGTTCCACACCAGAAATGACTAAAAAAGTTAGGATTTTATTTCATGGACAACTGCAAACAAAGAACTGAAAAGATATGAAAACTATAAAGAAAAAGTAAATTGGTTATTAGTTTATGCACCAAGTATATTTAATGCTTCACTATATGGAATGCGGTATTGAAAGATTCAAATACATTCAAATCCTTAGCCTCGCCATGGAATTAAAAAGAGAGATTGTCGTATGTAAGATACTTAAGTATTAGGAAGTAACAAGCACTATATCGATAGTAAAGAACAAAATGTGCATTGGAATTTGAAGGCAGGAGAGACTACAGTGATTAAGAAAGATGGTAGAACTCCAGCAGGGCCCTGGAGCGCTGGAGGGACCGTACTTTGGGAAGAGAGCAAAATGAGCAACATTTTAGGAAAGGGGAAGCATGATCATGAAATGTTTTTGGCAGTAAGAGGGAATCTAAGCTGAAGAAGAGTGGTGAGAGAGAAGGTTGGAATGTGGGACAGAGCTTCTGTAATGACAAACCTGTGACAATATGCCTCTACTTACCCCTTCCACAACCATACTGCTTGTCTTGTTCTTGCTGCGCTCAGATTCTTTCTCAGTCCAGTGCTCAGTGAGGCATTTCCAATCGAGAGGCTATTTTTTAGGACACCGTTGAAAGTTTTTGACTGATAGATTCTTGATTATAAGATTTTTCTGATTATCTTGTTATAGATAATGAGTGGAAGGGAGGATCTTAAAGATGGAAACCAGAGGCTATTGAACGTTTCTTTTGTATGTAAGTTACATTTAGGTGTTAATAGGCTACATGTTTCGGCAGTTGTTCAGAAGATACAAGGAGTGTTCCTATTACATTTACATTGATGCTATCTCCAGAGGAAACAAAGCCATAACACACCAAATGTCATAAATCAGAATGTCATGCTAAAAAAACATTGTTTCACATTTCCATTTCTCCCTTAGGGTATGGTTGTCCTCAGACTAGGAAATCAGAAATCTCCCTGCCTGCCTCTTTGCCACTAACAAAACAGACACCGGTTCCCCAAGCCCCTGATTAAGAAAGAAGCTGGAAGAACATACAGAAGTTTCCACGACTGTGAGTGCCCTTGCCAAAACCCAGGGAAGAGTCTCTAGAGAAACAGAGGTCGAAGAAGTGTAAAAGTTTGCTTATTTTCAAAAGTTTTTACTACCTTCCCAGTAAATATTGCCTTAATTCTTCATTCTTACTACCAAATTTTCATTTTTCACCCAATAATTCTCTCGTTGAAGACTAGAGGGTTATTATTTTCAGGGATGGGTGAATTTGATTGCCCTGCTCTCTCCCACAACTTTGCAAAGTATTTCAGAGGACCAAGTTCTTCTCATATTTTCCATTGAATATGTTCTCCTTTTATTGTGAAATATAAACCTTAACTACTGAGAATCAGCTATATGAGAAGAGAAAAAAACGCCTCATGGTAAAGTGATCACTCATCGGAGACAACCTTACACTCAGTTCTAGGCATGGCTCTGTGAGGGACTCGCTAATTCTCTAACACTCAGAAAGTTATCTAACCTCTTTGTTTTGTCTTTTTAATTAGTACATGTGGAATATCTGACTCTTTAAAGGAGGACTATTGTCAAGATAAAATGAAATAATAGATGTTGAGAGTGGTTTCGAAAAATATAGTGTTATAGAAACATAAGAAATTTTGTTATCCTAATTATAGTTCCCCTTGTGATCAAGAAATTTAGGTGGTGGTGCTGGGAAATATTTGTCCGGTGTAATGAGGTAGGGTATTACAGTGTGTGCAGACTACATGTTTTAGTTCTCTTTGTGCACATATAGTGACATATCAGTCAGCAGACCAATGTTCTTCTGCATGGCTAAATCTTCATATTCACTCAATTCATTTATTCAACAAATCTTTTTTAATGCCCGCTATACACCAGGAATTGTTCTAAGTACTGGAGATACTACCACTACAGCTATCGGAGTTCTGGTAACACACACCTCTAGGTCCTTATCACTGATGAAGAAATGAATTTCAACTCAGTAAATTATAAGAAATATTTGTTTATTAAAGGCATGTTATGGGTAGAGGACCAGTCAAGCCTAATACTGGCTAACCACTTGGAAATGAGGAAACTGCTACATACGGGGGTAAAGGGTGGGGCAGGAAGGGGGTATAGGTTATAGCCAGGGAAGATAGAGAGCTGTAACCCGGGGAGGGGGAAGGGGTGTGAAGAAAGAGGTCTGCAGATATATTAGGGCTGCGACAGGTGGTTATAAAGCCAATGTAGGGTGATTGGTAAGTGATGTCATTTTGATTGACACTTGGCTGCTATAGCACTCTTTGCCTAGTGCTTATGTGCTTACCCAGAATTCAGTCTGTTATAATAAGATTCATGAACTTCCAAGCATAAACATAGTATTATAATAACATTATAATGAGGCTTAAATCGTGGGCAAATTAGGGTAGTATCTTCTGCGCAGGAGTCTGGGGCCAGATTAAACTAGCTAAGATTATGGCCCTCCTGTCCTTTGTCTCTCGGGAAGCAGGAGGGATTCTCTAACTACCAACAGGGTGTTTTTTGGGCAGTCTCTAGGCTGGGCCTCTATTCCTTTGTTTCCCTGTGGCTCATGTCAGACCACCTACCTAACAGAGATATTGCATAAAGAAAAGAAACCATGTATTTGCCCTCATGCAGCTTATATTCTAATTAGAGAAGACTAAAAAAAATTAAGTAAATTAACTATCTCAGATGGTGTTAAGAGCTATGGAGAAAAATAAAGCACAAAGTGGAATAAATATTAGACAGAGGTTGACAAATTATGGTCAACTGGCCAAATCTTGCCCACTGCCTAGTTTTACAAATTAAGTTTTTATTGGACCACAGCCATGACTATCTATTTACATTTTGTCTGCTACTACTTTGAGTTAAGTAGTTTACATAGAGACCATCTGGCCCACAAAACATAAAATATTTACTCTTTGGCCTTTTACAAAAATAGTTTGAGGCTCTTGATCATAGGCCATTGTAGGCCATTTTAAGGACTTTGACTTTTATCCTGAGTAAAACGGGGTCCCAATGGAAGGTTTGTGGAGTAACATAATCTGGCTTGTGTTTTAAAAAGATGATGCAGGTGACTCTAATGAGAATAGATTCTGGTGAAAGTGGAAGCATGGAGACCAGTTAGATAGTGATTGCAGTGTTGTAGAGGAGAGATCACTCTAGGGTAGAAAGGATAAGAATGAGGTGATAAAATAAAATTGGCTTCTGAATATGTTTTTAAGGTAACACAGTGAAGAGAATTTGGGAATTTAACAATGACACATGGAGATTAGTTTTGAAAAACAAAAATATAAGATGCGTGTCTTTGTCTGCTTCCAAAGGTAGGATAATTTGTCCCAGGAACGATTTCTCAGAATAGGTAAACATGAGAAGAGGAGAAGGTACAGGTAGTCAAACCTACTGTGTTCCAGGGGTTTTACAAACAATAGTTCATTCTACAGCTTCACTTTTGAATTTGCAAAATTGGACTGGAGTTACTCCAATATTTCTATCATTTTATTCCTCCAGATGGATATTCAGTGAAGACAGTTTCGGGCTCTCACTGTTTTAACATTCCTTATATCAGAGAGAAATTGAAAATAAAATAAAAAATTACTGCAAACACATTCCTGACTTTCAAAAGAGTTCACTTTCAGGTCACTTCTAAATTAACATTCTATTTAATCAGAACAGGTTGGTCCTTCCCACTAATTGCTGTTCACTTTCCAAGGCTAATTCTGTAAATTCTGTAAAGCATCAAATTGAAGAATGTCAGTTTTGCAAATTCCCTAGCACTGTAATGATTATTTTTATTTAAAATAGGCATATTTGTAACTACGGACTAGGCAAGAACTGGGGACAGTGTAAATTTTTCAGCTCTCTAGAGTAAAGTGCATAGATATTACACACAGCTGAGAACAGAAATAGAGGCAATCTATTGACTAAGTCATCCATCTGGAATTGCTCCCTATTACTTAGAGCCAGGTTTCTCAACTGTGGCACTATTGACACTTTGGGCCGGATAATTTTTTTGCTTTCGGGAGCTGTGCATATAGGGTGCTTAGCATCTTCCCTGGCCTTTATCCCCTAGCTGCCAATAGCAAAACCCCTCCCCTAGTTGTGAAAACCAGAAGTGTCTCCAGAGATGGCCAAATGCTTTTAGGGGGCAGGCTGGTGTTGAGAATTACTGACCTAGAGCTTACATTCTTCTTTTTCACTCTGGCATTGGAAATTCTCTATGGTTTACTGCCAAATGTTTTCAAACTTTCTCTCCATAAATCTGCCTTTAGATGCCTGTTCTTATTATTCCTCCTAAATGTTTTGCTCTTTTTAGAGTTGGTGCCTTGTAAATACCCACACACTCCTCCTTAATGGAATTCCATCCCTTTCTTCTAGCCAAATGCTAAATGCTTATAAACCTGGCGAAGTCCTTCACGCTTCATGAAATTATAGCACCAAGTCACAGAATGGGATGAGCCTAGTCTAGTTCTTACTTTGCAGTTGAAGACAATGAGATCAGTGGGGTCATGGAGGCTGCTGAGGCAGGTAGTAGAACCCAGAGCTCTTCCTCTACATCCACTATGCTTTCCATCTCACCTGCTTCCCAGATGTCTCTGGTCTTGTTTTACTTTCACCATTTCTGAAACTCTTAGAAATTTTGTTCTTATGACTCATTTTAGTAATCAGTGTCCTTCCACATAGTAACATAAACATGTTGTCATTTAGTACATGCATGAAGCACAAGGTTACTTACAAAGACATTACAGAAGAAATAATCAGTCAACTTCATAGATTTATCACAATTTAGTAATAAGAATTATATTTTGGGAGGAGAGCTTTTTAACTGAATATTATTTTTAAAAAAACTCCTTCCGTTAGCACTGTTCAATAGAAATATGAGCACGTGTAAATTTAATAGTTTTTAGTAGCTAAATTAAAGTGAAAAGCAGGTGAATTTAATTTTCGTAAAATATTTTATTTAGCTCATTATATCTAATACACTATCATTTCAACATGAAATCATCATAAAAATTGTTACCGAAATATTTCTTTTTTTCTGTATCGAGTCTTTGAAATCTGATGTGTATGTTACATTTATATATACCTCAGTACGCAGTAGATACATTTCAGTGCTCAACATGCTAGTGGCCACCCTATGGTACAGTGCTTACTGTACTTACATGTGTCCCTTTACCTCATGGATACTACTGGGTGTAAACTACTTGATCATCAAACTAAATCCAGTGTTATTCTCATATACCTGCGCCTCCCAGCTCCCCATCTGAACTAGTTCCAGCGGGCTTCATTTGAGCCAGATGCCTCTGTACCGTCTTGGCTCAGTCCCCATCTCAGGATTTCTTTACTTGCCCACATCTGACAGGTCTCCGACCAATGTCAATGTCAACACAAATGTTCCAAATCTCTCTCCTATTATCCCATAGTTATCACCCCATTTCAGGTTCCAAATGGCATCCTACTCCATTTTCCTATTTGCGGCCTCTCATCCTCTCCACCCTTTCTCTCCACTGCTGTCCACGTGGTATATAGACACAGATATAATTGTGTCATTCCTCAAATCTCACATGGATTTCAGGATTCACTCCCAACCCTCCACCCGGGATTCAGTGAAGCAAGCAAACACTGTTCAATCAGCCTTCTTGTTCCCAGCTTCTTATGAGGAACTTGTTTCCAGGGCTGCAGGTCCCAATCTGTTTCCTAAAGACACCGTGCACTTTCCTCACATTTATCCATGGCTTTGTCCCTCAGTCCAATGTCCTTTACCCTCATACCCCTTCCTTGCTTGTTGAGATCTTACTTAACTCATATAACTCAAACCAGCTGGAGACTCCTCCAGTAACTCTTTCAAGATGTTCTTCCTCTCTTCCCTCCATCTCTTCTGTGCCCTGTGTCTTAGAGAGTGTGTATGTGTGTATGTGTGTGGGTATGTATGTGTGTATAAGCATGCACACACACTTTGAAGACCATTGGCACTCAACTTCTGATGCACTGGGAAGTACATCTCCTGGTCCCTTTCCTCTGTTCTATTACCACTGGCAAAACAAATCAATCTTCTTTTTAATTGAATTAATTGAGATGGAATTATTAATTTATTCAGCAGACAAATTCCCCTTAAATATAAAAAGGCTCAAAATTGCCTCAGTACGTGCCACAACAACAACAACAAAAGCATGCCCATTTCTTTTTGTTAATATAGGTAGAATAAGAGATTTAATTATAATTACATGTATTTGCAAGTCAGTTTATAGCCAGTTGGCTATAAACTCCATGAGTACTGATTTTATGTTTTATTCATCTTCATAACGCAGGACCCAGGACCTGAAAGTGGGATTCCCCATAATAGGAACACCATAAGTGTTTCTTTTTAGTTGAAATAGCTGCTACTGCCCCATGAGTTTTAAAACGAGTCACGATCGGCGAGCCTCTTCTTCATCCTTGAGTCGCAGCACATTGCAGGCCCTCGCACACCCACATGCTCTTACACGTGCACTGCCACAGTCTCAGGGACAGGACGCAAGCACACATTCGCATGTGCACAGGCAGCTCTTTAAAAACAAAATCAAGCTTAATTAACCTTATGTAGCTCTTGCTAGAAACTACTCAGCTGTCCAATACCTGGTTTTAGCTTATATTGTGAACCACATTGTTTTCATTAAATCTTTTGAACGAAGTTACTGATAAATCATGATATTGACTCCTTGAGGATCTTAACTTTTCTAATTTACCAGGCTCAAATATTGGTGCTAGCCAATGGACAATGAAATAACAAAAAGTTGACTGGAAAAGGGGAGTTGGATGTCATTGAAAAATATCACATATCATCATAAATCCGTAATTAGTTTTAAAATTTTAATAACTTTCTGTATTCCAGTAGCAATGATGATATTTTTTTTATTTAATTAAAATTATGCTATTTATAAATATTGGATTTGGGAACTGACAGCATCAGGTAGTATATCTTTATGGTGAAATAGGAATAAGTGGCTTGCAACTTGCTTCCAAGTAGTTTGGTGATGATGGGTGTTGATGACATCTAGTTGTTTACATCAACTGGAGTAAAAACAAGACACGAAGGTAAAATTGTCAACTATAAAGGATATTTTTATTCTTTAAATTCATTCCTGTGGCTAAGGCTAAAATGGACACATTTGAGGTTTTTTTTTTTTTTTTAAATAGATATTCTTAGTAATATTTGAGCAGCTGGTGCAGTAGATGTTGATGCATTTTATAACTTCATGTTATTTATTTAGTTATTTGTTTTTTTAACTTTGACTCCATATTTTTTTTAAGAGCTAAATCTAAAGTAAGGCTTTAATTTTTTAAAAGAAAAAAGAAAGGGAGTCTAATATCTAATTAAAAGTGATTTTTATATGAGTGCATAAATTTACATTATTTTTTTATTTAGGAATATTTTGTCTTACATATCAATCTGTTGTCTTATGCTTGACATTAGTAAAAGTCAAGAATGAATTTATAAAAGATGTTCTCAATTTGAGTCATGGATTCTTTTTAGACATGTTAGCATTTTCAAAAAAAAATTTTGTTCTCATACATAGCTACAACCCAGACATAACATTCCACTTGACCCGAATTCCCGACTCATTCCTTTCAAAAGATTCAAAGAAGGTTCTTTCTTATCTGCACATTGATGTAAGGGCTGCTTCACTTAAATAGTAATTGCTCCTGTTATGGCACCAATTCTAGGTAATTCTAGTTACCTACCCTTGGCTGGGGAACAAAGACACACAAAGACACAATCTGGGCGAGGTTATCTGGATCAAGGACTTTTCTTTTTCACGTTCAAAGGGGCATTGTTGTTTGCCTCTGTGGTTAATTTATTTTTCCTCTTAACTTCATAAAGACCAAAGAGGATTAGGGAGAAAAAGGAGAGGATGGTACTAACATTATTGAATTCTATGTTGTGTTAGACATCGTATCTTTTTTATAAGAATTATTTTTGATTTATAAACATTTTATGAGTTAGGTATTATTTTCAGCCCCTAACACCTAATTGTAAAGATAAAGAAAATGAGGCTTGTGAAAATAAAGGTTGTAGAGCTAACACATTTTAGGATTAACTTAAGCAAACTTACATATACTGAAGATACAGTGTGTGTTAGAGTTGGCTTGTACCAACTCACAAAAGAGCTGATTGTTAAATTTACAAGTGTTGGTTGTTATACATGGACATTAACAAAAATTCTATAAATTAAAATTTAATAAATTATATTAAAAACAAAGGTAATAAAAACTCTAAATGTATCACATTTTAATTATATTTATACAGTTTACCATTATCTATGCTTTTGATATTATTTATGTCTATCGTGACTATATGGTAGAAATACGATATGATGATATGCACAAGTCTTTCAACTCCACACTTAGTGACCTCACGTTAGTAGCATGTAAAGTGTTTATACCATGGAAATTAGCAAACTCTGCAAATCAATACCACTCCCCACCCTAGAAGAACCATTTGTTAATATTTACTAGCATACCACTGTGCACAGCTCTTAAAATTATTTGCACATTTTTTATGCTTTCTATTTGTGTGTATTCATGAACATTCAACACATATTTACTTACCTCTCACTATGTGCCAAATATTCCAGTACACACTTCGACCAGCATTATCTCATTTACATTTTTTAAAATAGCTATAGGTATCACTACTCTCATTTTGTAGATAAAAAGTAAAGTAACTTTCCTAAGGTCACACAGCTGCTAAGTAGTGGAGCATAAGCTTGATTCCATGTTTTGTGAATCTACATTTCACAGCACCACAGCTTCAGTGGCGTATTGTAGCGATAGCCAGGGACAAGGTTATAGTCAAGGAAAAACATTTTATTAAAGCCATACTTCTTTGTCTATTTTACTACTACTATTTCATTTGAATGAATAATCGGCATGTCCATTTGAATGCAACATGACAATCTGTAATATTGAGTAGAGAAATGAAGTCTAGAATAGAGAATGAGAGGAGCTGAGAGGAAAAAGGACAAAACAGGTGGCGATCCAGACTAGTTGTCTCATACAAGAAAAGTATTTGTAATGTCCTTACACTACAAGCTGGGCAATATAGTCATGCTAATATATTCTGAGCACACGGTGTTCCCAAAGATAACTTTACTGAGGACAAAAAGAGTTGGTGGCACCTATTCTTGAGTTGATTACGCTATGAGATGCCCACTTGATACTTTGTAATATAGAAAGTCAAGATTGCTTTCAAAAAAGGAAATTTTAGGAGGAACCTTAGTTTTTATCATTTTCGAGAGTCTTTTTATAGATCAGTCACACAATCCCCAGAGTCTCAGTGGTTTAATACAGCACCACTGATTGAGCATGGTTCATTCCTTGCTCACATTATAATTTGATGCAGGTCAGGTGTTTAGTGACTCAGTGGCCCTCCAATGATGTCTCAGGGATCCAGCTGCTTCCCTTTGCAATGACTTCATTTCAGACTTCCTCACTTTATTATTTATTTATCTATTTAATGGTGACATTGGTTAATGAAATCCAGTAAATTTCAGCCATACATTTTAACAGTAAGGCATTTATATATTTATACCGCGTGTTCACCTCCCATAGTTAGATTTCTTTCTGTTACCACACATTTGACCCCCTTTACCCCTTGGCCGTCTGAGGCTGGGCTTCCATTCACATTTTTATCAGCAAGCCCTCAGTCACATGGCCACAACCTAACTACAAGGAATACTGTGAAATGTAGGAGAGCCATGGACAGCTGGTGCCAGAGGCAGTCTCCTCCATGTTCCCTCAAGCTTACAAAAGCTTTTTTTTATTCCACCCACTTTTACTTTGCTCTCTAGTCAAAGTAGATTGCTGTCTGCCAAATACACCAGAAGAAATGAAGCATGACTCATTAAGAATATATCTGATCTTTTGTCTAATGGCAAGATTTAGACAATACAGTTTGAAGTCAGGTTGACAGAGAATAGTTGGTGAAGCTGCTGAGCTGCTTCACTTGCAGAACTTTCTCTAACAAAATAGCCAGATTTCTCATTACATTTCTCCTTGGTTTAGAGTCAGGAACTCTAGAAGAATATTGGAGAATCTATCATGGCACTTTTATAATTTAGCCAATAAACCGCTCAGTTGCTAAAGCTTAACTTCTATTTTTGTGTGTTTTATGCAATTTTTTTGTTTCTTTAGTTGGCGATGTTGAAACATATTTTATTGACATATTTAACTTTTACTCATTTTAGTGGGCTCTTGTACATTGGTTTTTGGAACTCCCAAGGCTCAGCATAAATTTTGCCCTTAGAGATTAATGTGCAATCTTCAACAGCTACTCTTCCATAGAAGCTAAATAATCACTAAGTATTAGTGTAGGGTTTAAGTGACCCACTTCTAATCTCTGCCTCAAATCTCACACCAAACAGTTAAAGGAATAGAGAATGGTTTGCCACAAACTAAGTTGGTTCTTGGGATATGGGACCCTCAAAACTTAAGACTGAGAAAATTCCAGGCAAAGTATTCCGAGTCAGTCACTCTGCGAATATTCCTCCTTGAAATATAGATTTGGTTCCTTTTAACTGACCTTGTATTTTTATCTCAGGCCTCACTCCCTGTCTTACATTTGGGAAGGAGACACTATGAGATAGTATGCTAAGAATGTACAAGGGAAGAAAATAAAGAAATTTCATTCAAATGTATTCATAATAAATGTGTTTGGGGCAGTGGAGGTTTCATTCTAGGAGACATTTACCATAAATAGTATCAGTGGAGAAAGTATACAGTTTTCACAATCGGGTCTTTATATCTAAATAGTTTCTCCCTTGATTTTAAATTAAAATAAATGTAAGGAATTATTCTCCACTCCTTATTCCAATTTGGCCTTCACACTAGTTTTTTTTTCCCCCACAGTCAAGAAGGAAAACAAAGAACAAAGGGAAACATTTGACCTGGCAACCAAAGCTTATGCCATCCAAATTTCTCTTTCTCTTTCCTATTGATGGTAGCTGGTATATTACAACTTTCTTTTTCATTGGCCTAAACAGATGAGATAAAATGATGAAACTGGTAGTACGGCATTTAAAAGTTATGACTTCAGCAAGTTTGCTTAAGAAAAACGGGTGTTGCTTTTTAAATGACCTCTTTCCCCTCCTTGTTTTAGTAAAAATTTTCATCACCCTAAAACATTGTTTCTTAGGTGAAATTGAGGTTTTATTTTTGTTTTATCAGCCCTCTCTGGCAACACTCTAAAATTAATAATAATAATTCACTGGCTTATTTTCACTCTGCATACAGGTAGCCCCAAGTTATAAAGATAAAATAAAATGATATGAAATCATGAGAAAGTCTAATTCACCTTTAAACAGTGAACAGAAGAAAGAAAAGTTAGATTTTATAGAGTGGTTTGTGGTTCTTAGGTATAGTTAAGTCAATCCGAGAATAAATCGACATAGGAGAAAGCAGAGTTGAGACAGATGGAAATAGAATGTGAAATAGTTGACAGCCTACGGGGCAGGAGGGAGAGATGTAGTCATGCTGACATCATTTGTACCCCTGGATCTGGCCACGTTTAATCTACCACTTTAACTTTATAGACAACGTGAACCCATATTTATCTTTTGTTCTTAAACCAGTTTGCTTTCCAACAAAAGATTTCTGACTGACAAACTCTCTCAGGAAAGGCTGCATGTTAATTGTTTACATTTGTGTGTCTCCCCAGGACTGGGAACTCTGTTAAATTATATTGTTTCTTTGCAATGAAAGTTTTTATTTACTCATTTACTCAAACAATAAATACATATTCTTTTTTTTAGCACTTAGAAGAGATTAGGGTAAAAGGGTGCTGAGTAGGAAGGGCACAGGCTCTAGGGTGGACTGATTGCCTAAATCTGCATAGTTTCTCCACTTCTATGACATCGTGACTGACTCATCCTTTAGTCACTTAACTCATGAGAAGATAGTTTTAAGGATTAAATACAGTTATAGCTATAAAATGTAAGAAAATCAGAATATCAGGCACTTTTTAACTTTTAGTTATCATTATCACTAGCATTAATATTACTAATATTGTTATTTTTGGTATGTATAAAGTATTCTTCTAGATGTTCCAGGATCTAGATAGTAAAGGATAGGTGATTGGTAACTTTATAATAAGGAGCTGTAATTATGGGTTGTAAAATGCACATACTTAATGGGTCATAGTAATATTTAGGATATTTAGAAAACCTTTAGAGTACTTTTTAAAAAAATAAAAATTTCCGAAAAGTATTCATACTTTTCAATATGTTGAGTAGATTTCCAATATTGAACCATTTTTGGATTCCTGAAATATACCCAACTTATGTAAATTATTTTTTAATATGCTACTAGATCCCTGTTTGCCGATATTTTATTTAGAAGTTTTGCTTATAGTCTCAATAAGTAAAAATTTTCTATAGATTTTCTATCTTTTCTGAGGTCAATTTCAATAAATGTTATTAAGCATTTTGTTTAGATTTTCACATTTATTTACATAGGGTTGATCAAAGTAGTCCTACATTTCTCTGAATTTTCTCTATTTCTATTACTATTTTCTCTTTATTAATTTTATTTGTACTTTTACCTTTCTCTCATCTTTTTTGGTGATTAATTTAGCTAAGGGTTTTTGTTTTGCTTTGTTTTGCTTTTGGTTTTCTTCTCCTTCTTGGTTTGTTTTTTGGTAAGCCTGCTTAGGATTTATTTATTGGTTCCACCATTTTTATGGGTTTTGTTTGTTTATTTGACTTCATTTATCTTAATAATTTAGTCCTCTTTTCATCCTCCCCTCCCCCCATGCCTCAACTTTTTGGGTTAAATTCTTTGTTTTTATTCTTTTTTTTTTTTTGAGAAAATATTTAAGCCTATCAATTTCCCTCCAAATGTTACTTTACTGTGTTTCTTAGATTCTATTATGTAATGTTTAAACATTTTTGAATATTTAAGTAAAAGGGCCTCTGATTTTATGATTTTTTTATTAGTTTATTTTCTGTTTGCATTGCAGTTGAAGAATGTTTCCTATACTATTTCTACTTCTATAAATTATTAATTTTTGAGTCCTAATTTTTTTCAATTTTGTGATTATTCCATGGACTCTTGAAAAGATGGACATATTCTCTATCTCCAAGATGGAGTTCGAATTATATCAATCAGATATACCATTTTAATATACAATTTAAGTTTTGTACAACTTAAAAAATTTTTTTTTTGTTCAGGTGTTTGTTGGGGACTTAAAACTAAGTAAATTAAAACCCTCTTACATTAGTTTTCCTGTTTTCTCCTGTATTTTCTGTTTCATGAATATTGCTTATATGTTATGTTACTTGATGAAATGTCATATCTCCACTTTAAATTATACTCCTTAGCATTATAAAGTGCTTGTTTTATCTTTTGGGTTTTTTTGACCTAAATTCTATCTTGTTACATATTAAGATTTAATCCTTGTTTGTCTTGTTCTTTCAATTTTTTTTGTCTATTCTTTTATTTTAACCTTTCTGAATCACTTTACTTTAGGTAGCTTTTTTTTCTTCAATTACTTAATTTGAGCTCCGCTTCTCGATACTACTAACGAATAAATAATAAGTCCATTACAAGTACGATTTGTTTTTCATAGAAATACCCACTAAGAATGCAACACTTTAACTAGCCCCTGGTATTGTATATGTCAAAGAGTAGTTTTTAACCTTTAAAATTCATCTGGTTGCATGTTAAAACACAGATTGCTGACTCCACCCCTAGAGTTTCTGATTCAGCGATGCTGCTGTTTTAGGGACCATTGGTACAATAAAGTGGAAAGACTAATCCTATAGTTCTATACCAAATTCAGAGATACTTCATGCTCCTCAAAACATCAACAACTTGAGGAAACGAGTCAGAGTTCATTTTGTCAAATTCTACTTTGATGAAAGGACTAGAGCAAAACAACAACAACGACAAAAAACAACAGCAAAAACAGGTTTCTGTGTGAGTATGATTTCCTCTAAGTGTGGGAAAGAATCCTTTGGTTTTTTTAAGAGCTCGTGTTCTCTTCTTTTTTCTGAGGGTCAGTCTTTAGCTAGCACTAGATTATAAATGGTATATTGGCATTTAGGGTCTTGTTTCATGGGCATGTAACCTGTGCAGTCACAATTAGTTTACTGCCCTGCTATAGCTGTCATAATTCTTAATTTCTGAACAAGGGGTTTCCACAATTTTATTTTGCACTAGGCTTCACAAATTATGTGGCATATACTGTTAGTAAGAACTATTTATTTCACCGCCATATTCACAGTGCCTAGAAGACTGTCTAGCATGTATTAGGTGCTCAATAAATATCTGTCTATTAAATGAATGAATGCTGTACCCACGCTCTCTAAAGAAATTATATAAATTATTTAAATATAGGTCTGTAGTTCTTAAACTTTAATGTATATAAGGATTCTTTGGACTTATTTAGTCTTGTTAAGATACATATTTTAGGCCCTAGACCTCTCAAAATTTAGGTGATATGAGGTGAGGCCTGCTGAAATTAGATTTTTAAATAAATATCTTCTGTAATATTGATGCAGACAGCCCTTGATCAGCACTTAAAGGAAAATACATATGGGAATAGAACTACATAATTTTAATCTTGATGACCTCACCCAGTACTTTTTATCTACCTTTCATCACTGGGGTACTGGGGTGAGGAGGGGGCATAATCATCTGGCTTACTCTTACTTGTCATCCATAATTTAGGTCAGGAATTATTGTATTAACTAAATTTTTCTTGACATTATATTCCTTACTTCCCTCAGTTATTCTTCCACTATGTTTCCATGTTTCCATCACTTCGTGGACATCCTTTTTTTTTTTTTTTTTTTCCTGCTCAGCATTTGTTCTTTCTTTTGCTGGTAATTGCACCTTGAATTTCATCTGGGTACCATCTTTTGTCCTTCTCTCAGTTGATGTACTTCAAGTAGAGTTGATTGCTTTCTTGAATCAGGGTAGCAGTATGGCTCTCATATCTAGTCAATCGGAGCATCACATTCATCTGTTCATGATAATTTGTTCAAAGATGAGCAAATGACCGAATCAATGCAGTGTAATAACATTTTACTGGAAATTGTTGAAGAACATCCTTTAAGTTACATTAGTAATAAAAACAAAGCCAACTGTTGGAAGAGAACAGAGATGAAAAGACCAGGATCTTTTGATATTCCTTGAGCCCTAAATCCAGCTATGCATGAAGCTAGCTTCACCTCTGAGCTTTTTAGTTATAGAAGTCAACTAATTTTCACTTTTCTCAATCTATTTTGAGTTGTTTGCTTGTAACCCAAACAATCCTAATACACATAGGAATCAGTAACTGATAAATACGCTAGCATATTGGTCCATAATCTTTTTGGCACCAGAGATCAGTGCTCCTATGATAATCTAATACCTGATGATCTGAGGTAGAGCTGAGGCAGTGAGGCTAGCACTGGAGAGCAGCTGTAAATACAGATGAAGCTTTGCTAGTCTCACCCACTGCTCACTTCCTGATGTGTGGCCTGGTTCCTAACAGGCCACAAACCCATTTGATCTGTGGCCCTTGGGTTGGGGACCTCTGCTTTAGCACTTTCGCTGATTTCCTTTCTATCTTTATACCTACTCCACGTAGACCACCTTGCAGCCTTATTATTCTGTGAGCAACTTTATTTATTCTTTCAGTTTTAGTTAGAACTAATTGACATACATCACTGTGTAAGTTTAAGGTGTACAGCATGATGGTTTGACTTACATATATTATGAATGATTACTACAATAGGTTTAGTTAACATTCATCATCTCATATAGATAAAATAAAAAGAAAAATATTCTCCTTCTGATGAGAACTCTTAGGTCCAACTCTCTTAAAAACTTTTCTTTTTGCTGTATATATCATACAGCAGTGTCAACTATAGTCATGTATTTTAATTACATCCCTAACTGGAAGTTTGTACTTTTTCAATCATCATCCTCCAATTCTCTTTCTCTATGCCCGCCTCTGATAACCACAAATCTGATCTCTTTTTCTAAGTTTGGTAGGTTTTGTTTGTTGTTTTTTGTTTTTTAGATTCTACATATAAATGAGATCATACCATATTTTCTTACTGTCTGACCTATTTCACTTAGCACAGTACCTTCAAGGCCCATCCATGTTATCACAAATGGTAGGATTGCCTCACTTTTTCTGGCTGAATAATATTGCATGTTTGTATACATACCACAACTTCTTTATCCATTCATCTATTGAGGCACATGTAGGTTGTTTCTGTGTCTTGGCTATTGTAAATAATGCTGCTATGAATATGGGGGTGCCGGAATTTTTTTGATCTAGTGTGCTCATTTACTTTGGAAATATTCCCAGATGTGAAATTGCTAGATCATAGGGTTGTTCTGTTTTTAATGATTTGAGAAACCTATGAGCAACTTTAGAGTAAGGAGTGTGTTCTTTAATTTCATATTCCCTGAAATGATTATCAAAATATATTGCAAATAGCAGGGACACAAGTAATATTTGTTGAATGAAAGAAAAATAAGTTAACTGTTCTATTTTCCTAGTAAATTTTTTGAGCCTGATGAATAAGACACCTGTCATTTTCATACCTTGTCAGTGTTTCCATCTTTTCTTCTTTGGGTATGTTTACTTTTTAGTGCCTTTTATCATTCTCATTGGTAAGAAAATTCCTGATTCTTTATCATTTTATTTTTACCTTTAGAAGCTAGCCCTTTTCTTTTTGATTTGTTACACAGCCACCTGTGTTATTATTTATTCAGTTTTTAGTCTTGATTACATTATATATTTTGTTTTCTTTTTTTGATGGCAGTTGAGAGTCATTCAGGCTGTTTTCTATAAGCATTTCCTCTCATTTATAGGACCTCATACTGAATTTACTTCCTGACACCTGGAAATAATATTTACCATCTATCTTTTAATGTACATCTAAGGCTCTGTCTCTACTAAACCTAGATGACAATTAAGTAAAATTATTCTTTATGAATCTTTCCAAAGATGAGGGAAATAAGCAGACCATCTCTCATTTATTTAATCATTGGAAATATGTCAAATGGGCATCATGTGTCTGATTCTAAGGTAGGTGCTATAAGAGTTGCAAAGATAGAAAACACAAGGCCCTGACCTTTGAGAACAATGATGATGGAGAGAAACAAAGTAAATATAATTCAAGGCGAAGAGAAAAAAATGCTATACAGGTGTGTAAGAGCTAAATGAGGTGAGAGCAGAGTGCATACATTTGATTTGGGACTCAGGGATGATTCAATTTTGGCCATGAATCATGGGTGAGAATTTTAAAAGTGAGAATGTGTCACCCAATGGAGTTTAACAGTAAGAATAAAGATATGGAAGTCTCTATTCTTAATCCAGTGCTACATTTCTGGTATAGCAAGTAGAGCAGAATAAAATGCACTTAACTTAAGCAAATCAGAGAAAAGACAAGCAGTACCTGAATTATTTGGAGGATGTGAGTGAAGAGGGATCTGGTTTTTTGTTATTTTTGTTATTTCTGAGTAATTCCCCCCCAGCGCAGCAGGCTCCATGTGTGCACTGGCAGCCAGAAGCTGCCATTCGGAAACACAGGACCCTTGTCTGGCATCTTATTCCTGATGTCTTGCTTGTCAGTCAGTCTCCAGCCACCTGGGCTCTTTCCATTATGTTTTTGTTCCTTGTAATAAAGTGTATTTTCTTTCTTGTCAAACGAGCATAAAGATACTCAGAAAATAAAACCAGGTGCCCATTGAACAAGGCTCCAGCAAGCAAGCACACAGATGAGGCATCTTAGCCTCTTCTGTAAGTTTCCCAAGAGGAAAATGCTGCTGCTGACATGAATAGCAGGAGCCAGACAATGATTCTTAGGGAAGATAAACAGGCCTGTGATTCCCTCCTGATGGCTTCTACTCCTCTCCTGGGTGACCTATCATGGGGCAAAAGATCATGGGAATAATTCTGCACCTGCAGCCTGGGAAGGCTAGGCTCAGTCCTTGAAAAGAGCTTTCCTATAATTGATGCTAATTATTATTGAGCCAAATGCATCCTTTCTTTGAGGGGCAGGTGGGAGGCTCTGTCACTGTCAGGGCGATTCAACCAAGAGCAAATTTAGAATTTTTTGTACAGCTGTACATATACCCAAGAAGCCTCAAGTGTTGCATACAGTCTGTTCATAAAGAATACATCATTAGAAATTTCTGCAGCTTCATAATGAGATGTTTAGGACTCAGGTGAATGACAAATGCTACCCAGTACCCAGTGCCAGAATATTGAGAGGAAGTTTACGATTTATTCATTGGGGCTTGAACTCCACTGCTGGGACTCTGGTCTGCTTGTGAGATTTTGCACCCTGCCATCTGTACTCTGAGACAGGTTAACAACAACTTTGGAGACCTCGGAACCCTCTGGGGATCTGCTTTCATGGACATCCATCTGCTTTCTGGTGACTTTAATGGGAGGACAGGCCCAGTAAGAACGATGAAGAACAGAGAGGAAATGAAAGGAAATTCACCCAGCTGTAGGTAAAGCAGGACTGGATTTAGCAGAATGCTAAAGTGGATATGGGAACTTAACATTAACCACCCATGTTTTGGAGAAGAGTTTAAGAGAATGTTATATTATCCTGGCTCAATACCTCAATACATCATTTCTACTTTTTCCTCCTTGGACTAGAGCTTAATGTTTTTTTGTGTTTTGTTGTTGTTGTTGTTGTTGTTGTTGTTGTTTATATTTTCACCATTTAAGTTTCTTTTTTTAAAAAATTAACTTTATTGGAGTGACACTGGTTAACAAAATCATATAGGTATTTACCCAAAAAATTTGAAAACATTTGTTCCTAAAGATATATGAACCCCAATGTTCATAGCAGCATTATTCATGGTGTCCAAGACATGGAAACAATATAAGCGTCCTTTGACAGATGATTACATGACTTAATGTTTTTTAAAGATTGCTCTTACATGTCAAAATAACACTGTAAAACTGTACAAAGTGTTATATTGTGCTCAAATTTGCAATTTTGTTCATAATTCTAATTGTTTTATTTGTAAAACTACAATAATGTCCCTTACTCTAGCCATTCATTGGAAGAGCAAGAGTCTACATATTCACTCATTCATTAGGATTTTTCTATCCAGACTGTGTTCTGAGCATTTATTCTGGGTTCTGATGCAAAGATGAGGAAGGCCTTATCTTTCTCATTATTTTTCTTTCAGTATTTGAAAGATGCTGCTCCACTATCATTTAGTTTGCATTGTTTCCAATGAGAAATCTACTGTCATTCTTTGTTTCTTTGTATGCAATGTGACTTTTTTTCCCTCTGGCTGCTTTGAAGATTTTTCTCTTTATTAAGATTATAAGCAATTTAATTATGTTAGGCCTTGGTGTCATTTTCTTCAAGTTTTTTTTGCTTGGGTTCTTTGAGCTTTTTGGATCTGTGGGTTTATTGTTTTAATCAAATTTGGAAAAATATTGTCCATTAATTCTTCAAATATATTTCTGACCTTACTCAGGAACTGCAATGACACATGTATGCTCGAAGTTAATCCACAGTTTGCTGATGCTCTATTTATTATTTTAGTCTTCTTTCTATCTTTCATTTTTTGATAGTTTGAATTGCTAGATCTTTAAGTTCACCAGTTGTTTTCCTACAACATTTAATCCATTGTTAATTCTGTCTTTCAGACATTGTACTTTTGATTTCTAGAAGTTCTATTTGTGTCTTTTTAAATATCCTCCATGTTTCTTTTAACAAGCTCATACTATATTCCTTTTTTAATATATGGAATATAGTTATAATAACTTTTTTAAATGTCCTGTTTACTAATTTTTTCATCTGTGTGATTTACGAATCTATTTATATTAATGAATTTTTCTCCTCATCATAGGCCTGTTTCTTTGCATGTCTGGTGATATTTTATTAGATGCAGGTATTATGAGTTTTTCTGTTTGAGTAAGGAATATCTCTTTAAATATTCTAGAGCTCAGTTTTGCCATGCATTTGTTGCTTGGAAACATTTTGACCCATTCAAGTCTTGCTTTTTGCTTTATCAAATGGGACAAGAATACCATTTGAGCTAGGGCTAATTTAGCTTTACTACTGAGGCAATACCCTTCTGAGTACTCTACTTAATGCCTATGTATTATGAAAATCCTCCACTTTGGCTGGTGGGAACATGAACTATTCCTGGTCTTGTGTAAAGTCTAGAAATTGCTCCAACTGCTTTGGTGATTCTTTCCCTAGCTTAGAGTAGTTTCTTCAAAGGCATGTACTGATCACTTCATAGCTGATTTGAAGAGAACCTTCTGTGAGTCTCCAGAGCTGTCTCTTCGTTCTAGTGCTCTGTCCTGGCTACCTTGGCCTATCCATATCCTCAATTCTATCCTCTCACTTTTGAACCTGCTTCGTAATTACCTGTGATGCCTGTTAAAATGGAGATTGTGAAGCCACCCCCATCATCTAAATTGTAATTTCTGGAGATAAGGTCCAGAATTTTCCAGGTTCATAAACTCCCAAGGTAATCATCTAATACTACTAATTTTGAGAGCCTCAACTTTGATGAAACCTTTCTCAAGATTTATCAATTGCCAAATCCA
>NW_011888882.1:3238453-3247717 GCF_000151845.1 Pteropus vampyrus
TCCAATCCTCTGAGAGCTCATGGAATGACTAAGTAATCAATATAATAGAATATAGCAAGACTCATTATAGAGGGAAGTACAAGGTGCTAAAAGAGAACTTGGGAGAGATATCTAAATTTTAGAAGACTCTCTGGAAGGGATGACACATAAACTAAATTCTTAAAGATGAATCTGAGTTAGCCAGATGAGGTAGATGAAAAGTAAATAAAAGAAAGAAAAATAGGATTTTCAGTAAGAAAGAATATTTATAAATTTTAATATGGCTGCATTTATAGTTTAGTAAAGATTTAATGTCTTGGTCTTAGATATCAATATTAGAACATATTTGCTGAGTTTATCCTGTGAAAATGATATTTGAAATTTTTAAATATTTGTGGGAAATCCAGACACTCGAATGTGTTTATAGTCACTATATCAATTAGAAATTACATTTGGCTGTAAGAGATCTGAGAAACACTGGGGTAAAAACGGTAGAAATATATTCTTCTTTCACATAAAAGAAGTCTGAAGCCATAATGTCCAGGGCAGGTATGTAATGGCCAGATGTCATTGTGATGGATAACTTTATGGGTCAACTTGTCTGGTCCACAAGGTGCTCAGATAGTTGATCAAACATTATTCTTAGTGTGTCTGTGAGGATATTTCTGGATGAGTTAACATTTGAATCAATAAACTGAGTAAAGCATATTACCTTTCTTAATATGGGTGGGCCTCATCCAATCAGTTGAAGACCTGACTAGAACAAAAAGCTGAGTGAGAGGAAACGCCTCATATCTGATGGACTTCAAATTGGAACATCATTTTCACCCCAGCCTTCAGACTCAAACTGAAACATTAGCTTTTCTGGATTTCCAGCTTGCTGACTGTAGATCTTGGTACTTCATAACATATATATCTCTTATTGGCTCTCTTTCTCTGGAGAAACCTAACTAATAAGTAATCAATGTCCCATGGTCCTTCTCTTATTCAACTCTGGCCTTTTGAATGCACTCCAGCCCTCATATTTGTGTTCCAGGCAACAAGTCAAAGAAAGATGGAAGGGCTAACATTAAGCCACATTAGGTCACCCTATAACGTCTGCTGCATGTTACCGGCCAGTCATGTGGCCATACTTATCTGAAAAGGAAGCTGGGAAATGTAGTTTCTCAGCTCGGCACACTGCCATACCCACACACAATAGAAAGCAAGGTTCTGTATTCAGGAAGAAGTGAAGATTAAAAATTGGATAAGTACTTACCAGACTCACAGAAGCCAATGGCCTTTGCACATAGGAGATATTCCATAAATGTTAATTGAATTAAAATTTTAAATTTTCATAAAGGTATTCTTTTATCAAAATTTTGGAGAAACAGAATATTGATATCTGAGCCTTATTCCTTTCCTCCATTTTAACTAATTCTTGAATTAGTATATATTGTGCATTCTAAAAATGCCATTGAATGATTTTCATGTACCACGAGTTTTTCAATTAAGTCAATGAATTATTGTAGAAGAATCTTTAGTGAACAACAGGTAAAATTTTACCAGGCAGATAAACACAATGTATACATATAAATTAAGTATAAGTCAGTGCTTTAAGTTGTTTTAACATGTTTGAAAATAAAACATTTTTAAGACGTTTAAACATTACCTCATCGGTCTTATGATATTGTTAATTTGCTAAGAAAAAATTTCTTTATTGAAAGTAAAAGCTAAGTTTCAGCCTGGACTCTAAGTAATTATAAAATATAAACAGATGAATACTATCTCATGGAAGTTTCACCTGAGTAGATAAATATACTCCCAGCCCTAAAACATAAAATATATATATTTCGTGCATTTTAAATATGTGATTTTAGTATTAACTGGCGATTCATTATGTTGAATATTTTATGCTTTTTTCTTTTCTTTTGTAGGTTTTTTCAGACTAGAACAGAATGGCAGAGCCCTAGACTTCATCATGTAAATCTTAACGTTCTATGCTCAGAAAAGAGGTAGGTCGATACAGTAATTAATTTGTCATATTGATGTATTAGAAGTCAGTTATACTTAACGTGCACACACACACCATCACCACCACTTAATGGCACTAAGTTAAAAGCAAAAATGATCAAACTAAATAGTTTAAGCACTTAACCACTGTAGAAATGACACTTTCTGATTTTGAAAAGAGGTCACAGGTGAGTCACCTCAGCTCCTGCCCTGAGCAGGTTTCCAGTGTAAATGATGCTATTGCTGATGTTTCTAGTAGAAGGATATCCAGGGCAATAGAATCCCATGGCAATGGGCGGAGAAAAATGACAGCCCTCTCCTGCCAAAGCCCTTTGCCAGGTTGTAAAGAGAGAGGATGTACCAACTATAATTAGTTCTTGGTATTAATAGCTGGGAAATGTGTTGCTCATCTGTGAACACCATCCGTCCAAACTGCATACTCACTGGTCTGCATTCTGTGTTCCTATTAGCCAACCATTGCCCTTCTTTACCAACCATCCCACAAGGGAGTCTGAGAATCCATGATATAGGATATAATCACTGCAATTAGATTACTGCTAAAATAAAATAATAAAGCATGCCATATTCAGAAAGAAGTGATATAGTTATCTAAAAAGTTCCTCATCTCTCAAATTTGAGAGAGATAATTGTCTAATTTAAATGTTGAACAATAAAAAAATGATATTAGCTTTTTATAATATCACGCAATTTATTTTTCAACTTTGAAATGTATTTCAGATTGAGAATATTTAACTCTAAGTAAAATTCTAATGTTTTGAGCCCAAATTATTTTGATTCAACTCTTGGAAATTTTTTATAAAACAGCATATTTTAATAATATTTTCTTTTTTAAACTGTTGTTTCACCCTAGTGTTTAAAATCCAGCAGTTACTTCAGGCTGATTTTTTTTTTTTAATATTTTCTTTTTTTATTATATTTTTTGAAAATAATTGGTATGACAAAAGCTAGCTTTAAGTAATGATAATTAAAGAAAACAGTTTCTTACTGTACTATAATTCATATCAATATGATTATGCTGTTTTTGAGATGAGCTCTATACAAAATTGGTGGTAGGAACTATAATTTAAGATGATAAAAAATATTGTAATGAACTACTATATGTTATTTTCTTTCATCATTTGATCCACAGTTCTGGAAATAAAATAATTAAAATCCAACTTCATGAGTGGGTTTAGTTAAAGTTTAAAGCAAATATTCAAGCAAGGAGTTTCTATTTTTTTCTTGAAAAAGTGATATAGTTTAAAACACGTCTCATGGCATTATCCTAGCAAAGGGAGGGAGGCAAGGAATATTTAGTGCTACCATTCACAGAGTCAAGTACCACAAGAATGTATCCGAATGGATATTGAAGAGACAACGTAGGGAAATTGAAACATGTTTTGTAGAACAATATCCCTGGCATCGGAACTTTTAAGCTGTAAGTTTTTTAATGCCTATTTTGAGATCCTTAGTAACCCATATGTGACTTGACCATCTGGGCATTTCGGACCTAAGAATTGACCTTTAAATATTTATCTTGTAGCAAATTACTCAAAGCAGCTGTGTTAAAGAATTACTACTTAACCTTATTTGAAAAGTGAATGATTTTGGATATTTGTCATCCAGTTAAATCAGCTCTAATCAGAACAGTAGCTCTGTCCAATCTGGGGTGCCCAAGCTCTCTAGCATGCCCTCTGCTGGCAAGCTTTGCTCACCCAGTCTCACAGTTGTGGTTGGTTGCTCCATTGTCAAGGTCAGTTGAGCTGAGCTATTAGAATGTCTTCTCCAAATTGGTATTTTCATTCAACAGTTCTTCCTTTTGGGCAGTGGATCTCAAAGTATGGCCTCTAGGCCAGCAGCATCAGCATCACCTGGAATTTGTTAAAAATGCACATTTAGGAGGTCCAATTCCATATCCTCTGAATCAGAAATTCTAGAAGGTGTTGAGCAGTGATCTGGATCTTGTTTTAACAAGCCCTTCAGATGATTTTGTTGTCTATTAAATTTTGAGAATCACTGTCCTCCTGTTCTGGCCAGTGGTCAGAAGTCTTCAGAAACATCCACATCTGTTAACAGTGCTTTGCTGGAACCCTGGCTGCCTTCTTTTGGTCACAGCCTTGCTTCTTAGCCTCCGCAAACACCAACATTATAGCGATTTCGAGCAGTTACAAGCGATGCTGCATTGAGTAATTGTGTTTACACCTCTGTTCTGTGCTTATGTGTATTATTTCCATAGTATAAGTTCCTAGATGGTAAATTGCTGAGTCAAAGAGCATACATATATGTATTGATATGTTTTCTTATTTCACATGTTCTTGATGCTCTGGCATCTGGGGACTTGCTGATCCTAGAGAGACTGGGTTATCTAATTCCAAGAGACAGCAAATAACTTGCCTGGCAAGCACACCTTTGATATAAAAATCAACCAATCCAGAGATCATGTTCTGAACTCCAGCTGGCTCTTACCTTTCACAGGAGGCAATATCCTTTGTTCTAATTATCCTATAGCCCAGAGCCTGCTGAAATTATTCAAACTGTCAAATCCTAAATCCACTCAGCTTGACTACCCTGCATTGCCAGTTTCTTACTGCAAATACCAAACAAGGCTCTCGCGCATGCTTTCGCCTCACTTCTTCTGCCCTCAGACTGACCCTGGTGATTCCCTGTGAGTCTCTGCGTGGCGTGGCATCCAGCCTCCTCTTGAGAACTCTGAGTAACAAACTATCTTTTCAGTGACAGTCATCTTCTAATCCGTTAGCCTCACCATCAACCTAGGTATATTTTCAAATAACATAGGAAACAGCATGAGGTGGTATTGCAGAGAAGTTAAGGCCATGGACTCTGGTGCCAGAATACCTGAGTTTAAATTCCTGCTTTATAGGTCTGCAAACTTTTCACTAGGTAAGTTATTTGATGTCTCTGTGACTTGATTTTCTCATCTTTAAAATGAGAGATAATAACAGTGCCTACCTTACAGAGTCATTTTAATGATTAAATGCTAATAAACATAGAGTACTTATAACAATACATAGCACATGATAACTACTTGTTATCATTATTGTTATTGGTAAATGTGCCTAAACAGCCTCTAAAAAGTTGAAACAATTTAGTCTTCCTTAAGAACATTTGTGAAAGCCTGTTTACCTCTACTCCTAAGAACACTGGATAATTGAATAACATAGATTTATTGATATTGAATTTTATTGAAATTGGATAGTGTTTTTACTCTTTTCCCATCTAATAGATTTTATAAAATGATTCCTATTAGCATTATTTCACTACTAGAATGATTAAAAATTGTTATGATGTATTCAAGCCTTTGATTTTTTTTTCTGCTGTGAATTATCTATTCTCTTCACATTATTTGTTTATCATTTGACTAGTGAATATTAGTCCATTATTTAAAATGGAAAATCTTTTTGTGACTGCATCTTAACATTTTTATGCCATCTTTAGTGTAAGAAACATTTAAAATTTTATATGGCCACTTGGTCATACTTTTCCTTTATGCTCCTGGTCTTTATTTAAAAATTCTCATGTAATTTCTGCTAGTTCTTATATAGTTTATAGAACATTTCTTTCTTTTTTTTTAATAATACAATCCTTCTAAACTGTATTTTGAGCATCATAAGAAAGACATTTTCTTATATTCAGGCAAGCCAGTGTCAGTATAGTCATAAAAATTTCCTGAAATTTTCCTAGTTTACTTCTTCCCAGTCTCATTCCACCCCCATCTGTGAAATATGGGACAGAAACTTGCCACAGAAATATCTCAATAGAAAGTTCCTTTTTGAGGCATATGCCGATCTTGATCATTCACAGAGTAAGTTTGTTTGGAAATTAAATTCTCCGTGTTGACAAAGTCCAAATCCATGTATGTTCTGGCCCTCACTCACCTGACTAAATAGATGAAGTGCCTTCTCAGATTCTTTTCCAAGGTTCCCAATCATGCTAACCATTTCCACGTGCCATAGGTAACCCCCTCACCAGTGGGACCTCCTTACTTGGCTCTGTCTTGTCCCTCCTTTTTTCTTTCATTGGTGCTAATACTTTTGCTTTACTGAAAAAGTTATGTCTAGACTCATTGGGGGTTCTTTCCAAATCTCTATCCAAATCCCTTTCTCTATTGTATATTTATACTAATTTATTTTTTAATATAAAAATGATATTACTAGTTAATTATAAATGGCCTATCTGTGGCACCCATTTGGGATATATCTGTGGCAGGCATTGAGATATATCAATGACACAGATCCCAATGTCAGAGACTCCTGTCTTCATGAAGCTTTTGTCTCAGGACTTCTTATGATGTCTGGAACACTGTGTGTGTGTGTGTGTGTGTGTGTGTGTGTGTGTGTGTGTAGAATAGTGAACTGTGCATGTAGATAGTTGGTTGGAAGTGTTAATCAATTTGGATGAAGTTCTTTTCTTCTCTTAACACATATATACAGTTGATCTTTGAACAACATGGGAATTAGTGGCATAACCCCCTACACAGTCTAAAATCCATGTATAATTTTTGACTTCCCAAAAACTTAACTACTAATAGCTTACTTTTGACTGGAAGCTTTACTGATGACATAGTTGATTAACACATATTTTGTGAGTTATATGTATTATGTATTCTACTCTTACAATAAAGTAAGCTAGAGAAAATAAAATGTTATAAAATCATAGGGAAGAGAAAACACATTTATAGTATTTCTTGAAAAAAATCTGAATATAAGTGAACCCACACAGTTCAAACCCATGTTGTTCAAGGGTCAACTGTGTGTGTACACACACACACACACACACACACACACACATACACATATATTTGCCTTTTAATTAAATTAACAGGCTTCATTTTTTAGAACACTGGTGAGTTTGAAGATAAATTGAACAAAGAGTACAAGTTCCCATATACCTCTTCTCACACCCTCTCCTGGTCCATCCCCCGACAATTTCCCCTATTATTAACATATTGCATTAGTATACTACATTTTTTACAACTGATTAACTAATATTCATATATTACCATTAACTGAAGTCCATAGTTTATATTAGGGTTTGCTCTTTGTGTTGTACCATTCTATTGGTTTTGACAAATGCATGCTGTGATGTATCTATGATTACAGTATCATAAAGAATAATTTCACTGCTCTAAAACTCTCTTTTGTTTCATCAATTTATCTCTTTTTGCCCCACTCCCACCCTTAAACCCTGAACTGTTGGAAAGCACTGATTTTTTTTTTTACTGTCTCTATAGTTTTGTTTTTTTCAGAATGTCATAGAGTTGGAATCAGACAGTAATTAGGCTTTTAATGTTGACTTCTTTTGTTTAGCAATATGCATTTAAAAGTTCTTCCATGTCTTTTTTATGGCTTAATAGCTCATTTGTTAAAGCATTGATTAATACTTCATTTTATGGATGAACCACACTTTGTTTATCCATTCACTTATTGAGAGCCATCTCAGTTGCTTACAATTTTTGAAAATTATAAATAAAGCTGCTATAAACATTCATATGCACTTTTTGTGTATCTATTAGTTTTTGTCTCATTCAGGAAAATACCTAGGGGTGCCATAGCTGTACCATATGATAAGACTATGTTTAACTTTGTAAGACATTGCCAAGTTATCTTCTGGAGTGGCTGTATCATTGTGTACTTCCACCAGCAATGAAAAAAGTTTCTGTTCTTTGCATCCTCATCATCAGTTGGTATTGTCAGTTTTTTAGATTTTAGCCATTCTAATAGTTGTGTAGTAGTATCTCTTCATTTAAATTTTGCAATTACCTAATTACATAGTATTTTTTTAAATGTAAAAATTTTAGAGAGCTAATGCATTAAGCTGAAATCAGTTATTAATCGCAATAGCTAAAAAGGAGACAAACATGAAATCGCTTCCTCTCTTCTCTACTCAAGTATTTTCAATAGATGCCATCACCTATAAGATGATAAGTATTACTTAATATGAACGAAAAGACTTTTTGTTGTCTAATCCTAATTCTTTAGCCCAAGTTCATGTCTTTCCTTTATGTTTATGCTAAAATGCATATATTACTCTTTCAATATTTTAAAATATGGGTTATAGTCTACCAAAACTTTGTTTCTTCGTACCAATGAATCCTTCTGCTAGAAATTTCCCCTTGCCTGGTTTCCTTAGCCTGGCAAATTGTCTACCCATTCTTGTATATTTGCCTTGGGCTTCCCTCTCTTTGTGATCCTTCTTTAACTCACAAAAATAGGCCAGCACCCTATGCAATTCTATATGGCCTTCCAGGTTAGTACCTACTGATTGTGTGGTAAATGGCCTCTTGACTGGGAAAAACATTCGTGAAAGAGAGATATTTCTTACTGACAATCCTAAAAAGGGTTCTTTACTGATCGAATGAAGTGATGGGAGTGAGAAAGCGAATCAGAAGAGCTAGTGTTAAATTCTTTGTGTTAGGAAAGGTTTTAAGAAGGCAAAGATTAGAAGTGTGGGTAGGTGAGTGAGGCTGGAGCTAAATAGGCCAAATTACGAGGGTATGTGTACATATCGAGGAGGGGAGTGTCAGGAAAGTTGTGTGCCAAGAGATGAATACCCAGCCCCTGGCAAGTAAATAGAAACCTGGCAGAAAGAATAATGTATTTAAAGATGATTTTAGCACACAGGTAAATAACATGTTAAGATTTTAATTTGTGTGTTTAATAGATGAAACCTCTAATTGTTTTTAGAGGGCTAATCAGAAGTGGAGGAATTGGTGAAATCGCTCCCTGCTTGTTCATGTGGAACTGTGGCAGCAGCTTTAGAGGGAGCAAGATCTCAGAAGAAATGGCTATATGTGGGGCCTGTGGAAGCTGGACCAGAGACTCTCAGGACTGGCAACAATTTCTGTTCCTTAAACATGGCACAGGAGTAGCAAAGCCACCAGAACTGAAGAGGCTCTGTGGTTTGGGACAAGGAAAGTATTATATCAATGGTAACTAGTGTGGACCTATAATTGTTGACCAATGAAGATTTCTTGACTCTTTAGTGATGCCTAGGACCCTGGGCCATGGACATAACCTTGGATAATGTAAGTATGTGGAGATGACCTATAACACTAAGGTAGAATTTCCCACCAGTCCAGCAGGATGGGGTCTTAGAGTCAGATTTAAGTCAGTTTAAAGAAAATTAAAAAATACAAAATGAAATTCTCATTATCTGCTAATAATGCATTTGTCTATAAAGAAAATTCTAGATAATGGAGTTGAAAAGTATTAGAATTGATGAGTATGCAGTAAGATTTATGATTAATATTTAGAAATCAGAAAAAAATTAGAA
>NW_011888882.1:3247767-3249115 GCF_000151845.1 Pteropus vampyrus
ATATTGGAGAGAGTTAAATAAAGGATATTTGGAGGAATTCTAGTTACTGTCTGTTGTTTTTTGTAAGTAAGCATAAGAGAGGTCATATGCCTAATTACTCAGAATATGGTACTTTAGTTACTCTAATTATTTCCTAAAGATCTCTTGTTTATTTACTCTGAGCTTTGATTATATGTGAATTTGCTTTTAACATAATTTTCTCATGTGTGTTTTGGATTGTTGTTTTCTCTGATTTTGTTTCTCTGACATTCTGACTCCATCTGCTTCCTATTTTTCAAGAATTCCTCAAAATTTCCCATGGACTGGTGGCATTTTTTTTTCTGTTTGTCACTGTCGTTGTGGATTTGTTCCTTTAAATACATTTAAAGATGGCTGTACATACCCAGCCCCATCTTGAAATAATCTTTACTATAGAACCTCTAATTTTAATAATCTAAGAAAACAAGTTCAATGATTTAAATAAATTCTTAGAGAATAGTTTTTTTCTAACTGTATCTCCAAATTTGAATGTGCAGCTTATTTGGAACTTGTTTCAATCTTTACATGGTTGCCTCATAGAAGACCTCTTATCTGATCTCAAAACTGGTTGATAAAATGAAAGAGGGAATCATAAATATGATACATAGATACATTTTATCCATGTAAATATATACCTGTACATTCTTGTGTCAATCTTTTAATTAAAGATTATTTTATTTTTGAGTACAGATAACCCTGTTCATAATACCCATTTATCAGTCTTGCATAGAGCATGCCCATAATACATTTTCCATGTTTTCAAGTTTTGGTTTCTCTATAGTCGGACAAGAACCTAAGGTCTTCTATGTGGAGGATTCCTCTATATTTGTAATTTTTATCTCCTTGTCTAATTCATTTACAGTTGCCTAGCCCATACTTATTTTGCAATAATTATTTTTTCCCTTTATTTAAAATAAATTTATTTAGTTAAATTAGTTTCGAGTATACAGTACATTGGTTAGACATCTATAATGTTCATAAAATGATTCCCCCAATTGCTCCCTCCCTCCCCTGTCACTCCACTTAGCCATCATATTAATGCCAACTACATTCCCTCTTCCATGCTCCCCATGCCCAACTATCAACTACTAATTTGTACTTCTTTAACCCTTCACCCCATTCTCCCAGCCTCCCAACCCCCCTCCCCTCTGTCTAATTGCAATAATTATTTTAACAATACTCTTTATTGTAATTCTTCAAAATAGTTTTTTTATTGAAACAAATTTCTTTATATTTCCATTTTATTTATTTATTTAATATTTAAATTATATTGTTGTGATAATAAGTATGGTAGGCATAACAGTTTTGGAACTAAGATACTTAATTTTAA
>NW_011888882.1:3250510-3266454 GCF_000151845.1 Pteropus vampyrus
GCCACAGGAGCATGTATTTGCCATAACCATTACTTATAACCATTAAATAATTAGTTTCAAATATATAAAGGACTTCTATAAATAATAAAAGAGATAACACAATAGAAAAGTGCAAAATATATGAATAGGTAATTCACAGGAAAGAAAACCTCAAACCACGCATATCTTAGCCTCATAATCACCAAGGAAATGCAAATTTAAAATAATGAAATATGATCTCACAACATTAGATTTCCAAAAACCATAAAGTCTAGCAATATCAAATGTTAGTGAAAATAGGAGTGACAGGAACTCTTAGACAAAGTTAGTGGAATTGTGTAATGGCACAACTACCTTAGAAAGCAGGTCACAATTTCAGAACCTAATTCCAATGACTCACTCACACATTAGTAAAATGTGTTGTGTGTTCTTTATGTGTATTGTATTCGATAGTAAAATTTTAGAAACCAATGTCAATCAATAGAAGAGTATATGTGTTTGGAGGTTTCAGGTTCAATGATTTCATAGAAAGATTCACAGAACTCAGCAAAATTGTTATACTCATGGTTATGGTTTATTACAGTGAATGGATGCAGATTAAAATTAGCAACAGAAAAAGGCATATAAGGCAGAGTCCAGGAGACAGTAATTGTGAGCTTCTACTTGTCCTGTCCTAATGGAGTTAGACAGACAGCACTTATTTCTACAAGCAATAATGTGTGACAACACACACAAAGTATTACCAGCTAGGAAAGCTCATCTGAGCCTTGGTGCCCAAGGTTTTAATTGGAGTTGCTCATTTAGGCTTGACTGACTGCCTGTGTGGCTGATCTTAGGCTAATCTCATTGTCTAACCCCTCCAGAAGTCAAGCTGATACTACATGGCCCAGGTCCTCTACCATAAATCACACTGTTAATGTAGAGTGCCTGGCACTCCCCATACTCCCTTGGTAAACAAGGACACTTTTATTAGGCAGGATACTCCAAGAGCTTAGAAGCTACCTCCCGGGGTCTGGACAAGAAGCAAATCTTTCTTTGAGATGTGCAGGATGTGGACATCTAGACTTGCTGAGTTAGCCTTTTACAGCACAGTGTATACGTAAATTGTGTTGTATTCATACAAAGGAGAAACTACATCTAAAGTATCAGTTGATTTTACAAACCTACTGTTGAAAAAAAAGCAAGTTGTAAGATAGTAGGTACAGTGCAGACCCACTTTATATAAAGTGAAAAACCACGTAAAATATTGCTCTATATTGTGCATGTATACATGAAATGTAGAAAAAATATTAAAATATTAATAGGGATAATAAACACCAGCTACAGAATAATTTTTTATCCTAGGGAACAGAAGCTGGGAATATCTTCTAGGAAGTATATGTTATGGGCATCAATTAAATCTCTTCTACTTCTCATGCTGGGTGTTGGGTATATAGATGTTTGTCTATATAATTACTATCTGATGGTTGACTAAGCCTAGACTATTTCAAATTTTAAAATATCATATATGGCATATGATAATAAATTTTTCACATAACAGCTTATTTACTAAATATATACTAGCTATAGTTATTTGCTATAAAAATTTTGATATAATATGAATTTGTTATGATGTTCTGAGCAGTCGGATATATTTTGGAATTAATCACAGTATTGAATTCAACTTGAAGATAGACAGAAATAGGACAAGATAGAAATTAATATAGTTATCTCCTTTCATGTTTATTCTTCTGAACTATCTCAAGGACAGAAACTGTGCCTCATCTCTTTTCTCCTGGCACATTACAAGTACCCAACAGATGGATATTAAGGTGATAGCTGAATTAATGAAAAATTAATAAATGAATTTCTCTAAGGATAACTACTCAAAGTAGTATCCAAAGTGACGAGACATTTTGAGAGAAATTGATGATGGGTTTATTTAGGGCGATATTCTCTGAATTTCAATGTTGCAAATTGAGGAGGCAAAAAGATCTGCTGACAGGGCCTGTCCATGACTGTAAAAACATGTGCTAGAATGGAGGTGTAGAGAGAGGCTCTTAGACAAATTTCATCAGCTTCACAAGTGTTACAGAACTAGTCCTGGCCTATGTTAAAAACAAATGGGCTAATAAATAAGACACATTTTCAGTGGTGCTACCAAATCACAGAAATTAAAGGAGTATTATATGGTGATAATTGTCCTAGGATTAAATTTAAAATCACTTAGAACCCTCTGGACTGAAATCCCCAGTGAATTACAATGGCTGAGAGCCTAATTGGCAGATGGAGAGAGGGAAATTTTCATTTTGTAGTGGAGCTTTAGGAAATGCCTTTCTAGTTTGAAGTCCAGAAAAAGAGATCACTTTATTTCTCCTAATATCTGAATAAGGGACAATTAAATGTGATTTTGGAGGTTACGGGAAAAGTAGAGACTTTTATATCACCCACCAAAAATCAGTGAAATCAGACATTGCTCCAAAAGCTGAAGCCAGAGAGAACATGTGCTATCCAGTCGCACAGAGTAGTATAAACAAATCATGGGCTGTTCTACCTTTAAGAGTGGCACCCTTTTCCTTAATGAGGGGTGATGTGCTATAGTTTTAAGCAATTTGACATTGATAAAAGTGATAGATTATGTAATTATATATACAGTGGCATTTAAGACACTTAAATTACATTTTTTAAGCTATAATTCATTCTCTCTCTTTCTCTCCTCTTTGTGTGTGTGTGTGTGTGTGTGTGTGTGTGTGAGTGAGAGAGAGTGAGAGAGAGAGAGAGAGAGAGAGAAAGAGAGCGAGAGAGAGAGAGATCTTAATTTTAACTTTCCTACTACTAAAACTATAATTACATGGCTCCAGAAAAAGTCTGGTCAAAGTTTCTAAGTTCAGATTGTCTTAGCATTATGACTGGGAAGAATTTAGGATTCTGCTTGCTAAGAATGATAGAAACTACAACATATTGAAAACTGTCTGTGTGCAGGCACCCTGTTAACCACTTTACCTGTATTTTGTGATTTGTTACTAACAACAGCCTTATGAGGAAACAGAAAGAAGTTGAATAATGTAACCAAGGAAACACAGGTTGTGGAGATTTGAACCATATATGTCTGACTATAAAGCTCAGACCATTCTTAACCCCGATGCTATGATGACATTTTTCTCTTCTTAGTCAGCTTTGTCATTAGCATACAGGGCAATTGAGTTTGCTAAATATACCTATTGGAAAATAAGGATATTCACATTGACTCATAAAAATGTATATGATTATGAATTAGATTGGGACACATATTTTTTCTGGAAATGCATAAAAAAGGGAGAAATATGATTATTATCATTAGTCTCCCTAATGAAACTTTATCCCCATGGGTGGAGGGGACTAAGCAGAACTCATGGTGTTAGAATGGTAGCCATCTCTTAACAGCATTTCCTTTCAAAGTATATAATAGAAATGACCAAAGATATACAATTTTCCAAGTTGTGTATTAAAATGAGGAGAAAGATTGATAGTATTGACCTGTAAGAGTTACCATTAATTAATCATTTATAAGGGCCTACCTGTCTGCTAAGTGTTATCTGTAGATTCTCACATTTAATCTTTACTATAACACTATTGGGTGGTATTATTGTTTTAATTTCACCACTGATTAAACTGAGGCACAGAGAGGAAAAGTGACTTACCCAAGGTCATGTCCCAGCAGTATGACTCTAAAAGGCAGACTCCTACCAATTGTTGTTGCACAACACAGCCTCTGCTTAATCAGAATGATCAAACTAACACTCTCCTGATAAGAATAAAACTTGGCTTCTAGGGGTGAAGATGAGAGCTGGAAAACACTCCTTATGTAAAAACATAAACGTAAGCTTTCAAATGGTCTAGTATTAAAAAGAAAAAAAATAATAAATTTGTTGGTAATCTGTTAGTTACTATCTTCATATTCTAAATTAATAAGAACCACAGTAATTTCAGAAGCTGAGAAGGCAGGTAAAGGACTGTCCACACACAGAAAAGTCCAGTGAAGCAGTTCTTGATAGAAAAACCGACAGCAGAGACTGAGCCTTTGGATTACTCGGTGAGTGACTATGGAGTCTTTCCTCTTAACTAACTAGAAGGAAAAGAAACAAATACATTGAAAAGAACCTTGCCCTCCCTTCCTAATTAATCTGTTTAATGTTTTTATTTTCTTTGATTCCTAAGGCTGTCTTGCCATTATACCTGTTCATAATAATATGGTTTTGACTGAGAAATTATAGTTTTTTAAAAAACTATCATTTTTTTTTGTCATCACTATAGTTTCTACACTTACTGATTCAGTCAACAACTATTTATTAAGCCCCTCTGTATGCCAGACTGTCCTCTTAGAGGAATATCTAGGTGAACAAGATCAAAATACTTGTCCACATGGAGTACATGTCTGTTGGAGAAGATAGGAAGTAAACATTAATGATAGAGCTCCAGAGAGTGACAAGTGCTGTGGAAGAAATAAAACACATTTCTGTGGAGGAGTAATCTGAGTATAGACTACATATTGTGTTAAAATGGATCTTGTTCTGAGGCGAAGAAACATGTTCCAGGCAGAAGGCACAGCCCAGGTATAATGCAAGGCAGGAATGAACTTGACAAGTTTGCTGTACAGCCAGATTGTGGTATTTATCATTTTATATCATGATTATTACTTTCATGGCTGCTTGCATAAGTAGAATGTTAGGACATACTTCTCGTTCATTTTTTTTTTTTTAGCAGCTAACATAGTGTTAGGGATACATGATATTTAACATATATTTAACAAATGAATAAGTGCACTGATGCTCCTTTTCTAGAAACTGTCAACATGAAGGTCTGTTAGCTATATAAAGGTGAAATGAATAATCTTCTTACCCAGCACTCAGTGTGTTTACTGGGATAGACTACATTTTTATTTTTTTATTTTTTGCTCAACATGTTAAAATGATGAACGTATCTATGTTAAGACAAGGTTCTGATGATAATCTTGTTATATATTTTCATTTATTAGATGAGCTTAAGGTATTAAATTCACTTCATTTAGAGATATTATTAAATATCATATTAAGATCATTTAGATTTTCAAATAAAAATTTTCTAGACTTTAGATCCTAGGATTAGTTGGAATAAAGTGACCTCGTGAAAATCAAGCTTTGTATCTGATTAAATTTTGTGTGATATTTTAGAATTAAATCTTAAAACACTTTTGGTATTATCACTAAAACAAATTGTAAAATTAAATATAGTTATTCTGAAAATGTGTGTTTTTAAATTTTAGAAATCAATTTTGACATCATTAGTATATTTAGGACTACCAGTGCTCTACAGAATGATGTTAAAATAAATTTAGAGGACATGAAAGATTACAGCGTTTTACAGTGTACTTTTTGAGACTCTGAAAGAACTGTAGTAGATGTGGCTTGACTACCATGTGTGCTGATAATTTTCACATGCAAACACAAATATTAATAGTTACAGAGCATCGACAGTAACATTGCTGTTATATTAATAAAAAACAAAAAAAGAAAATTCCATGAGAATTGGGCAGCTGATCATGAGATATGAACTTATTGGTTAGTGACTGACAATATTTATTTCCTTCTGCCTTTGCCTAAGACTGATCACGTTGTCAAATATCCAACAATATGTAGAAGTTGAGGTTTCAATTTTAAGTAAACTTAATTATTTTCCTTCTGTTTTTTTAAGTTGGCTTTGGTGATTGCATACTGAAGACTTTGCTTTATGAGCTTCCCATATTTCACGAAGTCTGACACTACGGAGAACTGTAAGCATTCTTCCAATGGGGAACACTTTCTTCTAGAACAAGGACCCAAAAGATGAGTATGTTTCAGATTCCTTTTCTTGCTTCTTTCCTATGCTCTTAGCAGAGATCTACAATAAGGAGAGTCACTGACAGGGATAACATTTGTACTCTGAACAGATTCAAATCTTAAAAAGAGAGAATCTCATTCAAAATATTAATTTATTTTTTCTGTTTTCTTTCTTATGTTTTCCCTTTCTTATCTAAAACATATGGATAGGTATCAATAAGACTGATTTTCATTAAAAGCTGTTACTGTTGAATGCCAGATGACCAAGACTCAAATGGTTTGTGGAAACCCTTTAGACAGACTCTGTAGCAACAAGCTCCTTAGGGAACATCCTTCGTCAGAGGTGAGTTCTGTGACTGTGCTCAAGTCCTGCATTGTTTCCATGCATCTACGTGCAGAACTTTATGCTCCCAAGTTCCTCTGGGCCTTGGACTCTGTTTTTATCTATTCGACAATATGGTACATGGAAAACTCATTATTTTTTTTTTACAAGTCTCCTCTGTTAGTAATTATTTAGTGGTTGTGTAGATAAAGATGCAGGAACACAATTCTCTTTATAGATAAAAATTGCATTTTCGTAGTCCCAAATCTCTGGAGGAATTCATTTATTTGTATTATTATTATTTATTTTTTGGTACGTGATTATAGTATAAGTGCTCAAGATTTATCAAAACAAAAAGAAAAAACATTGTCTTCATTGGCAGTAATTTGGAAGGAAATTTTCATGTTTTTGTTACATTTTTGCAGAAACAAATAAGCCAGTATGTAAAAAGTTATAAAATACGCTTAATAAACCCTCATACTGATGCAAAGTTAACATTGGTCACTTGGTAATTGAATAAAAATTCAGCTCACAAAACAGCATTTTGGCTGCAATCAATGCTTATGAAAACCATGTGCAGTTTGTGCAAACTCTGCTTGATTTGGCAACGCTGGGAGTCAGCTGTGATTCCTGAGCATAATAAATGCATTGGTTTGAATTCTCCTGTCGGTTGTATGTGAGGTTTGTCTGTAGCTCATTCAGATTCAAGATACACTTTAAGGTAGAATTAAGAGGGGAACTGAAGGAAAGAAGAAAGTCTTCATTTGAAATCCTTTTATTGAAGTGTGGTCATACTGGGTGATGCCATACTGGAAATAGATAATTTTCAGAAATGAAAATAACATTGCTTGCCTCGGTTCAGATTTCACCCACAGAAACTACTAAATTCTTATCAGACTCAGCGTCAGCACTACGTGAAAACTTAGTTCTTTATGGAAAGGGGATCATCTGGCCTCCTGTTTTTAAAATAGACTAGAGATTACTCACTTACTTCTCTGCAATTATAGCCATCTGATCCTTTGAAATTGTGGAAGCGTGAGATGATGACATGATTGTAACACAAATCCATCCCGAAGAGCCCAGTATTTAAAAATCCCCCATGTTCACACACCAAAGGGTTACTTACGATCTGAGGCTCATCACTGATAACTGTCAAATATATCAAATTGGTGTCTCAGCGGAGTGAAAACAGGAAATGCATTCTATTGTAAACTTCTAGCCTTTGAATATAGGAAACATTATTACAAAATAGAGAGTTTAGTAATCTTTTCAGTACAATATATGAACTGCAATGAAGTACCCCTAAGGGGGTCTTTGTAGTCAGATGAAAAGGTCATTATTTTTTACAGATGACAGTTTGGAAAATTCAAGGCTAATTGGCCAGATTTTAGCCTGAAGCTCTGAAGGCAAGGAATGGTGCTGCTCCTCCCTCTGTTCCCTTCTACTCTGGGCCCTGCTTCTGATGTCTTTTACCTTTCATCAGCAAAGTCCCTGCATGGTGAAATGGAGGTTGATGAAAATATTTTCAAGAGCCAGAATTGCCACTGTTACATTTGAATACTTATCTTCTAAAAGAGTTATAAAATATAATTTCAAAAATCCTTACTTAAAAAAAATAACTTAATATACTAATGACAAAAAGCACTAGATTAGGATTGAGGAGACTGAGGTTCCAGTGCTGTCTCTGCTGTATACTCATCACTAAGTTTTCGACTAGACTGAGCTTTAGTTTCTTCTTCTGAAAATTGGAGATATCTGCTGACCCCACATCAAGAACTCGTTAGGTGAATCAGTTTGAGATTGGGACCTTGTGAATTGTAAAGTACTACATAAAATGCATTTATTGTCTGGCTCTAATCAATAAACAAGCAAACAGGTATCATATGCTTCAGCAATATTAAACTTCCTTTGTGCTTTTATTTTCTACTTCCCAAATACCTTTACCAGTTCTCCCTCTTTCCATTGCTTTACCCCATATGGACTGTGTAACTTTTTAAAACTGTTTCATCCATATTTATCATTCCTGCCCCTTTTGTACTTCATTACTTGATGCTTGACTGAATATTACCTTCCATTATTCAAAGGTTCTTTGGTCATAATGTAGTTTCTCTAATAATTTTGTAAACTCTTAGTTATTTCATGTCTATTCTGCTTATATGCATATGGACTGAAACAGTGCTGGGCAAATTTGACTTCTCTATTAGGATGGTTTGTAGCAAGTTTGGCTATTGTGATCTAGAACCCTATGTGTTGACCTTCCATACTGTGCTTCATATTTTATGTTTGGTTTACCATGACTCAAATATCTGTCTTTTTTGACCAGCCATATCCTTAGTCACCTTCTTTCAGCCTTTAGGGCCTTGACTCCTTTAACTTAGTCAACTAAAATGGATTTAAAAAAGAATAATTCTTTCATGATGTGTAAGTAAACTGGAATAACGGGAAAGATATTCACAAGTGTGGAGTAGCTTGTATAGAGACAAGAATGCCTGTCCCTATTACATCTATTCAAACTTATACTATATAATTGGATTAGAGGGACAATTGTCTTCAGTTACAAAAAATGATACACTGCCAAAGCATAAACAAACGAATAAGCTCTGTGTCTATTAAGCAGCAAATTGCTGTACGTAGAGCAATATTACAGGAAAAAAAATGCTCTGAGAGGATTTTGTTGCATTTGTCAGTGCTGCAATCATATCTCTTTCCAATGAGTATGCTTGTGGTTGCCCAGAGGTCTGTATTCAAATGCTTCCCTGGAAATTAAAAAAAAAAACAACATTGAACTGAAATTACTATTTTTTAGTGGGATCCCCAGACACAAATTCTGTTATTGCCATCTAACAGCCGGTGTCCCTGTTCAAGCTTCTGTGTAAGTATGCAAACATACAGTCGCCTTCTTTCGTAATTATAGAGCCTTGAAGTGCTAGAAAGAAGTGGCAATTAATAACGCACATTACAAAGGCATGGTAACTTAGGCATTAAAAATGCTGCTTAACAGAAACTATTGTAATGGGGGCTGTGCAGTGGGATGCTCATAATAATTGGAATAGATTTAATGTATGTATTTATTCAAACTGTAAAGTGGTTGCAAACAACAGCAGGAGAAGCAATATGTTACACAGGGCAAAAAAAACTGAAATAAGGAATAAAATATATTCTTAACATTTTTAACCACAATTTTGTCCCTTAAAGGATGATTTAACACTATGAGTCTATCAACAGAATCAGCTATTTGTTTTCAATTCCAATGCATTTTGGTTATGAACCATGAAAGAATTATTGAAACTAAATTTCGATTGAATTTTAAAACATCAATATGGTTGAATATGTAAAAGGCCATCCATTCTAACTGTTTAAATTTCCTGACCAAATAGATTCAATTTATATGCCTTTTAAAAAATCATTTTTATTCTTCTTATCCCAAGAACTATTTGAGACAACACTCCAACCACTTAAGCAAATCTTATGTAATCTTTGAACGTTATTGCATTTGATGTACAAGGATATGAATTTTGATAGGGAATTTCCTGGTATACTGTAGTACCACCAACAGTGCAGTTTTCTGATGCTGAACAATAGGAATATTCAACTACCTTTCAAAAAGCCACAAGCTTACTATTTATGAGTGCTCAGAAGTCATTGTTAAATGAAACAGGGGGTGTAGCAATCTCAGAAATGTATACCAAGAAAACATTTTTGTTAATAGAGCCTTGGTACTTATTTAATTAAATTAGTGTTTAAGAGTGCTCCAAAATGAACTAATTTATGAATAGTTTCTAAGTGCCTTTTTTAAAAAATGAAATAATTGTCTCATTGTGACTATAAGATCTATAGCTTTTGTTATAGCCAGCTATTAATTATTCATATTTTTTAAGCATTGTAATGCTCATGTCCCTGTGTACATCAGTCATGAGCACTAGGATTCTATTTAAAGCCCAAATAACACTAATCCATGTTCTCTCCCTTTAAACCACAAAAAGTCCAGGAAACTACAATGCAATATATGGTAATCCCCAGCAACATCAACATGTTTTACAAATCAGTACTGGTGCCATTATCATCCCACCATCTTTTAAAACTAGAATCGGAAGGAGCGAGGAAAGAGAAAGTGATGGAGAGAGAGAGTGAGAGAGAGATTACCAATATCCAGTGTGAAATAGGGAATATACCTATCGATTCTGCACATGTGACAAAGATAATAAAATCTTATGAATAACTTTATGCCAATGTATTTGACAGCTTATATGAAATTAACAAATGCCTTTAAAATATAAATTATAAAAATGAACTCAAGGAGAAATAGAAAATCTCAATAGTGTTTACCAATTTACATTTTCATATTTGCATAAAGAGCACCCAGGAGCAGACGATCTTAATGCTGACTTCTATGAAATATTAAAGGAAAGAAAGAATACCAATTGTATACAAACATTTTTTCGACAATATAAGAGGGATAATACTCCTTAACGCTTTATTTGAGGCTAGCATTTCTCTGATAGCATTTCTCTGAGCTATGCATTATAAGACAGCAAACTATAAACAAATATTTCTCAGGAACACATTAAAAAGTCTTTGATAATAACAAATTAAATTCAGCATCATATAAAAATAATGTCACAACATAGAATATTTTGTCTCTACAAGGTTGATTTAACATTTGGAAATCACTCTGTTTATTAGTCCATTAACTGAACAAAGATAAAAAACCATATGATCATCTCAATGAATTCAAAAAAGAACATTTAAAAAAATTCAGTTATTATTCATGATGAAAATTTCTTGATAAGCTAAGAGTAGAATGAAACTTTTTGTTCTGAAAAAGGGCACTTAAAAATGTCAACTAACAATATATTTAATGATGAAAACTCAAATCTTTTCCTTTAGAACTGGGACCCTTCCCTTTGAATTAGAAAAAGGCAAAAATATCTGCTCTAACATCACTTCTATTCAACATTATACTTGTATCCCTAGCCAGTACAATAAGGTAAGAAAAATAAAAGACATACAGGTTGTAAAGGAAAAAGTTAAGCTGTCTTTATTTCCAGGCAACATGATCATGTAATACAGAACCCCCTAAAGAATCTAGAAAAGCTGCAAAAATTAATAAGAGAAATTTAGCAAGGTATCAACATACAAGGTCAATACTCCAAACACAAAAGAAATTATATTTCTATATACTAGCAATAAACAATAAGAAAATAAAAATTTAAATATTTTATTTATAATAACATCGACACATGAAATATTTAAAGATAATTTTAATAAAACAAGCAATAAACCTGTATGTTGAAAACTACACAACATTGCTGATAGAAATTGAGTACCTAAATAAATGTGTGTGTGTGTGTGTGTCTGTGTGTGTGTGTGTGATCTCATGGTTTAGCAGATTCATTATTATTAAGATGTTAATTCTTAAACTTGTCTATAGATTTAACATAATTGTAATCAAAATTCCAAGATTTCCTTTTTTTAAAAAAATTGACAGACTGATTCTAAAATTTAATTTGAATTACATTTTAAACCACTATGTTATATGATCTCTCTGCTGCTTCCATAAACCTGCACCATGCCAAAGAGCTACTCTGTCAAAGGTGCACTAGTCACCCCCAATTAGGTATTAACGGGACAGTCATCAGTCCCTTGATGGAGTAAAACCACATGAATAGTGAAAGACAGGAATTCACAAGGATGCCAGATACATTTACATTTCATAATGAGATGAATTGGTAGAATTTTAAGAATGTAACAGATTCACTTAAAAATTCTGGCTGAGTACATATGATCTGTTTGTCTAGGGAGGTGCCACCAACTATTCAGGACGATGCAAGTTCAGGATATGCCACAAGGGCAACTTCTCTTCCTACATTTCATAGCAAATTTGCTTTCTTCTGAGACCACAGATATGCCAAAAGATTTTTTGTTGTTGTTGTCGTTGTTGTTTTTAATTTTTGTTTCTTTTTTCACAATGCCTCTGCTGGCACTAGTGGCTGTTACTGAGGATTTTAAGAGGGATGTTTGTAAGAGGCAGAACTGCTTACATTACAAAAATTTCCCTATAATATTTCATCATTAGTAACTGTGGTTTCTTTCTGCTTACAAAAAGGCAGACTTCATTAACATTCCTCCGTCCTGCTGAGTCTGGCCACAGTTCTCAGCAGGCATTCACATTTCCAGAAAGCTTGAAGGTCAAAATTCTGCCTCTCCATGTGTCAGAATCACTTCATGACTTCAACTTACATTCAGACCACATGGGTCTCTGCTCTTGCTTTGGAAACAAATCCAGGAAGGCCTCACTCTGGTTAGAACAGCCATGTTGGTAGAGCAATAAATAGAAAGTCTTCAGTCATTCAGTCAAATGAAAAGAGGTTGTGCCATGAAGAACTAACCAGACAATGTACCAGAATATGATCGTGGATTGTGGTCATGACTTAATTATTTAACTTATAGTTTATGATTTACAGCCAATCTAATTCAAAAAGGGATTCTGGACAAAATGTGTTAGGAAGCTTCCTAAGTACATGAAAATGAATATATAGAGGTCAAAGCTTAAAATGTCCCAATTATTTTAAATTTTAGAATAGTTTTAGATTTACAGAAAAATTGTGGGGATAGTAGAGTTCTTATGCACTCTGTACCAGTTTCTCTTACTTTAGTATTAGTGTGATACATTTGTTACAATAAATGAACCTTATTATTAACTAAGGTCTGCAGTTTATTTGGATTTCCTTAGGTTTTATTTTGTTTTGTTTATCTAATGTCTTTTTTCTGTTTTAGGGTCCCATCCAGCATACTGTGTTACTTTTAGTTGTCATGTCTCCTTAGGCTCCTCTAGATAGACTGCAATAGTTTTTTCAGACTTTTCTTGTTTTTGATGACCTTGACAGTTTTGAGAAGTACTGGCTAAATATTTTATAGAACCTCTCTCATTTGGAATTTTTCTGAAATTTTTTTCATGATTAGACTGGGGTTATAAATTTAGGGAGGTACAATGCCATTTTTATCACATTTCATCAAGGGCACATGCCATCCACAGGTCTTACCACTATGGACGCAGACCTTAATCATCTGGCTCAGGCAGTGTTCCTTGGATTTCTCCACTGGAAAGTAATTACATTGTAACTTTTGGAAGGAGTTCACCTCCCAAACCAGAGTCTTTGTAAAGAGCTGACTACGTGCAGTCTACACCTAGTGGATAGGCGTTGTGCTCCACCTCCTTGGCAGCAGACTATATACATTTTATTTGAAATTCTTCTGTATGGGAGACTTGTCTCTTCTTTCACTTAGGTGGTAGTTCAGTTATTTATTTATCTCAGTATGGACTCACATATATTTATTTTATACTTTGGGTTATAATCTAATATTACATTTTTTTTTTTCTTGCTCAAATTGTTCCAGCTTTGGCCATTAGAAGCTCTTGTCTCCCGTATCCCTTTGACAAATCCCCATCTTTTGGGGTATGATCATTTCCTGACTTTCTGGCACTAGAAAATGCTCTAGGCTCATTTTGTCTATTGCCTGCCCCAGCCTTAGAATCAGTCATTTCTCTGAGGACCCCTGGTTCTTTTTATTAGAAACCAACATCAAGGTGCTAGCAAGACTGCCCTAGGTTTTATAATACCAATTTTCACCATGTGACTGAAAGGACCTTATATACTTTCTTTTACCAGTGGATTTCTGGGTCATTTAAAAGTGTTTCAAATATTGTCTGACTTAATGGAGAGTCAGACTAAGTAATATCCATTGTTTCCATTGAATAATTGACATAAACAATACAACGTGGAGTGTTAAATGTATACAGATTTTAGAAATTTAGACTCTATCAACACCTCGGAGCAGTGCTTCTCAAGCTTTGATGTGAACACTTATCACCTATACATCATTTAAAATGCAGTTTCTCATTCAGTGGGTCTGAAGTGGTACCTGAGAGTCTGCATTTCTAACAAGTTTCTTGGTGATACCACACTTTTGATAGCAAGACCTTAGAGAAGGCATTGGCAGGTTTTTTTCTGTAAAAAGCTAGATCATAAATATGTTAGGGTTTGTGGACCATACAATATCTGTGTCAGTTATTCAACTCTACTGTTATAACATTGTAGACAAAACATAAAGAATGACCTTGGCTGTGTTCCAGTAAAACTTTATTTTTTATTTTACTGTGTTCCAGTAAAACTTTATTTATGAACACCGACATTTGAATTTTATATAATTTTCACATGTCACAAAATATTAAGGTAAAAACCATTCTTAGCTCCAGGGCCATATAAATCAAGTGGCAAGTCATAGTTTGCTAACTCTATCTAAGAGCAATGCTTCCCAAATCTGGCCATGTATCAGAATCTCAGTAAGGAAGTTTAAAGTACAGTTGTCCAGATTTCACGCCAGAGGTGTGCCATGGCATGTGTACCTTACAAAGCTCCAGAAGTGATTTTGAAGCGCAGCTAGATTGGGCCTTGCCTGGTTGCTTTCCAGTCGTAGCCATTCTCTCTCTGATTGCACACTTCTAGTGAAAGGAAGATCACTACCTGGCAAATAGACCATTCCATTTATGGACATCTTTAATAATTGTGAGTTTTTGTTCTTTTTTGTTACCACTGTGCTTAAATTTGCTTCCTTGTAGCTTATACTTATAAATTCTTTCTTCCTTCCAAAGCCATGAGGAGTACGTCTAATCTAATTTCTGTGTAATATTGCTTCTAAAATGTTTGAAGAAAACTATTATCACACTACCTTCAAATCTTAAATTTCTTTTGCAGATTGAACATCCTCATATTCTTTAAAGGATTTGTATACAGTGTATTTTCAGCTTCTATCACTTAGGTCATACTCTTCTAGAATACCTTGTGTTCCGCTTTCTTTTGTCATTTATTGTATACAGAACATGTAGAGTATGACCACTACAAAATCCTGGCAGACTGTTGGCTACATTGGCTTGATGCCTCAATGCCAGTAATGCCAGACAGTTTACATTGCTGTTTTATACTGAGCTTGTTACCAACTAAAATTCCTAGGACGTTTTCAGTGGGACTAAAGTTAAATCAGGTCTCTTTTTTTCTATACTTACTTAGGGGTTTACTGAATACAAATGCTATATTTTATATTTATCCCTATGAGATTTCTCCTTGGTCCACCATTCTTAATTTTTTTTTTTTTTTTTTTTTTTTTTGTAACTTTACTTTTGCTTTTAATTTACACCTATGGCACCTGGTCTTCCTAGGTGGTCTCCCATCCAAGTACTAACCAGGCCCAACTCTGCTTAGTTTCCGAGATCAAACAGGATCAGGCTTGTTCAGGGTGGCATGGCCATACACTCACAATTCTTAAAATTTTTTAAAAAGCTTTGTTATATGTGTTACATTGTTGCACTGTTGAATATAAATTTTTTTATACTTCCCTTTATCCCTGCGCTAAGCTAGGCCCTCTTATACTGACTCAGAGCTTGGCAATGTGGTTTGTTTTAGCCAATGGAACAATAGTAAATGTGACATAGCAGAGACCTGAGAAGTGATTATAATAGGGCTTGTCTTCTCTTTTGCTGCCTTGTCTTTTGGAACGAGGAGACTACAAAGAGAACACATTTAAGCTAGCCTTCTGGGGGTTGAAAGGCCAGGTAGAGAACTTAGGCACTCTGTCCTACAGTTAGCCAGTCCAAACCAAACTGCAGTTGATTGTAGACACATAAATGAGCTTTAGCCAAGATATATTAAGCTTAGCCCAGGTCAGCAGAACTGTCCAACTGACCCAACTTAAACCATTGAACCATAGAACTATGAGATAATAAATGCCTGCTATTTTAAGCCACAATGTTTTGGGCTGATTTTTTTTTTTTT
>NW_011888882.1:3266504-3280935 GCF_000151845.1 Pteropus vampyrus
CTAAGCTAGGCCCTCTTATACTGACTCAGAGCTTGGCAATGTGGTTTGTTTTAGCCAATGGAACAATAGTAAATGTGACATAGCAGAGACCTGAGAAGTGATTATAATAGGGCTTGTCTTCTCTTTTGCTGCCTTGTCTTTTGGAACGAGGAGACTACAAAGAGAACACATTTAAGCTAGCCTTCTGGGGGTTGAAAGGCCAGGTAGAGAACTTGGGCACTCTGTCCTACAGTTAGCCAGTCCAAACCAAACTGCAGTTGATTGTAGACACATAAATGAGCTTTAGCCAAGATATATTAAGCTTAGCCCAGGTCAGCAGAACTGTCCAACTGACCCAACTTAAACCATTGAACCATAGAACTATGAGATAATAAATGCCTGCTATTTTAAGCCACAATGTTTTGGGCTGATTTTTTTTTTTTTTTAATAGCAAAAGCTAATTTATGCAACATCTAATATAATACTTATTCTTTCCACTTGCATATCACTCACAAAATTGATGGGTTCCTATATCCAAGTTATTGAGTAGATTCTGACCAAATAAAGAGCTGTGAGATACAACTCTAAATGTTGACGTTGGCCAAGTCTCTTTGTTCAGCCAGCTGTTAAATACTCTTAACTATTTTACATGCAGCCTGCAATTTGCAAAGGAAAAATTGCATTGGAATAAAAAATGAAACTAGATTGTAATTTTAACATTTTTCTGCCTTCTGATTAGTCTGAAAGATTATGTTCTGTTTTCTAATGTCACAATATTATTCATAGTCAGAATGTTTGAAGTATCTGGAAATAAATTATCTTCATTAAAAAAAAAATAAAGCTTTTCTGAGAATAGTAGTTAAATTGTTTCATATTATGAAAACCAAAATGAAGAAACTATTGAACATTTGAAAAATTTCTTAAAACCTTTTCATATTGATGAATTTTATAAACTTTCTAAATGCAATGAGTTTTTTTTTTTTATTCGTATTTTTTTGTTTGTTTTCCTCCTGAGGACCCTCACTATTGCCTTCAGTGTGAAATAGAAGTGCTGAAATCTTGAGTGTAAGAGTTGAGGAAAAGAATGAAAAAGACATTTCCTGCATGATTAATAGCAGGAAATACCAGAAAAATCATCCAAAATATTCTTTTCCCTAGAGATTTTATTTTGTTCCATGTATTATTTTTACGTTTGTTTTTTTTTAAAGCTACATATTATCTTCTTCAATGCACTATTCTCTTTGTACACAGTACCATTACTACATTGAAAAGAGAAATAAAACCTTAGAACAACTTTAGGATAATCAGAGACAGCAAACCAATGATCTTATGATAAGAAAAAATAACATAATGGAAAGAATACTCAGTTGGGAATCACGTAGTCCTGATAAGATTGTCTCAGATGTCAATTACTAGTTCTTTGGGCATCCTTCAGAATAGTTTCTTTATGTATAACATGAGGATGTTAATAATACCTAAATTATCGGATCCTTGTGAGGACTATATGTGTAAAATGTCTATTACACTGAAATTAATTATTAAATAATAATAGCTATTAAATAATAATAGCTATTCAGATTAATAAGAATAGAAAATCTCTTAACGAGCATTTTTTTGTGTCAGGCACTATGCTAATGGATTGGCTCGAATGGCATAAAAACCAAGGCTTATTGGTTCTATTCATATTAGTCTTTATACAAACTGTCTGTAGTTTGTATATTTTATTGTCCACCTTGTATAGCTTCCATTCCTAGTCCAAGACGGCTGCTGGGAATTAAATTATAGAATCTCTGCTCATGCTAGCAACTGAAAAAGGAAATACATTATTTCCCCCTTTAAGAACACTCATCTTCCTCACGTGGCAATACTTGGCTATAAAAGAGGCTGGAAAATGTAGCCTTTATTCTATCTGCCCACTTAAAAATCAGAGATTCCATTACTGGAAGGAGAAAGGATATTGAGGGGAACAAACTAGAAATTTTGTTACAGATGTTTAATATATTGATTCTTTAGTGCATTGGCATGAATATGTTTTTCAAACACATTTTTCATTTTAGTAGGTGAGGTGGGAACAAAAGTAAGGAAAGATACCACAAAAAATTTTACCCAATTCCAAGTTTATCCTAGAGCTGTTCTAGAGGAGGTATTTGATTAGAAAATGATTTTCTTGGCACCTTGAATGTTAACACACTGTAGTTAATTCCTTCCTTCCTTCCTTCTCTCCCTCCCTTTTTATTTTTTCCTTCCTCGCTTCTTCCTCTCCCTCCTTCCTCTTCTCTCTCTCTCTCTCTCTCTCTCTCTCTCTCTCTCTCTTTCCCTGTCTCTCTTTTAAGTCAGGACAAGAATTAACTTCTAAAGATACACTTACGTGAAGTCCAAATCTAATTTACTTTTGCACAAAATTTGACTTTTTGAATAAAAGCATGTCATCCATCTGTAAGAAACAAACCTAAATTAAACCTGTTTTCATGATAGATCTGTTAAATAGATCTGAAGGGCAGCCTCAGGGAAGACTGGAGGACATGACATAACAATTTCTACTTTCATTAAGAACTATGCTTAAAAAACCTTGATTCGTTTTTGTATTTTTTTTCTCAAATCTTCATATTTTGTTCCCTGAAACTTTCTAATTTCCTGATAGCAGTATTTAATTTTCCCATCCTGGTTTATTTCTTTTGTAAAACATGGTAGTACATACTGCAGACATAGTCTTCTAATGACAAAAGTTCATAAATTTATAAAAAGAATAACCATCTTAAAAATTCATATGTGCTATAAATAGCTGTGTTAGTTTCCTAGGGCTGCCATAACAGATAATCACAAACTCGTTGGCTTAAAACAACAGAAATTTCTTCCCTTATAGTTCTGGAGACCAGAATTTCAAAATCAAGTTGTTGGCAGGGTTGGTTTCTTCTGGAGATTCTGAGAGAGAAGTCCATGGCTCTCTCCTGGCTTTAGTGCCTGCTGGCAATCCTCTGCTGTTGGCTATATCATTGCAATTTTTGCCTCTATTTTCACATTGACTTCTCTGTATGTGTAATCAACCTTTGCTCTATCTTACAAGAAAGGACATTTGTGATAGCATTTAGGGCCTACCTGGATAATCCAGATTAATCACCTCATCTCAAGATTCTTCATTTAATTTCATTTGCAAAGATCTTTTTTCAAAACAAGTAGCATTTACAAGTTCCAAGGATGAGGACTTCATGTCTTTGGCCATTATTCAACCTACTACATACAATAATTTATAAATGCTTAATCCTTAATGTTTTGTGACATTGAACTACTCAGTAGTAACAGAGTTCAACTCTTTACCCTGAATGTAATGAGGTTTACATTTGGTAGACTTTGTCTTTTTATGAAAATTTTGAGTAAAATGTGTTTTTCACAGAGCAAATAAAATTCTTTGTGAGGAGATACTCTATATGTTTATCACCTGACAGTTCCAGGAGTAGAAAAAGACTCCCAGGTGATGGATCTACAAGACCCTGAGCTCTTCTTACTCTGACTGCCTTTCACCTTCTCTCAGAAGTTCTTTAGCAAAGTTTAGGGCATTGTAAATATTAGAAATTGATAAAGATTGTATTGCCAAAACTTCATGGTCTTCTCCAGCCCTGAGTAGAATACTCAACCTCTCTTTGTTGCTAACATGATAAAACTCTCCTCAATGAACTTAAGGGCACTTTGCTTTACCAGGAGAAGCTAGTATTTATTATCAATATATGTATCATCGATATGCACTAAAGAATCTTTATACAGACTGTCTGCAGACAGAAAATAGTTCCTGGGGTAGAAGATGGTAAGCCTGGTGAATATCTTGAAGTAACCTTATATTTTAACACACACACACACACACACACACACACACATACACACAATTAAATGCAATTTTTGTTTTAAAATTAGGCTATTTAACTAAATTTGCTTTTTTTTTTTTACCCCCTATTGGTTGATATGCATTGACTCAGCTGATGCATAATTCTATACTGAGGAACATTTTGACTGCAAAGTCTCTGGGAGGTGGCAGAGAAGATTCTTCACACACATAATATATACCATTGAATTCTTTCAAATTGTGTGTGTGTGTGTGTGTGTGTTTTAATTTTCCTGAAGCTGTTTCCTCAAAGTGCTTCTCTTCCTATTCAAAGATGATGATGAAAATTGAATTTTTTTTTTTTAAGCAAGGATTATCATTCTTGGGGCAACAGTTTTGATTGACTAGACAAAAGAAAAAGAAAAAGAGAAGCAGCAAAGAGTTCAATGTGAAAGTGTTAATAATTAAGGCAAGAGGTAGCCTAGGATGAACCAGTCTTTTCACTATAGATTGAGGAAAAGGACACATTTTAGAGATAAAGTGAAAGGAGATCAAATAAAATAGGCTCAACACCTGTGATAAGGTTAAAGAGAAATTACATGGTGGAAGGGATAAATTAATTTGTATTTTTTCTTTTTTTTTAGTTCATTTGCACTTGCTATCGGCCAGACCTCATATTTGGCTCATTTATGCCAAGTGTTTGAATCAGATCAAGCTGCCAGGCTTGGAATGGTCAAACCCAATGGCTGCTCATAGCACCGTTTTCCCTTCAGAACAATGTCGTGGACATAACTCACCTTGATAACAACAGCAATTGATATATTATCACTTAAGAATTGAACCGGCAATATTAGTTATTTCAATGATATTCTATGAATAGATTTTCTTAAAGACCACAAAATGAGAACAATGATGGGTAAGCTTAAATTGTTACGATGTTGCTGATTGTTGCACTGGAAGTGAAACCAGTGCTATTAGCCATGAAGAATTTAGGGTATCTTTGGCAGCAGGACCAGTGTCTCACAGAGTAATTTCCTGAGAAGAGATAGTAAGATTTAAGGACTAGGTTGGCACATAAACAATTATTGACACAGTATCTCCTCTTGTTACTTTTTTTTTTATTTTCATGCATTGTGTATTTCTTATGATAAAGTAAGAGATTCCATTTTCTGGTTTGTCTTCATGTCAAAGGAAGGTCTGGGGAATTGATTTAGTTATCCTGCTAATGACTTCCTTTCGGAAGTCTTATTTGAAAATGGAATAACCAATGCACTGTATACTTGAAACTAATAAAATAAAATTTTATAAAAAGAGAGAAAATGGAATTTCCATACAGAGCAATTCACCAGACTGGCCTGGTCACTGATAATACCTCTTTACTTCCAAATGACAGGTAGAAGTGGTCTATGAGAAAAATACCTTGTTTTGTATGCTGAATCTTTTGGCAATCAGTATGTCATTATATTAAGAGAATACTGTGGCATCTTTGAGCAGCAAACACTTCTAAAGCATAGGGCTTAGAACAGTCAAATAAGAATCTTGAATTCTGGATTTTAATTCTGATTTTGTTACTAATTAACTGTACTCCTAGGCAGATGATTTCCTAATTTCACACATACAAAGAAGAGATAATAAAGAATATAGAGTAGCTAGGAGCAACATATATCTGCTTGTGTGTATGTATGAGCACTTTGAAAATCATAAGAATAATGCAAATATAAGACTTCTGAAATGATATTAATGAGTACCTGTTTGAAAAAATGTGTAAATATCAAGACTCACATATATGGGAACAGTGTTGTTTGTTTGTTGGTTGGTTGGTTTGTTTTTCTCCTGACCTCTGTTCCATGCACATCAGGCTATGACTTCATTTAAGTAGTTCCATCTGGAACAAAAAGTAAAGAAATTTTAAGGAAATAATAGCATGCCTTCTCAATCTTGCAGACCCTATCTCCCTAGAGTTCAGGATCTGGTATGCCTGGGAATAGTTTACAACATTCTATACTTAAAGAAAAAATTCCTTCCTCCAACAATATGAATTCCTCTGTAAAAGGCATCCAGAGCCAATATTCAGCATGTTTAGAAAAACACCTAATTTAGGTCTCCATTACTGGTGTGGCCAGCAGGAACTCTGCTTAGCTGGAGCATTTATGGAAAATACATACAAAGAAAATGTTAGTTACAGAGACTCACAGAGTAGTGAAACTTTGAGTTCATTTTCTCCAGCTTAGATGTTGAGAAGCAGTAGAATGATTTTTTTAAATTGTTGTCTGCTTTTTTCATACCGATTTAAAGGAATTTGCTGTACATTTTTAAAATAAGCTATTTGACAGTTATTTTTATTTATTTTAATATAATTAAAATGTTTAAATTACAGTTGACATACAATATTATATTAAAGGTGTACAATAGAGTGATTAGATATTTATATACCTTGTGAAATGATCACCCTGATAAATATAGTACCCACCTGACACCGCACATAGTTGTAACAATATTATTGACTATTTCTCGTACTATACTTTTCATCCCCATGACTACTTTGTAACTACCAATTTGTACTTCTTAATCCCTTCTCCTTTTTCATCCTCCTTCAAAGCCCCCATCCCATCTGGCAACCATCAAAATGTTCTTTGTATCTATGAATTTGTTTATAATGCTGCAGTGAACATATGAATTCACATGTCCCTTCAAAGTTAGTGTTTTGAGATTCTTTGGATAAATAGCTGAAAGTGAGATTACTGGTTCCTTCTTTAACTCTTGTTATAGCCTTTGTTTTAATGTCTATTTTGTCTGGTATAAATATTGCTATCCCAGCTTTTTTGTTTGCTTGTTTTTATTTTCATGAAATATCTTTTTCCATCTCTTTACTTTCACTATGTATGTGTTTTTTGATCTGAAGTGAATCTTTTATAGGCAGCATATGTAAGGGTCTTGTTTTCTTACCCATTTTTTGATTGGAGCATTTAATCTATTTACATCTAAAGTAATTGTTGATAGATATTTAGTTATTACCATTTTATTATTTATATTTTTGATTTTGTTTTCTTTTTCTTAAAGAAAGAATCCCTCTAACATTTCTTGTAGTATGTACTGCTTTGGTGTTGATAAACTCTTTTAGCTTTTTCTTGTCCGGGAAGCTCTTTATCTGTCCGTTGATTCTAAATGATAGCTTTGCTGAGTAGGGTAATTTTGGTTGTAGATCCTTGCTTTTCACCACTTTAACTATTTCATGCCAATCCCTTCTGGCCACAAAGTTTCTGTTAAGAAATCAGCTGGTAGTCTTATGGGAGCTCCCTTGTAGGTAACTAATTGCTTTTCTCTTGTTGCTTTTAAGATTTTCTCTTTGTCTTTAACCTTTGGCATTTTAATTATGATGTGTCTTGGTGTGGGCCTGTTTTGGTTCATCTTGTTTGGGACTCTCTGAGCTTCCTGAGCTTGTATGTCTATTTCCTTTACTAGGTTAGGGAAGTTTTCCATCATTATTTCTTCAAATAGGTTTTCAATTCCTTGCTCTCTCTCTTCTCCTTCTGGTACTCCGATGATGCAAATGTTGTTATGCTTGATATTATCTCAGAGGCTCCTTAAACTTCCATTTCTTTGGGTTCTTTTTTCTTGTTGCTGTTCTCATTGGGTTCTTTCTGCTGCCTTATCTTCTAAATTGCTGATTTGATCCTCTTTTTCATCTAATCTATTATTAATACTTCCTAAGGTATTCTTTATTTCAATTATTGTATTCTTCATTTCTGACTGGTTATTTTTTATGTTTTCTATCTCTTTGTTCAAGTTCTCACTGAGTTCACTTACTCTTCCCCCTAAATTTATTAAGCATTCTTATAAACAATGCTTTGAACTCTACATTTGATAGACTACTTATCTACATTTTGTTTAATTCTTGTTCTGAAACCTTTTTCTCTTTTTTTGTTTAAGACATGTTTCTTAGTCTCCCCATTTTGGCTGCCTCTCTGTGTTTGTTTCTAAGTATTAGGTAACAGTCCTAAGTTTCCTGATTTTAGTAGAGTGGCTTTATATAGTAGGTGTCTTATGGTGTCCAGTGGTACAGTTTCCCTAATCACATGAGCTGGGTGCTCCAGGTATCTCCGTGTATAGATTGTGTGTACCCTCTTGTTGTAATTGAGCTTTGGTTGCTGTTTGCATGTCAGTGGGAGGGACTGACCCTTGGACCGATTGGTTGTGAGGACTGGCCAACAACTAGAGTGTAGGAGTTGTTGTGCAGAGACTGACCCTACAGAACACGACTCACTTTAGCAGGTGCCTACTCTGTCTGCCCTTTGTGTATGTTATCCTCAGATGTGGCCTTGAGTGGTGCTCTAGCTCAGTCCAAAGCTGGCCAAAGGGTGTGCCAGCTCCATAGTCTCCTGGGAGGGGCCGCACCACAGGCCAAGTTCAGCCGCTGCCTGTGCCCTGCCCAGGGCCACCTGGCATGAGCTATCAAGCAATCACAGAAGACTGCCACCCACACTGGAGTTAGAGTTTTCTCAAGAGGCACTGGAGCTGGCTGCTACTAGTGCTAGGTTTGGGGTGGCTCAGCAAGGGGTAAGGGGCACATTGAAGTCAGATGGTGCTTGTTTGGGGTTTGTAAACTTTTGAGAGATCTTAGGAGAGTCTACAGCATGAGCCAAGACAGGCCATTGGTATGGAAAAGCCATTGGAAGTGGCTTGGGTGGGCCCGAAAGTTGGATAGGGCGAGGTCTCAGGGAATCATCAGGGCAGGGTGACCAGTGTTAGCCAGGTTGACGGTAACTCAAAAATGGCAGTCATCTGCAGATTGGGTTGGGGGAGTGCCCAACAAAGGAACAGTGGCCTTCGCCAGCAGTTCTGTCTGGGAAAAAGCTCCCCTCTCCAGACCTTACCCTGAAACTCAGTTCCTCTTCATATGTCCCTGGAACCTTATGAGCTGCTTCCCCAGCACCAGAGCTCAGAGTGAGTGAGTTTGTTGGCAGGTAAATCCATGTTCGGGCTTTTTAAGAAGGGCACCTGAAACCCCTATAGCCTTTGATCTCACTCAGCCACAGTCTCCGTTGACTTTCACGTTCAGCTTTTGTGGAGACTTCTCTTCCTGGCACTGGAACCCTGGTCTGGGGAGCCTAGTGTGAGGCTGGAACCCCTCACTCCTTCAAGGAGACTTCCGCAGCTAAGATATCCTTCCCAATTTTCAACTGTCGCATGCGCATGTGGGGTCAGCTTGTTCCACATCTCTGTCCCTCCTACCAGACTCGAAGTGACCTCTTCTGTACGTCCTCAGTTGTAGGACTTCTGTTCAGCTAGATTTCAGACAATTCACTGGTGGCTGTTCTGTGGCTTAGTCATAATTTTGATGTGGTCATAAGAGAAGGCAAACACAACATTTACCAACTTTGTCATCCTGACTAGATTTTCACAGTAGAATAAATTTAACTTATGTGCCCCCTATGGAAATTTTACCTATATTGGATGAAAAGTAAATTTCTAGTAGAAAGGACCTTCCTTTGGTGGTCTCCATTGAGTGACCTTTGTTTGCTGCTCTCTGAGCAGTGTTAGAATCCATTCGAAAGGCTCGTTTCTGAACATTAGTTGTGTCTGCAGTACTTTAAAACATTTTTAATGGAAAGTGAGACTTTTGTCAGTCATTCATATATGTGATGTGTTGTACATGTTCTAGGCATTGTTTTTTATAGATTGTAGATAAACTATACATATATATGTACATATAATAAGTATATCTACTACATCAGAGATCCCCAACCCCCAAGCCGTGGACTGGTACCGGTCCATGGTCTGTTAGGTACCAAGCCACACAGTAAGAGGTGAGCAGTGAGTGAGCAAGCTAAGCTTCTTCTGTATTTGCAGCCTCTCCTCAGTGCTAGCATCCCTGCCTCAGCTCCACCTCAGATCATCAGGCACTAGATTCTCATAGGAACACTGGTCCCTGGTGCCAAAAAAGTTGGAGATCACTGTATTACATGACAAAGAGGAGAGAGAGAAAGAGAAACCAAAAAGGAAAAGAAGAGGAATGAGAGCAGGGAAAAGAGAAAATTCCTAGTTATTACCCAGTGCCTTGAGTGACTCTTTGCGGAGTCCACGCCATTGACAGCCTGTACATGGTGTTGACAGGGCTGCACACAGATCGGTGGAAATGGCATTGGCTCTAGAATGCTGATCATGTAGGTTTTATCCACATCAAAGGTATGAACTGTTTACAACTTAGCAAGTGAGTGGAGAATAAATTTAATATTCCTATTATATGTAACATTTCTTCAGCTACTAACTAATGTCAGGATCAACACTGTTTTATAACCAAAAATGTGTACCTGGGATAAAACAAGGGACTCGGGCAGCAGAAAATGGTATAAGTCAGTCAAGAAACTTTATGTAAACAGTGCTAAGCATGATTATCTAAACATTTCAAGAGTAAAAGGAGATGGCAAATATTCTTTAAAAGGTCAGTAACTTATTTCTCTGTATGTAATCATTATATCTTTTAATATGATTTTTTTTAGAATCCCATTCTACAGTAATAGGTTAGACATATAAAAAGTGTCAAAATTCCATTCTAATTTAAAGTTTATAACTAATAATTTTATTCCATACATTTTCTGATAGAACACAAATTTTAATGCATGCTTAAATTCTTTTAACTCTTCTTATTTTTGTGAGAAACTGTAGAATCTTATCCTAAAGTTCATAAAGTATAATCATTCATAACCTTCTGCAGAATAGCTTTTGGTTAATTATACTAATCCAAATGTAATTAGAATAATAAAAATAGCAAGTCCAAATTATACATATTTTAATTTTTGTCTTGAAAGTTGTATCTCTATTTCGCCAGCCACTTACTACTTCTATAGCAAGTACTTATCTTAAGCTATAAACTCTTAGTCTTTCTATAATTGAACTTAATCTTTGTTTTGAGCTTTCATTCTGCTAGGTAATGGACATGTTTTCTAAAGTTGCACCTCAATTATAGGAGTCTTACAAGGTGCCAACGTGTTACAAATGGACCTGAGCCATTTTTATCTCTGTAGATAATGACAGCCTCTCAAGAAATGTAAATCTAAAGTTTAAAAGAAAGTAAGTCTCAGACCAAATTCCACCACATATACATACCATACACACACACGCGCGCGCATGTGCATGTGCACTCCCAAAGAGAAAGAGAGAGACAGAGACAGAGACAGAGACAGAAAGAGACAGAGAAAAGGAGAGAGGAAGGAGATATTAAACAATTCTTTATTATTTAGCCATTACAAACAGTTGATAAGCCTGTTTTGTAGAGAAACAGAGTCCCGTTTCTCTTTTCTATTTTTTAATGTGCTCCAACCACCGCTGTACATGAAAGGTGCCCTAAAGCACATGTGATAATCTTCCAGAGGCAGGATTCCATGATTGTTTCCATTGTCAACAAGTGTCAAGAATTGTAAAGGATATGAGATTTATCCCCTTTGCTCATTTGTTAATCTGCTGATAGTTTTGTAAATAGTAGCAAAAGACGCAATTCCCGGATCAGAGACAAAGGTCAGCTATTATTCATAACTATAGCAATAGCCAGAATATCAGCATTTACACTGGTTCTCTGAGCCCTATCCCAATAGGGCAATATAAAGAGGGCCAGATTATGCCTACATTCTCAATCAGATACATTTCAGAAGAGTAAACCTGAGTTTAGAGAACTCTGAATCTTTTATGCTGAATAGTCAGCCTGACTACTCCATGCTCTAGAAATATTATTTTTATTTCCAATGTTGTAAGCCATATATTGGAAAAATTTTGTAAAGGGTGAGAGAGTAAGAAATTTAGGCTTTGTTAGCTAAATACAGTCTCTGTTGCATATGCTTCTTTATTTTTTGTTTGTTTTATAACTCTGACAATTTAAAAACTACTTTGACCTCACAGGAAATGCAAAAATAGGCTGCCTGCTGAATTAAGCCCACTGGCTGAATTAAGCCCACTGGCTATTGTTTGCCAACTCCTGCTATAAAATAAACATACCAGTTGCCCAAGGGGGAAACTCATCTCTATCTTCCTAGGCTGTTAACAATACAATAAGACTTGAAAAGATAGCCCAGAAAAGGGACAGTCGGAGACTCTGCTCAAAGAATGCAAGAACCTAAAAGACCAATGGAAAAGTATGTCCAAATAATACCTACTCCTCATTTCTACACTGTCTTAGTTTCTGGTGAATTTTCTCTTGAATTTGCCACTTCATCAGAAACTTGGGTTAAAGTAATCTACGGAAGCTGGTACCAAATTTGTTCCGATCTCTTGCATAGCATTTAATTCAGGTTGTTACCAAAATGACTTCGAACAGGCAAAGATAAGAGTGTATCTAAAATATTTTATTCAATCCACATTCTGTAACAGATTTACTGTCACCAAAAAAGTATATTTTTAACATTCTTCATGCTATCGATATGTCACTAATTTGATTAATGAAAATTCACTTTTGACAGTCTACTAATTAGCTAAAATTTTGGTATGATCAAAACTAATGACAGTTGAAGTGCTTATAAATGACATATCTGGATAGGAGCTTCTCTAATAGACCATTAGCTGACCACTCCTGGGGTGAAGATTCTTAATTAGAATGCTGGCTGCAAATGAAATATCTTGATGTGCATGCTTACCTATGCTAATGAAAATTACAGATATCTTAACATTAGGTTTGAAAAGGGCACCTGTTTTTTGTCATTATCAGCTGTCTTTTGCAGGCATTTGCTAAATTATCTGATGCTGAGCAATCAGTAGTCATTAGTTTCTGTGGATACATCCCTTTTTCTCAGTCACAAAACTTCTCAAGGTCTACCCTCTGTCCATTATTTTGATGTTGTTTTGGAATGGCAGGAAACTTAACTATACCTGTTCTACTTTGGGGTCTATAAGAATTACTGTTTGACCATTTCCTGGCCATACCAATGTATATGGGATCATCCCAGGCTAATCTGCCAAGACAACACCCTCAGTAATTGCTGTTCAAGTGCTTCTGTGCTATGTTGAGGTATGGAAGGTTCTGAAATTTTGCTGTTTTCTTAGAGACTACCTGTGAGTGAAGTATACATCCCTTCAGCTCTCAGTTCAATTGTTTACTTTTGTGAGGGTTATATTGACAAGGCTCAAGCATTTTTTCAGGGACATCTACTAAGCCTTCCCTCTGTTATTAAATTTCTAATTTTCTTTCCTCATTTTCAGCCTCATTTCAGTCTCTAGATAAATGCTGTCCAGTAGAATTTTCTGTGATGATGAAAATATTCTATATCTTTGTGATTCAGTACAGTTGCCACTAGTCAAATTTGGTTATTGGGCATTTTAAATGTGGCTACTGTGACTAAATAACAGGCTTTGAATTTGATTGATTTTAATTAATTGGAATTTAAATGACCACAAGTGACTAGTGGCAACCATATTAAGTAGCACAACTCTAGAATCTTTACATAACCGGAATAGGAAGAAAGGAAAATTTTCTAATATAAAGTCTCTATTTATCAAAACCGTTTTTATGCCCTAAACTATTTTGAATTTTTTAAGTCAAGAATTGGCTTTGTTCCAAAATAGAAAGAACCAGGCCCAGATGGGTACACAGGTGAATTCGACCAAACATTTAAGGAAGAAATTATACTAATTCTTTACTTTTTTTTAGAGAATAGAAGCAGAGGGAATACTTTCTAACTTATTCTAAGGTAAGTATTACCCAATACCAAAACCAAACAAAGATATTACAAGAAAACTACAGACCAATATCTCTTATGATATTAATGTAAGAAAATATTAGCAAATCAAATTGAAAAAAAAAATGTATGCAAAGAATTATATACCATGACTAAGTGGGATTTATCCAAGATATGCAAGGCTGATTCAACATTCAAAAATCAATTAATGTAATCCATAAGATCAACAGACTAAAAATGAAAAAGCACAATACAATAGATGCAGAAAGTGCATTTGACAAAATCTAATATCCATTCACTATAAAAACTCTCAGTAAACTAGGAATTGAGAATTTTCTTAACTGTATAAAGACTATCTACAAAAATCTTAAAGCTAACATTATAGTTAATGGTGATAACTTTAAAGCTGTCCCTCTAAGATTAGGCAGAAGGCAAGGATATCCCTCTCATCGCTCCTTTTCTACATTATACTGGAAGTTTTGCTAATACTATAAGACAAGAAAAGGAAATAAAAGATATTCAGCTTGGGAAGGAAGATTTAAAACTGTTATTGCTTGCAAATACATGATTGTCTATGTAGAAAATCCAAAAGAATATAACAAAGTTGCAGGATACAAGGTTAATATGTGAAGTCAGTAGCTTTCTTATGTAGTAACAATGAACAAATAGAATTTGAAATTAGAAACATAATTTCATTTTTGTTAGCAACCTCCCAAAATTAAATACTTAGATCTAAATGTATAAGCTCTTTAGAAGAAAATTATAAAACTCTAATGAATGAAATTAAACTAAGTAAATGAAGAGATAGTCCATGTTTATGGGTAGGAAGACTCAACATGGTCAAGATGTTAGTTCTTCCCAACTTGATTTATAGATTCATTGTGATCCAAAGCCCAGAAAGATACTCTTGTAAATATATTTAACAAAGGAGCAAAGGAAATACAATGGAGCAGAGATGATCTCTTCAACAAATAGC